>NW_018745190.1:600000-1022351 GCF_001683475.1 Chenopodium quinoa
AATATTAACATGAACATGATTATGATTATAATGATTATAATTTATGATGATTGTGAATATTATTATTATTATTATTATTATTATTATTATTTTGATGATTATTATTTTATTTATAACGATTATTTTTATGACGATTATTATTATGATTATAATTATTATTTTGATTATTGTTATGATGATTGTTATTATCATGATATTGATTATTATTATGTTGCTTGATATTTATTGTTATTGCTTGATCACCCATTTTATGCTTGTTTAAAGGGAATTGGTACTTGTCATCACGCTTAAGAAGATAATTAATAATCTTGTTTAGGGTTAATTTTATTATAATTCAAGTGATCGTCAATAATAGTTTTATTTGTGCATTGATATTCAACCAACATAGATAAACAGGTTTAGGGTTAATCCTATTGATTGTATGTTAATTAGAAAGCGCACATGAATACGATCTGAACAAAGTAGAGGCCTATTATTAGGGCAGGTTCAATCTCTTTTAGGTTGGATTTGTACCTTCATCCCCGAACCCTTATTTGGTTCTAGACCTTATGGAGTTGACGATCTCTTGGATCGTTAAGGGGTGTAACCTTCACCATGTGAATGGTTTACAAGTTCCTAAAACTTGTTGGCGACTCTTTTGCTCTATCTTCTTCCCTTTGGACGCCACCGTACTTTAGTGTATGATCACAGTGGGGTTCAAGCGAGGGGATTAACGCTTGAATTTATTCCCCACAGTTACGCTTTCATTATTCTCTTTTCTCATACTCTAACTTTAGAGAGCTTTTTAGTGGGTGATTATTGTTAAACTCAAGTTCTTTCCCTTTTTAGTGCAATTCCATATTTTCCTTCTTTCGGTATTCCTTCTTCTTTCTTTATTATTTTCTTGTTTTAATTTTAATCATGTCTTTTTCATATATTTTGATTTGTTTAGATTTAATTATGTGTGAGTAGTTTAATTCTAGGGTTCTTGGGGGATCCATAATTAATATGAAGGGATAATTTGTTATTATTGATTATTGATATTGCGTGATAATTTCTTATTTTACAATTGGATTATGAATCAAGCAGATCTGATTTGATTGTAAAAGTATAGAAGTATTGAATTGATGAATCGAGCAGATGTTAATTTCATATTTTATCGGCTAATTTCAATAGGGACTTAGATCTAGTAAATTGCGAGAGCCTGTTAGATCTATGTTGATTAATAAATTGTGGGAGCTTGTTAATCATGTTATATGTGCAATGTTGATTATTGATTGTCATATTTATCCCGGAATCTTAAGTATTGGTGAACCTATGACCCTAGGTTTCTTATTATTGAATTTTCCCTATTCTTAATCTTCGTAGTTTAATTCCCCTTTCATAACAATATTTTTGGTTACTTAATAGTTTAGATTATATTAATTAATTAGGAATAAATTGACTTGTTTCCCTATGTTTTAACCCTACTTCAATATCTACTTAGTTAGAAGACTTAGGAATTACTTTTGATTAGGTGATACGAATTTAGCCTATCACCTAATAACCGATAACAGCCAGTCGGCCTCTCCTTACCCCTAAAACCACTCAATGACCCACCTACACCGTCGAAACCACCCCCCTTCCCCCATCCCCAAAATAGCCCCTCCCTTCTCAGGTAGACGAAACCGCCCCTCCTCCCTTTCCTTGTTGTTGAAAGGACTGATTTTTTAGCTCCCTTAATTGGAGATTATTGCCAAG
Source organism: Chenopodium quinoa (assembly GCF_001683475.1). NCBI lineage: Eukaryota > Viridiplantae > Streptophyta > Magnoliopsida > Caryophyllales > Amaranthaceae > Chenopodium > Chenopodium quinoa. The sequence goes on from NW_018745190.1 coordinate 601,720, forward strand.
AAATTAAATAAAGTTGTGTTACTCAAGGTTTTTGTGGTAGCTTTTTATAGATTTTTTTTTACAAAATAAATAAATGGTAGTTGTTCTCAAAGTAGTCATTATAATGGTAGTTGTTGGTAAAATTTTCTTAAATTTTGAAAAAATTACCCTATATCTAAAGTATAATACTCCCTTTGTCCTTTTTTATTGGATACGTTTTGACTTTTACACGTTTGCCAATACACCTATTTGATTATACTTCATTACATACTTTTTTAAATTATAACGATTGAATATTAATAGAGTATTCGTTGAGACGAATCAAACATGATCTCACATGACTCTTTTACTTTTGTGAGTAAATTTGAAGATTATCTAATTCTCCCTCTATCCCAGAAACATGACACAGTCGATCAACATTGCACACATGTCAATGCACTATTTTGACTTTATTTGTAAATAATTAATAAAAAATATTTTTAAAATTATATTTTGAGAGTATATATATATAAATATACCTATTTAACAACATATTTTATGATAAAATATGTTTTTATTATGTTAGTAAAAAATTATGATCAAAACTAATACATGAATAGTGAAAAAAGTCCAATATCTCATATATTTTGGGACGAAAGGAGTATTATGAATAACATTTAAAATCTAAACATAACTAGTAAAAAGAAGCGGATGAAGTATTATGAATAATATTTAAAATCTGATAATAACCAATAAAAATAAACGGAGTAGTACCCTACAAAATTAATCATCCTAAAGTTGTGGTAAAAAAAATAAAAAATAAATAACATCCTAAAGTAATTGAAGCACTTTAATATACATTTTGTTGATACAAAATATTATTTTACCATTAATAATTTTGATTGTATATTTAGGGCTTGTTCTCTTCAGCTTATTTTTCAGTTCATTTCAGTTCAGCTCCCAAAATTCAGTTCAGTCCAGTTCAGCTTAATTCAGTCAATCAGAACAAACCCTTATTATAATTAATTGATACTATGAAATTTTATACAATGTATCAATTGTTTTATGCATATTAGTTATAGAATTCAAGTCAATCTCCTACAAAATTATGCTGATTAAAGTGATACGCACTTTAACAAATGGAGGGATTATTTTTCTTGCATTAAATGTCTGAATTTATTATAAAAATGATTTATTATAAAACAATTTATTATAATTGTAGTTAAATAAAGATATCTTAATGAATGTTATTTTTTATATTAATAATATATATCAAAGTTATCAAAATCGAGATTCCACTTTAATTTGGAAGGGATTTAGATGTGTATGTGTTACTAATGATAGTAGTCATTTTAGAAGTTTTTCTATAAGTTTTTATTTCTCACATAAGATGGTTTTTTCTTGTTTAAGGCTTAGAATATTTTAATTATGAAATTTTATTTTGACAATCATTATTTTTACCGTATAGGAGAATTCGAGTGAGATGATTTTTAGTGGTCGTGACTATTCACCATAATTTTATTTGGTATGCATGCATATATGGTTTTTTTTTTATAATACTCACATAGTATCATATTAGGTATTTTATATACTTTGAAAATTAAGTGACATCATTGTAAGAAGATTATGATTCTCGGATTATTTGATAAAATTTTTTTAATAACTTATTTACAAGCATGATAAGAATTGATAATTTAATTATGACATGATACATTTTATTAAAAGTGAACTGAAACATATAATTATTTAACCATAAGTAGTAACAAGAAATGTTTCAAAAAAAAAATAGTAACAAGAAAAAATTAATGTAATCTTAATTCAATTTTATAAGAAGGGGCTACATTTATTATTTATGAAGCATGATTATTATTTTTTCTCACTCATATTTAATTATAGATTGGAAAAAGTAAGTAAATTTAATACTCTCTCGTAGAATGAGTTGAGTCAAAGAAGGATTCCAATGTAGAAGTGTAATTATGCACATTTTGTATGTGTCATAACCGTGTAATAAATTAAATTGATTAATCACGAAATTAAGAGGCGACTGCAAAACTTATTACATATAAGTATAGCACCTGTGCGATGCACGACATACAAATCTTGATACGCATATTCATTTCACAAAATTTTAAAATAAAATGATTTAATGAGTAATAATGAATTTACTTATATACTACTTGTAAATAGAGCTGTCAAAAGCTGACCCGACCCAAAATTTCGACCCTAACCCGACCTATTAAACGACCTGTCTGAACCCGAAAAAAATGGTGACCCTAACCCGACCTGAAACCAACCCTAGACTCGAGTTGTCCCGAGTATTTGAGACCCGAACCCGAACATTAACCGACCTAGAGACAACCCGACCCGAATGTAACCCGTAAATATTGACCTGAACCGAACCCGACCTGAACCGAAATTGACCCAAACCCGTTTTAATCCGTCAAAACCCGAAATCAACCCAACCTTTTCCTAACCCGACCTGAATTCAACCCGACCTGTTCCTAACCCGACCCGAACTTAACCCGACCTGCTACAAACCCGACTTGAATTTCAACCCGACCTGTTACAAACCCGACCCGAATTAACCCGACTTGTTATTGACCCGACCCAAATTCAACCCGACTTGCTATTAAATCAATATGTATAGGTCATTATCTCATGTTGGTATTGGAACGGAAATTGAATCCTGACTCTATTCCTTCAATATTTTACTTTGAATTTTAAGAGGTTAGTTTCACAACATGTTTTTAGGGACGAATATCAGGGACGAAACATGTTTTTCACAAATTATTGACTTAAATCGAACCCGACTCGAACCCGAGAATGACCCGACTTGATTATAACCCGCAAATTATTAACTTGAACCGAACTCGACTTGAACCCGAGAATGACCCGACCTGATTATAACCCGCAAATAATTGACTTGAACCGAACCCGACTCGAACACGAGAATAACCCTAACTCGTTCAAACTCGTAAAGACCCAAATTTAACCCGACCTATTCTTCACTCGATCCGAATGTAACCCGACCTTTTACTAACTCGACCTAAACTCGACCCAAACCCGATAAGATGTATGACCCGACGTGACCCGACTCAAGCATGACCCAACCCGAACCCGACCCTCATATGTTATGACATTAACCTGTATTGATCCGACCTGAGATAACCCGACTCACACTAACCCGACTCAAACCCGACCCGTTTACCCAAATCGACAGCTCTACTTGTAAGCAGCCTTTTTTTTTATTCTTAAATTGTATGGAAAGATTTGAAAAATAATTCAACTCAATGAACTAAAAATCAATACGCACATTAATTAAGTCATATTTTTTCCCTCATTTCTACTTACGCCATTGGCCACCTCATTTTTAACTGGGGGGATTTTTTTATGTGGCTGGTCACACCGTGTGGTTGGGGTTACTCGAGTTAAACAATAAGGGGTTAATCGAGTTACTTTTGTCCGAGTAACCCTTTAAATAATCCCTAACTGAGTAACTTGAGACCCCTAACTGAACCCCTCGAGTATTCCCTAATCGAGTATCCCCTCGAGTAATACCCGATGGAGTAACCCCTCGAGTAAAACCTGACCGAGTAACCTCTTAAGTAACCCATGACTAAGTAACTAACCCTTGACCGAACCCCTTGAGTAACCCCTGATCGAATCCCTAGAGTAAACCCTGGCGGAGTAACTCGAGTAACTCATGTCCGAGTCACCTAAGTAACCCATGACCGAATATTTAACTAACCCCTGACCGAACCCCTCAAGTAACTTCAAACCGAATCCCTCAAGTAACCCTTGACCAAGTAACTCGAGTAACCTCTGCCACACGATGTGGCCGGCCACATATAAAAATTTGCCTCATAATTGACTATCTCTAACTAAACACGAAGTATATTTTTGGAAAAGTTTACCATTATAGTAACAATATGATCATTATATATTGTACTTCGTATATCACAAATAATTTCGTATTTTTTCTCCTCTATGACTTCTAAAAACAATTAAAGTTTAAAGTTTAACATGAAACTTTTAAAAATAGAATTTTTGATCCCATCATTTACTACCTTAATTTTATTAAATGATGAATTCAACTGATTATCACCACACACCTATTGCACCTACTACAACTAAAAATCTACAAAGCCTCAAACTTAAAATTATTACGAAGTATAATTTTTTTTTCTAATATTTTAACCTCGGAATGATGTTTAGGCTTGTCAATTGTTTGATTATATGTCTTTTTTTTTAATTATATGTAATTATTTAATATTTTTATTGCATATATATAATAGTAAATAAATAAAATAGAATACACAAGCATATAAGAGAGAAGAAAAAAAATGCATATCACCCGTGACTACATATACAAAATCTACAACATATATTCTGTGCGGCTGGTCACATAGTGTGACCGCTTGTAAAAAAAAGGAGTAATTAACCCCTATGACACTAACAAACTAACTCCAATCATATTGATATAGTAACTTCTAAGCCCTATTCACTTCACCTTATATTTGCTGAACTAAAATTATTTTTTTGTTAATCTTAAATTATTTTAACTAAACTAAAATTAATTTTACTGAATTAAAATTATTTTTGTTGTTGATTTTTTTTAATTATTATTTCTCTGTTATATTTCTTCTTTAAGGTAATTTTTCTTACCTGTACTGAAATTAAATGTACCAAATTGAACTTATTTACACTAAATTGAAATTATTTTTACCAAATATTATATGTTCAAGATGAAGTGAACAGAGTCTTATTATACTTATTTAGTAACCTTTAAATAACAAAGTACAACACCGACAAAGTAACAACTATAACACTAACTGGATAACCCCTATAACACTAACTGAGTAACCCCTATAACACTAACTGAGTAACTCAAGGAAAAATTGGCCACAACAACACCAACTATGATAAAAATGAGTGTAGCAGCACAACCTTTTAAGGGTACGGTCTTGTAGGGAATATCTCAAGCATTATCCCTAGCTTGAACCCCACTGTGATCATACACTTAAGTACGGTGGCGTCCAAAGGGAAAGAAGATAGAGTAAAAGAGTCTCCAACAAGTTTTAGGAACTTGTAAACCGTTCACGAGGTGAAGGTTACACCCCTTAACGATCCAGAAGATCGTGAACTCCAATAGGTCTGGAACCATGACTGGTAGTTCGGGGATGAAGGTACAAATCCAACCTAAAAGAGATAGAACCTGCCCTAATAATAGGCCTCTACTTTATTCTGATCGTATTCATGTGCGCTTTCTGACTAACATGCAATCAATAGGTTTAACCCTAAACCTGTTTATCTATGTTGGTTGAATATTAATGCACAAACAAAACTAATATTGGCGATCACTTGAATTATAATCAAATTAACCCTAAACAAGATTATTAATTATCTTATTAAGCGTGATTACAAATACAAATTCCCTTTAAACACGCATAAAAGGTGTGATCAAGCAATATCAATAAATATCAAGCAACATAATTATAATCATAAAAATAATAATAATAATAAATCATAATCATGTTAAAGCATAATAATAATAGTAAGATCCTAGGCATGATACTAACAAGATTAATAACAAAACCTAGCATGTCACTAAACAATAAAAATCAAAGCTTTATCCCTAACATGATATTAGGAAAGACAATAGGAAGCATTGCAGGAATCACAATTGTCATATTTGATATAGAAATTATAGTTGTTACCCTAAACATGATACTAGGAAGATCAAAACACCCTAACATGACATTAGGAATCATAATAACAATCTAGATATGATTTATATATCAGAATATCAATAAAACCATTAAAGCACTTACTTGGATGTCTCGTACCTCTTTCTAATAACAAAATACACGCGTTAGTAACTTTAAGGAAAATAATAAACAAACAATTAAATTAAATAATTGAAAGAGAGATTAAGAAAGTTTTTTAGACTAGATTTGGGACCAAACCCTCATAAATCAAACCTTTCACGTCTAGGGCGAAGGCAACTTCGAACTTGGCTAGGTGTGCCTAGCGCTAATGTATGAGGAATTGTGTTTGTAAAAAGCTAGGCTTAGAAAGAGAGAGAGAATCAAGAATTTCTTGATGAGAGTTGGTTGTTGATGAGAAGAATTGATGATTGAAAACGGAGGTTTTAGGAGACTATTTATAGAGAAAATCAGCCAAACGGATAGAAAAACGAATCAGAGTTTCGACAAGAATAAAACTCGATTAGCGCCAGACGCTGGACATTAGCGCTTAGCGCCAGGCGCCAAACCTTAGCGCCAGGCGCTAATGCTTGTCGTCAGGCGCTAATAATCAGTTTCACGCGTTTTTTGTTTTATCATATCTTTTGATCCGGAAGTCCAAATAAGGCATATAATATGTTGTTGGAAATCTCTTGAAGTCTAATTTCCAACCCAATTAGAATCAGATTAAAATATTTTGTAGATAAAAATATATGACCAAAATAGGGGGACGGTGTTAGTTTTGGATAAAGTTTCATATCTCATTCATATCTTTTTCGTTATAACTCGGATTTAATATTTTAATATATCATTGTAAAGATAATTTCAAGATATATCCAACTATATAAAATTTGGATAAAGATTATGAGGCACGAAAATAAAATCTGACTGTCTTTGAACATCTTTAAATTCGAATAGAATTAGGATTAAAAAAAAAGGAAAGTTTTTATAAAAGGAAAGTTTTTATTTAACTCAAATTCTTTAATCTTATCTTTTCAAAAAGGATAATTAAGATCTTTTAGAAACTTATAGAAGCTTCTAATTAATCCTAATTAGTTTAGGAATAGGATTAAACCTTTTGACCCTCTACATGATCATTGGGTCGTAGGTAAAATCCGGTTTGGGCCCAATTTAGTATTTTGGCCATAACTTCCTCATTATTCATCGGAATTGGGCTTATAATATATCGTTGGAAAATTCTTTTTAAGCTCCATCCAACTACACCGTTATTGGACCCATAACATGGACCAAACTAAACTGGAATGCACGTTTTTCAAAAATAGGGTAAGAAAAGAAATATTTTCAAAAACAGAAAGAAAAAATATTTTAATAAAAACATCCTCATCACTAGACTTTTCACACTTTCTCTTTGTTCGATAATCAAATGACATGAAAGGTATTCATCACTGGGTTTGGTTTTGGGGAGACATATTTGGGGTTTCTACAGGTCTACAACACAAACTATGTAATTGGGTGCACATATTAGCATAAATGACACTAGTGAACTAAGGTTCCATGGAAAAAGTGGAATCTTTTTTATTTTATATAATTGTTTAAACATTATTTAAACTTATACTACCTCCGTTAATAGTTATGTGCAACTTTTGCCATTTCGGGATGATCGGGGTTATGTGCAACTTTCCATTTTTAGAAAAAAATAGGTGGAAATTACAATATTGCCCTTACGTAAAATTTTTATTTTCTTAATTATTCTCCTAATCTAATGATTCCCTCCCTTTATTTTCCCAATTCCCCCATTCTCCCCTCATTTACTCACATTCCCAACCACCAAAATTAATTTCTGATGGTTGATTCTCTCTATATTTTTCGGAGAGTTCATAAGATGAACCCTAGTTCATCTTCTGGGTATTTCTCTCTCCTCTGTTCTTGCGATTTTCTCACTTTCTCTCTCCAGATATACTCTTCAATTCTTCAATCTTTCCCAAACAAAGTCCCCCCCATAATAATGGTGAACTTGGATCCTTTAAAGGATGCTTACATGGCTACAAACGACAAAGGAGAGGAGAATCTGATCCTCAACCTCATCCACTGCTTCGAGGTTGGATCTCCTTTCCCTCGTCAATTTTACGAGTCCAACGAAACGGGTCCCTACTGTACTTTGTACACTTATAGAACCCTGGGTCATCACTACAAGAAAAAGGGAAATTAGCAACTTATTTTTGCGACTACCATAATAATCAGTCAAAGTTTGCAACTAATTTTGTAATAGTTGCTACGTGGTCGCTAATTAGCAACTGATTTTTGCGACTACCATAATAATAAGTCGCAAAAATTATTTTGCCTTGGTTGAGGTTCCGTATTATTTTTGCGACTGAAAAAGATGAATAGTCGCAAATTTTGCAGTAGTTGTTATGCGGTCGCTAATCTGCGACACTCTTATAAGTTTTGCGACTAAATTATAGTTGCTGGGTTAACAATTAATTTTTTTTTAAAAAAAATTGCGATTGCTATTGCAACTATTCGATAGTCGCTACCATTGTCGTTAAAATTTATTAAAAGAGAAATAAAAAAAATTATTAAAGGAGAAATTAAAAAGGATTTTTTTTTTACTTTTACCACAAAAAAAATCACAAATTTAATTTTTTACTACCAAAACTTTGATTTTATCACCAAAAAAAATTAAAAATTATTTTTTACCACATGTCGCCAAAAACCTAATCGAAATTTATATGTTATTCTATTTTTGTGTCAAATACATGATCTTTAGGGGTTTTTATACTTTGGATCCAATTTGAGGTCATAATTGAAAAAAAAGATCATAATTGTTTCCTTTTGCGAGTCTAAATATACATCGATTTGCGTGAAATATTCAAAACGACTCATTTTCGATCATTTTTTGTCAATTTTGACCTCAATTTGAATCTACAAGGCCTAAATGCTCCCTTACACTTATAAAAAACATGTTTTGCGCACGAAAATCGAAGAATTTTTTTTAAACCGTTAGATTGTAACGGTTTTCTTTACGGTAGGTTGAAAAAAACAATTTAGTTTTTTTTTTATGGTAAAATTAAACTTTGGAAAATTTGCAAATTGCAGCCATTTAAAGTTCGTATTTTGTAAATTGCAGCCATTTAAAAAAAATTGCAAATTGCAGCCCAAAAGTTCATATAAATTGTAAATTGCAGCCCGATTCAACTTTTTCATCTGTTTACAAGTTGAAAATCTTCGATTAAGGTTTTAGGGGCTATTTTAGCTCTTTGGGGTCTGAATTGAGATCGGAATCAGCAAAAAAAAAAAACGCAAGTATCTTGTTTTGCGCAACAAAAATGTATCGATTTGTGGGAAACTATAAATATGAGACACATTATTTTTTTGCTAATTCCAAGCTCAATTTCGGGCCCCTAAGAACTAAAATGACCCCTAAAACCTTAATCGAAGATTTTTCAACATGTAAACCAATGAAAAAATTGAATCGGGCTGCAATTTACAATTTATACGAACTTTTAGGCTGCAATTTGCGAAAAAAAAATACATGGCTGCAATTTGCAAAATATGAACTTTAAATGGCTGCAATTTGCAAATTTTCCTAAAACTTTTAAAATTTTTGGTGGTAAAAAATAATTTTATGTGTTTTTTTTTGGGTAATAGTGAAAAAATTCATTAAAAAACCCTTAGTATTACATATTGTTCCCTCAAACTAAGAACTAAGGACCTGTTCTCTTCCGTTGAAATTCAGTTCAGTTCAGTTCAGTTCAGTTTAGTTCAGTTCAGCTCAGTTCAGTTCAGTTCAGTTCAGCTCAGTTCAGTTCAGTTCAGTTCAGTTCAGTTCAGCTGAGTTCAGTCAATCGGAACAGGCCTTAAATCGCTCTTTTTTACTCGAGTCATTCATAATACGTAATTACATACTCTTCTTCCTCCAAAAAAAAAAACAAAACAGAAGGCCAAGTTCAGAACTTCAGAGTAATCAATCAACCCGTCGTCGTCGTCTTCATCTGTCGCCGCTACGCCACCACATCTCCTCCCAGGTTAGTCACGTATTCTTCCCCTTCCTACTGTCCATTCCATCTTTCTCTTACTACAATTGGCCAATTGTGAATTTTAGTTTATCATTGAGTTTTTTGCCCAATTTTTTAAAATCTGGTTTCTATTGCGATTTGTGAATTGATTTTAATCTAATTAAATTGATTGAATTTCGAGTTGATTTATTTGCGAATTGATTGAATTGATTTTAACTCTGGTTTCCATTGAGAATTGATTTTAATCTGGCTGCCAATTGCAAATTTTAGGATTATCATAGTCAATTAATGAAAAACCTATCAAAATTGATTGTTATGCAAAAAGCCCTAATTATTTTCAATGTAAAGATCCCAAGTTATATTATTCCAACTTTTTTTTCCTCTAAATGTGGTTGATTGGTGAGATTATGTGAGATATGATCTATAACCACTTATTCAACAATACTCAATCAAAATCATGAGCTCTTTGAGGTATTCATTTTATGTATCATTCTGCCTCAATATTCTTTAATCTATAAAGTTTTGATTTTTGTTTTTGAGGCTGTTTACATCTATAACTGATCAACTGTTCTTAATAACATTAGTGAATGTTTCTTAGTTAGCCAATACCCAACTTTATTTTGTCTTACTCTCCTTCATAGTTCATACTTCATGCATCACTTGCTAGTGGATTATTTTATTAAATATTCATTGTACTTACAATGGAAACTAAGTCATGTCTACTGTCCTTATCTTTGCCAACTCTCGTATGGTTGTGCTAGTTCAGTTGCTGCTGAAATCTAATTCTGCAAGCTCCTTGATAGATGATTATGCTCCGTGCCTAGAGACACGTGAACAAGAAGGCCAGATTGCGGATAATAGCAGTGATATCTGGGTGTGCTTATGCTCTAGGTGCTAGAGTATTGTTAGTGAGTTGCTTATACTATTGAATTTGTTATGTGGCTTTCTATTGATATCATCTCTTTTTTTTTTACAGCTTCTTATTGGCAATATCAGCAGGCCGCACCAAATGTGACTCATTTTCTACTTAAATTTGATCTAGATACCCTGATTGAGCTTACATCCTTACATCCAAGATTTAATTATAGGTACGGTGACTTTAGGTTTATGTGAATTCATTGTATTGATTGTTTTGTTCTTATAAGTTTTCTCATCTCTGTACTGATTTGTGATACAGAGTTGCTTAATTATGGTTATTCTTGATATGTTGGATAAACTTTTAAAGCCGGGCGTAAATGCATTGCTTCATGAGTGTTTGGGTACTAAAATGGTCATACCCATTTTAGTCTTGGGTAAGTCTACCCATATAAGCCCAAAGGGCATAAAAAGGTCTAAAAGGTCCCAAATAAGTAAAATGCATCAATATGGCCTTCAACGGCCCACATATGTACTTCTAAGGGTTCACTAACACCCACCATGTACTCCTATATATACCCCTCAAGGGGCCAAAGGTAAAGAAGGTCACTCTTATCATCTAAGATGACCATACTCCTTCACTCTCTCCCCTTAACTCCTCTCAATATATGCATTGTTTGGCTACTAACTTTGGCGTCGGAGGCTCCACCCCCGGGGCTCGGGGTTCATTTTGCAGGTCGATTCAAGGCCCAAATTCGAGGTTCTCAGGCACCCCTTCGAGGCCCGGTTAGCTCATTTTTTCCCGAAACAATGAGTATGAATTTCAGGTTAGTCTTTTATTTAGATACCTACAAAGTACCAATACTAGTCTTGAGAGTTTTCAAGTGTTGGTGATTGTTCTTATCTGTAATCTAATTAAGGGTCTTTAATTTTACTTTTTATGCTGGCACATAAGTCCTTTGGTGCATGTTTTATGATTTGAACATTTGAGACCATATTTACTAATACATATCTTAATGCAGGGAGAATATATGGAAAAATTTGAGGATTATAAGAACAAAGAAATTGAGATAAGCTCCAACAAAGTCTACTTAGAGGTTGTATGTGGGCAAAAGAAAGGAAAAGTTTACGGTTTAGGGAGCGCTTCATAAATGTACTTCAAGAACTATTTGTGGATAACTACTGATCTTTAATGTTTGGAGGCATATTTGTATATCGTCATTAGTTCTTATTTGAAGTAGCTTCCTTTATATGGGTGGTGATTTTGAAACAATTAGTCATGTGGTTTAGAATATTATTTTTTATTATATTGATACAAATTGATGATATTTTTGATATTTTAATAAAATTGACATTTTGGTTATTTTAATTTACGCTTGGGAACCCTTTTCTTTTCTTTCAGTGACTGATATTGGTCATCACTAAATTATGGTCTCCAAATATTTATAGTCAATTACAAAAATTTAGCGACTGCAGATTTGTTTTAGAGACTGAATGGTTAGTTGCAAAATAATTGGTCTTAGTAGTCTCTAATCCGTCGCAAATTATTAGCCTTGCAATCGCTAATCCGTCACAAAATATTGGTCTCCGTAGTCTTAAATTATTGGTCTTCATAGTTGCTAATCCGTCGCAAATATTTTACGACGGAAAGTGATTTAGTTGCTAAAATTTTAAAGTTAGTCGCTAAATTGTAGTCACAAAGTCGTTGCAAATCCGTCGCTAAATTTGCGACTATCCAAAAATAAGTCGCAAAAATGAATTTGCGACGAGGTCTTCAGCGACTTGCCAAAGTAATTGCAAATCCGTCACAAATTCATTTTTGCGACGGATTTGCGACGAATTTGGCCGTCGCTAATTCGCCTTTTTCTTGTAGTTTCAAGTCCTCAAAAGTGTTGAGGAGGAAGAAAGAGAGAAGAGGGAGGAGGGTGAAGGTGAGTCCCGCTGTAAATCGCTTGATTTCTCTGAGGTTGTTGTAGGTCTGGTTGCTGAGAGTGGGGAGGGAAGTTTTGTGGTCCCAACAAAACCTAGATCTAAGAGGGAAAGGCCACCCCCAAGAGTTAGGGCTACGAGGAAGGCCGCGCGTGTTGCTCTGAGAAGGATGCGTGGCCTGCCCGACCACTAGTTCATTGTGATGTCTTCTAATGAGGAGCCTGATGAGGAACCTCCTTCCAAGAAACCAGAAGAGCCCTCTTGTTCTATTCCTATTGTGAAGCGCTATGTGAGGCGGATGAAACCTTCGGTTCATCCCTCTGAGTAGCTGCACTCGTAACGATTCCTAACCCTAACTTCTTTAATATATGTTATTGAGTCCCTTTTATTTGATGATTGTGTATGCTTGTGACTTGATTTTTTTATGTTGGTTATGTTCTGATCTTGGATTGTGGTTGGTTAAATTGTGCTGGTTCTGTTCTGATTGTGGTTGGTTAAATTGTTCTGTTCTGACGAGTCCCTTTTATTTGATGATTGTTTATGATGGTTCTGTTCTGATCTTGGATTTGTTTATGCTGGTTTTGATGATGTTGGCTATTTGAGGACTAGTGGATTAATTTATGGTGGACGATTTTGGTTGTCTTAGCCCTGCTGGATTGTAGTGTTTGTGTTGGTTGCCTTATTTGTTGGTTTCCTTATGTTTGACATGTTCACTCATGATGCATGTTCTGGTTTTGATAATGTTTGGTTGATGTTGTATTCATGGCTTTTGGCTTTTGGGAATTTGATTGTTGAATGACGAGCCTTAATGATGGTTTGTTGTGTTGGCTTTTGGGTAATTGTGTGTAAATTGTTCTCAATGATCATATTGTAGAGAACATTGTGTAATGGAGTTCCCTTTACATGATTCTTGTGGTGGATATGGTTCAGTCCCCCTTTTAATGACTATAGTGTTGAAATGGAATCCAAATGATGAAGGGACTCTTATGAAATACTTTTTGAACAAAGGTTTTGCTCCACCAATCACTATATATTGATTGATGTTGAGGTAACCATGTTTGAAGAGTTGTGTTTAAAAAAAATTATCTCCTGATGGATTCATTAACTTAAGTACTTTTCCTAATTTCATTCCATTCAAAATATGGCTACAAAAAGCCTATTACATGTGCACTAGAACTAAACCATCACTGCCTTTGATGTTTGTTTCAATTACCTACATAGAAAATACACCTAACCACCTATTGATTGGTACAAAAAAAGAACTAAACAAAGGAGAAATAAAATAAATCTAGCATTATAGACTCCTAAGTGGTTATGTGTGGCAGTGTTTGGTTGTCTTCTGTGTCTCTTTGTAACTAGTCTGCATTTACCTCCATGTCTTCTGTTTCTGCTTCATGATTTCCCTGGGGTGCTGGCCTGAACATTGTGTTCAGATACTCTACAGCATCCAAAACTAATCTCCTGTCCACTTCAATCAGATTTGGTAAAATGCCAAGATTCTCTAGTTTTTTCTTGTTCATATGCGGAATTTTGTACTTGTTCCCTCCCTCTGCCTTGAGTATCTTGATCATGCATCTTTGTAATGTCACCCAAATATATTGTTTACTTCTGGTTTGAAATTGTTATAAGACTCAATAACCTTTTCAACAAGATCATCTACATTCTTAGGAAAAGACTGATATTGCAAAGATTGAATTGATCTGAATAAAGCTAAATCCAATACATTCAAATATGGTGATTGTGCTGGTTGGAACACAAACTGAATGTAGAATCCATGTGCTTGTGTTTCTGCAATGAACTCTTCATATCTTGGTATTTGATGTGGCCTTGCATTATCCCACTGTATGACCACATTTTTGGGCAAACTTTCTGGCCATTTTGACACTATTGCTGGTATGACCTTGTTTAGTAACATGTGTCTTATTGCCTCTCTGTTCACTTTTTGAATTGCTTTAGTGACCAATGTGCCAGCTGCTCTGTTTTTACTTGACTTCTTTGCCCTTTCGTGTTGTGTGAATGGGAATATTTTATACTTCCATCCTGTAGGAGTTCCCCATTTCTCCCATACAGAGGCTTCCCAATAATGGCCATGAACATAGCTTTTAATTTGAACCTTCTTGATTGTTGAGCCATATAGGGATCTTCCTCACTTGGTAGTAGATAGAATCTCCTCTTATCTGGGTTGAGATAAAACCATTTCTCATCAATGTGTATGGCATACTGCATGTCCTCAAATGTGGGGTTCTCGTTACCTTGGATTGGGTTTATGTGAGACAAAACCCATTTCATTCTTGCAACCTTAGCTTATGATCTGATGTCAGTGCTGGCTTACTGCTTGCTGTGTGAGTTCTCAGCCTTCCCTTTTTCTTCAAATAATGAAGAGTTACATGTGAAATCTTTAGTGCTGCAGCATATGATCTTTCTGTCTGCCTTAAGTGTAGTGGGACTGAATGTAGGAATTCATCAGAGAATTCCCTTGGCTTTGGACCTGTCCTCCCTATCTTTTTGGACCTGACATCAATCAAATTCCCTTCTTCCATTTGCCTTTTTATTTCTGTGAAAATTCTTTTGATTGTTGATTTGTGAACCTTGAATTTGACTGATAATTCCACCTTGTAGCCTCTAGGTAAGTTACCATCTTGCATTTTCAACATCATTGAATCAACTATCTCTCTCTTTTGATGCATGTTGATTTTAAATACTTAATTCAAAAAATTATTTTAGAATGTGATTTTAGGATATGGCTATTATAGCTTTTCTTATAGGGTGGTACATATACACCTACATGCCTCATATTATTATTGTTTTTATATGCTTTTATGTATGTCTATTATGCAAATTTATATATGATAAATAAAATCATTCTTATGCACACTTAGTACTAATATAATTTATAAAATTTTCTAGCTTCATAAAATGGTCAAGAATGCATATAATTTGTAGCTATTCATAATCTATTATTAACTATCATTGTAGGAAAAAAATATCCCTTGTTAATTAATCTTTTACCAAACCGTAAGAGATTTTGAATACATAGATTTATAGTAGTATATCGAGTGGTAAAATATCGGATAAATATATCTTTTCTATAAATTATACGCATCACTCCATATCTTTTAATAATATTCTACTTAATAATATATTATATTCTATGAAAAAGATAGAATATTAAATATTATAAAATCTATGTAGTATATTTTAAGGAATAGTATACTTGAGTGATAAATGAGTGATCTATATGTTCAATACATATATATTATATTGAGTTCCATACAAGAATATAAACAAAAAATTTATTTCTTAAGACAACGCGTTTCTGGTGCCGCAAGGTGCCATATCAATATTCCCACTTCTAGTAATCCCCCAGACAAAGTAACCCCTAATTAACTTAGTAATCCATGACCAAGTAACCCCTGACTGACCTAGTAACCTCTAGTAACCCCCTGACCGACCTAGTAACCCCTAACAGACCTAGTATTCCCTAACCTAGTAACCCCTAGTAACCCCCTGACCGATCTAGTAACCCCTAACCCCAAGTAACCCCTGACCTAGTAACCCCTGGCCGACCTAGTAACCCCTAACTTAGTAACCCCTAACCGACCTAGTACCCCTTTAATAACCCCCTACCTAGTAACCCCTGACCGACCTAATAACCCCGACCTAGTAACCCCTGACTAACCTAGTAACCCCTAGCAAACCCCGACCTAGTAACTATTTACCCACACCCAAACCCACTCTAACCACCACCAACATCATGTAACCTTCGACCGTTGCACTGACCGAACCCACAACTCCACCAACTCCATCCCATACCCAAACCATTAAAAATCAGCACATTCAAAGAATCAAAGTGACTATGTGACCCTCCTGTAAGCATGACAAGTAAACAACAAAATCAGCACCATCCTATTTCTTAAAAATTATTAAATTAATAATATCAAGCAAGAAGCGTATTTTATCGGTTGATGCCTTACTTTAGCCATCCTCAAAAACAAAATTCACCAACCAGAATAATCGGCCTTGAAAAGAAAATAAAAAAATTTGTCTTGGTTTCGAATATTACTTTAAAATATGGCTAAAAAAGCTAAATTTGACCATGAAAAATCTAGATTTAGAGTTTTAATGGCTAAATTTGGCCCTTAAAACCTTGAACTTGTTTTCCGGCGACGGAGTCACCAAACCACCACTACCCTCCCAGCGAAACCACTACCTTCGACGAAGGAACCATAAAGACGCCTATTTGCGAAATTTGTGTTCTCTAAGTAAATGAGATGAAGATTCTAGCTTAGAGAAGAAGTAAAGAGGATAGAGAAAGTAGAGAGAGAAAAAGATTTTTTTTAAAACAAAAAAATAGAAAAATTGTGGCTGGCCGCATGGTGTGGTCAGCCACATATGAAACTTTGTGTTCTTAAGATTATGTATGTAGGATAAAAAATTATTTACTATAATTAAAGTATAAAAATATTTTTCCTAAAAAAAGTATAAAAATATTATTCAACATCTTTTACCAAATTAATTTGCTACTTAATACCACCCCCGCCTTCCCGAGTTCTATCCATTTACAATTCCTAACGTTAAAATGAAGGTAGTATATAACGTAGTATATTTTATAAATAAAATAATTTATAAAATTAGTGTATTTGAGTGATAATCTACATTTAATATACAGTTAATTATATCTTTACTAAACTGTAATATAATCTTAACTAAAATATTTAATATTCATGTGTAAAATATATAGGAGATTATAGATTATGAATATTGTTTTATAATATGCAATCAATAGAATCTGTAACAATTATATACATTCTAACAATAAACAAAAAAAATAAAAAAAAAATAAAAAAAAAAACTAAAATAGGGACACATGTCAGCTTTGAAGCTAGTGTGCCATGTTTTAGTATATTATATAGAAGATAACTATTTAAAATATAATATTTAAAAATATGATATTTTATCGGATAAATCACAAAAGAAATTTAAAAGAGGAGTGTACATAGTAGTGTAAATAATGCAATTAAAATAACGAATGAAGTAATTAACAAATACATAAAATTGTTTATATATGAATTAACAAATTACATAAATATTTATAATTGTAGAAGCAAATGATTTATTCAACAAAAGTATTATCATTTTGCTCCGGATCACCAAAATATTAGAAACGGCAAGGTTCCTATGATGTACATATAAGAAATTGCCTTGAGGTAGTCCCCATTATATTGATATCACATACCAACGAAAGTTGTTGATATAACGACATTTTTGAAATTATAAGAGTTGCTTTTTGAAATATATTTATTGTTTAATGGTTTTACTAAGTTAGACCCCGTTATTTGACTTTGTTGTCCCCACCTCTCTCCCTTTGACAAAAAATGAAGGAAAGAAACCAAAAGACTCACAATCCCACCTTTCTCCCTTAACAATGGAGGAACGAAACCAAAAGAGAAGACCCAAATTCATTCGACATTGGAGGAACGAAGCCAAAATTGAAGACCCGCCTCTCTCCTTCACAAGCATTCTCTCTCCTCTGCCTCATTAATTTCCACCGACCACCATCACGCCCAATCGCTCATCAACCCGACGCGCCTCCATACTCAAAGTACAAGGTGGTATTTTCAACTCAAACACTACCATTTCTGGAGGCTTTGCCGCCGAATTAAACTAAAACCCTAAGAAAAATGGAGAAACTAAGGGTTTAATTAACCCTAAAGGGTAGGTGTTTCACTCCTCCATTGTTTTCTTTGTTGCTTTGCACAATTTCTCCCTCCATCCCTTGATATTAATTATCCTTATTATGTTGCTTGATATTATATTTATTTATTGCTTGATCACACCTTTTATGCATGTTTAAAGGGAATTTGGTATTTGTAATCACGCTTAATAAGATAAATTAATAATCTTGTTTAGGGTTAATTTGATTATAATTCAAGTGATCGCCAATAATAGATTTATTTGTGCATTATATTCAACCAACATAGATAAACAGGTTTAGGGTTAATCCTATTGATTGCATGTTAGTCAGAAAGCGCACATGAATACGATCAGAATAAAGTAGAGGCCTATTATTAGGGCAGGTTTTATCTCTTTTAGGTTGGATTTGTACCTTCATCCCCAAACTACCAGTCATGGTTCTAGACCTATTAGAGTTGACGATCTCTTGGATCGTTAAGGGGTGTAACCTTCACCCTGTGAACGGTTTACAAGTTCCTAAAACTTTTTGGCGACTCTTTTGCTCTAGCTTCCTTCCCTTTGGACGCCACCGTACTTTAGTGTATGATCACAGTGGGGTTCAAGCTAGTGTATGATCACAGTGGACGACAGAAGCTGTTGCCTGGCGCTAACGTCAAAATGTTCCCCACTTTGATCATACACTAAAGTACGGTGGCGTCCAAAGGGAAAGAAGATAGAGTAAAAGAGTCGCCAACAAGTTTTAGGAACTTGTAAACCGTTCACAAGGTGAAGGTTACACCCCTTAACGATCCAGAAGATCGTCAACTCCAATAGGTCTGGAACCATGACTGGTAGTTCGGGGATGAAGGTACAAATCCAACCTAAAAGAGATTGAACCTGCCCTAATAATAGGCCTCTACTTTATTCTGATCGTATTCATGTGCGCTTTCTGACTAACATGCAATCAATAGGTTTAACCCTAAACCTGTTTATCTATGTTGGTTGAATATTAATGCACAAATAAATCTAATATTGGCGATCACTTGAATTATAATCAAATTAACCCTAAACAAGATTATTAATTATCTTATTAAGCGTGATTACAAGTACAAATTCCCTTTAAACATGCATAAAAGGTGTGACCAAGCAATAATAATAATAATAATAATAATAATAATAATAATAATAATAATAATAACAATACATGATCATAAATTATAACAATTATAATCATAATTAAAATAATAAAATTAATCATAATTAACATAATCATGTTAAAGCATAATAATAATAGCAAGATCCTAGGCATGATACTAACAAGATTAATAAGAAACCCTAGCATGTCACTAAGCAATAAAAATCAAAGCTTTAACCCTAACATGATACTAACAATCATAAATATTAGGAAGAACATTGGAAGCATCATACTTTTAATCATACTTGATATTAAAGTTACCCTAGACATGATACTAGGAATTAAAATAACAACCTAAGCATGAGTTCTACATCATAATATCAATTAAACCATTAAAGCACTTATTTGGATGACTCGTATCTCTTTCTAATAACAAAATACACACGTTAGTAACTTCAAGGAAAATATAATAAATCAAACAATTAAATTAAATAATTGAAATAGAGATTTGGGACCAAACCCTCAGAAATTAAACGTTTCACGTCTAGGGCGAAGGCAACTTCGAACAATGCTAGGTATGTCTAGTGCTAATGTATGAGGAATTGTGTTTGTAAAAGGCTAGGCTTAGAAAGAGAGAGAATCAAGAATTTTTTGATGAGAGTTGGTTAGAATTCGAATGAATAAGAATTGAAGAGAATTGATGATATTTTGATGAGAAGAATTGATATTGGTGAATGAAAACGGAGTTTTTACGACGTTATTTATAGAAAAAATCAGCCAAAAAGATAAAACATCAAAAACAGAGTTATGACGCGAAAAACCAAGTTAGCGCCAAACGCTGACCTTGGGGCATATTTTCACCATATAAAGCACACACTAATGTACACTTTAACCATGTCTAAGCGAGTCTTGTATGCGCGTATTTTCTGTCATTTTTTTAGGGGGGTAAGTCGTATATTAATCCTCCAAATAAATCAACTTTTTTAAGCCTTATACTTAACTCCCAAAAATATATACCTTATTTTTTTCCAGAAATATGCACCTATTTTTGCCTTTTCTCTTTCAAACCGTAAAGTCAAGGTCAATTTGAGTCAAGTAATTAAAACAAAAATGGTTTAATTTACAGCGCGTGGTCAAGAAAGGAAGGGCGTTTGATCAAAGACAACATTTTTATCCAAGTCCAACTTTTCGACAAACCCATCGCTCGTAAAAGGAAAGCTAAGACAATAATGGCAACTCAAGAGGAAGTCAATGAGATCGGGAACCAACTAATTACTGTGACCGAGGCGTTAAAGGTTCTAACCCTCAAGATTGATGATCCTGTGAAGCAACAACAGATGGACCTCATGCATGAGAGTCTAAGCAAGCTTTCTAGTGACTATATGTTTCAAGGAATTAGCTCACAAGGGGTCTCGGTGGACAAGGATCTTATTCCGCAGAAGTTCAATGCCAACGACATCCCGAAATTTAAAGCGACTGACAACCCTTACTTTCATTTAAGAGCCTTCGAAACAATAATGAGTATTAAGGGTATTGACAAAACAGTGTTTCCCTCCTTGTTTTCACTATTTCTCAAAACCGTTTGCCAACAATGGTTCTTTTCTGTTGAGAAAGAAAGAACCTCTACTTGGGAGTCCATAGTAAACGCTTTCATTGATAGATACAAGTGCAATATTCAAGTTGAGACTGACTATGGGAACTTGAAATCCTCAAGCAGAAAGAGAATGAAGGTTTCACCTCTTTCTTCAACAAATGGAGAGAGACTTCTGCTAAGATGATCGAGGTGCCAAGTGAAAAAGAATCTATGAGGTTATTCATTAAAAACCTTCAAGATAAATATTCGAAGCATCTCAAATACCAGAATAATCTCCATACCTTCAAGGCCGTCTATGACATTGGAATCAATATAGAAGACGACCTGGTTAAGCTGAAAGCTGCTAACAATAACTCCAACAGTGGCTGGAAAGGCAAGAAGAACGACAATCCTTCTTCTTCCAAAACCACCCACTCAAATAATGTTGGCACCTTTAACTTAAGTGAAGTCCTCGCTATGAATAATTAAGGACAAAAGAAACCATTTAGGAGGAACTTTACTCCTATTGGTATGAGTTATGACACTGCATTTGACCGATTAAATGCAAAAGGTCTTATAACTCCTATTGGACCATTTGGGGACCCACTAGTTGAGAAGAGGACGGATAATTGGAACCCCAATGCACACTGCAAGTATCACCAAGGTAGGGCCATCTTACCGAGAATTGCTGGAAGCTTAAGGAAGCTATCCAAGACTTAATCGACAATAACAAGCTACCATTGTCTCCTGCCAGTAAGAAGCTAAGTATTGATAATGCGCCTCTCGCTCATTCCTTGGCCATCTCTGATGAGGAAAACGAGGTTGATCCCTCATCTCTCATCAAACTTGTCGAAGAAATCCATGCTATCGAAGAAGAGGAGAAGATCTTTTTTGATGCCATGGATAATCTTCCCGAATTAGCAAATAAAGAGGATGTACAATTGCTTAAATTATCCATGTTAGAGAGTTCACACCCATGGTAATGACCTATGATGCTACTTTTGATCGTCTCTATGATCAAGGACTAATCAAACCTATTGGCCTCACTGAGGATCCAACACCAGAAAAGCGATCTGCAAAATGGGATCCCAAGTCCTACTACAAGTACCATCAAGGGAACGGTCATACCACAAATGAATGCTACAGGTTTCGAAACATCATTCAAGATCTTATGGAAGCGAACAAGATCTCATTACCTCTAGCTAGCGAGGAAACGAAGAAACACTTTTCCTTGCAAGTAATCGATGAACCCAAGAAGAGTAATAGACTCTACACTCCAATTGGGATTCCATATGCTCAAATGTTCAAAATACTCTCCGAGAGTGGCAAGGTCAAACCTCTCGAACCGAGACCATTTGAATCGTTAAAAAGGACAGACAAATTTTATTGTCAATATCATCAATCAGGGGGTCACACTATTGAAAACTGTATTAAATTTAAGGATTTAATTCAGGAAATGATTGATAACAAAAGACTAGTCCAAGTTCCACAAGAATAAGACGTAAATATTAATGGAGTTTGGGATAGTGATGAAGAAGACGTTTATCTAAAGGACATGGTAAGACCTCCACCTACAGTGTCATATGCCATGGATGACTTCTGGGTTGAAGAAGATTCATTAATAGACGTCCTCACAAGATCCGGGAGAATGCAACCTCTTGTTTTGACACAACCTATGCCAACCACACAGCAAGTTCCCATACCTATCATAGAAGACAATGACATTGTCAAACATTTCAAGAAAACCAAGGTTGAAATGAACGTATGGAAGCTTCTAGCAACATCTCGAGAGCATAGGTTGGCAGTAATGAATGTCTTGTATAAGATAGGGATAGATTCTTACACCACTCCTGAGGGGTTGGCTAACTTCCTTACGAGTGATCTCCCTAGTCATATCAACTTAATCACCTTTTTTGACAAAGACTTACCTCCGGAAGGTGACAAGCATTATAAGGCGTTAAACCTCACAGTGGTTTGCAAAAGAATGAACGTCCATATGACTCTTGTAGACAATGGATCGACCATTAATGTCTGTCCACTTAGAACTGCGAGAATGCTAGGCATAAGGGATGAAGACCTAACCCCGTCAACGCAAGGAATAAGAGCTTACGACAATACTCGATGTCAAGCTCTTGGTAAGATCACTATGAATGTAACGGTGGGAGCAATAGAGCACGCTACTACGTTCCAAGTAGTAGACATTAAGGCTTCGTTCAATATATTGTTGGGACGCCCTTGGCTCCATGACCTAAAGGTCGTCCCTTCATCTCTCCACCAAGTAAAGGCCATAGTTGGAGGAATTCCCATTACAACCGATGCTTCACCCATGAGGATTAAAGATATAGAGAATCCAATAATTAACGTGGAGCACGATGAAGATGATGAAGATTTGTGGGGCTTTAACAAAGAGGTCTCCTTAATCAAGGAGGATGAAAGGACCCCTCTCTTCCACGACCCCCACTCCAATATGATAGTGAACGCTATTCTGAAGAAGCAAGGACATTTTCCTGGGATGACCCTAGGAAAGAAAAAAGGAATATCAAGACCGCTGGAATCACCCGGCCTCCCTAAATTAGACACTTTCGGACTTGGTTTCGAACCGACTCAGGAAGATCTCAATCGAGCCCAGGAAAAGTCAAAGACACGTAAGGATGCTTGCATCCAAAAGAAAGCAATCCCAACGGATCAGTATCCTCTTACCCTCAATGGACAATTTATAAAATAAGGAGAGGACTATTCATGCTACAAATTTCCTAAACCTTTTGTCGTAAATGGCATAAGACAACCAGGATTCGAGATTTTCCTAGGTTGCTACTTCATAGAAGAAATCCCAACTCCTATCCACAAGGAGAAAGCACCCCCATGCTTTGACTTTAATGTCATGGGATTACTATTTAGGCGAGAAAAAGATAAGCCAACATACAAAAAGGATAAATCCTCGCTCATCCAAATAGTCCTACAAAGCGAAAGCTTTGATCCCTCAAAGCTCATCACTCCAGCGGAAGAATCACTACAGGGGTGACACAAGACCGTCAAGGTGACTACTCCAAGCGGAAGGAAAATCTCCATCACAACGGGGCAAGGACCGATGTTTGAAGAGTCGTCTGAGACAGAGTCAGAGTCTCTCCCTATAGAGTCATCTAAGTCTTTAGTTGTAGCGCCCCCTCCTTCTATCTCTTCCCTTAGGAGTAAGCGATTAAGTCCCTAAGGACATATCCCTCTTTGATGTAATGATCTCAGAATTTAATAACATGTCTTCTTCTCCTTACTCTTTGTGTTCTTCTTTAACCCAAGATGACGAGCATTTCTTAACTAACAATGAAAATGACAAAGAACTTATTAAAGTAATGGAAACACTTGAAAAGAAAACACTGATAATTGAGGAAACTGAGACGGTTGATATCTCAAATGATTCAACCAATAAAAGAGAAGTTAAAATCGGATTAACACTTAATGAACAAGAAAGAACCGATTTAATTAACTTGCTTAAAGAATTCATCCATGTATTCGCTTGGTCATATGAAGATATGCCAGGCATTAATAGAGAAATAGCTCAACACACCATACCGTTAATTCCAGGAATAAAACCTATAAAACAAAAGTTACGTCGAATGAAACCCGACGTAGCTCTTAAAATAAAAGAAGAAGTTCAAAAACAAATAACTGCAGGTTTTATCAAGGTATCCAAATACCCTGAATGGGTCGCCAACGTCGTCCTAGTTCCGAAAAAGGATGGAAGGGTAAGAATTAGTGTTGACTATCGAGATCTGAATAAGGCAAGTCCAAAGGACGACTTCCCTTTACCACACATCGATATTCTGGTAGATAATACAGCGAATCATGCACTCCTCTCGTTCATTGATGGATACGCGGGCTATAATCAGATTCTCATGGCGAAAGAAGACATGGAGAAAACAACCTTCATAACACCATGGGGAACTTACTACTACACGATAATGTCATTCGGGTTGAAAAATGCGGGTGCTACTTACCAACGAGCAGCGAATGCCTTGCTCCATGACATGATGCATAAAGAAGTTAAAGTATATGTGGACTATATGATTGTGAAATCAAAAGATCGCCCAGACCATCAAATAGCCTTGAGAAAATTCTTCGAAAGGCTGAGAAAATGCAACATGAGGTTGAATCCATCTAAGTGCGCTTTTGGAGTCACCTCAGGCAAGCTTTTGGGTTATGTCATAAGCTCTAGAGGAATAGAGATAGACCCAACCAAGATCAAGGAAATCATGTCAATGCCACCGCCTAAAACCGAGAAGCAGATTCGAGGATTTATTGGCCGGTTGCAATACATAAGCAGGTTCATATCAAAATTGACAACAATATGTGAACCAATCTTCAAAAAACTGAAAAAGAATGTACCAGTGATATGCGATGACGAGTGTCAAAAAGCCTTTGAAAAGATCAAAGCCTATCTCGCAAATCCTCCCGTATTAGCACCAGCACTTTTGGGAATACCTCTTAGGTTGTACTTAACAGTCACCAAAGAGACAATGGGAGCCATGCTAGCGCAAGAAGTAGAAGGCAAAGAAAATGCGATCTACTATCTAAGCAAAAAGATGCTCGAGTATTAAGCACACTATACACCACTTGAGAAATTGTGCCTCGCTTTAATGTGGGACACAACCAAATTAAGACATTACATGCTCGTGCATACAGTCTTTGTAGTTTCTCGATTGGATCCACTCAAGTATTTATTCGAGAAGTCTACACTCAATGGGATCATATCAAGGTGGATAGTCAACCTAGCCCATTTCGATGTAAGGTTCATGCCACAAAAAGCTATAAAAGGATCTGTGGTTTCCGATTTTCTAGCAGACTTTCAAATAGAAGATTCGACGCCAATACACTATAATGAATTTCCAGACGAAGACTTGATGGTCACCGAAGACGATACTTGGACCTTATACTTCGACGGAGCCTCAAACCAAAAGGGATGTGGCGTTGGAATATTACTAGTATCACCTAAAGAAGAGCATATTCCAATCTCCATAAAGCTTGATTTCGACATTACCAACAACGCTGTTGAGTACGAAGCATGCGTAATAGGCCTTGAAATAGCTTTGGAATTGGGAGTGAAAAAATTACGGATATTCAGAGACTCTTCATTGATCATCAATCAAATCTATAAAAGATGGAAAGTAAGGAGCGAAAGCCTAGCCCCTTACCAAACTTATCTGGAAACTCTCGCTAATCAGTTAGAGAAGGTGGAATATACATATCTACCTAGAGAATAAAATCAATTTGTTGATGCCTTGGCAAGACTAGCCTCAATGGTTAGGATTCCTACGAAAATTGAGAAAATGCCTCTAACTATAAAAAAAAGGCATAAACCGGCCTACATCCAAGCTATAGAAGATGATGAAGTGATCCAAGACGAAGAAGAAGAAGAAGAAGAAGAAGAAGAAGAAGAAGAACCGTGGTATATGGATATACTCAACTATGTCACCAAAGGAGAATACCCTCTCCATGCTGACAAAAGAACAAAGCGAGCATTAAGACTCTTGGCTTCCCAATACGTACTCATAGACAAGGAGTTACACAAAAGGGTACCTAAGGGTCGAGCTCTCTTATGTGTAGGAAAAAAGGATGCTTAAAGAGAAATGAGGATAGTCCACGAAGGAATTTGTGGAACTCACGTAAATGGCAAAATGCTAGTCCAAAAGATAATAAGAGAAGGATACTATTGGAATACCATGAATAGGGATTGTCATCAATACATAAAAAGATGCTCTAAGTGCCAAATCTACACTAATTTACAACATGTAACTCCATCTCTACTCTACACCTACACTTCGCCATGGCCATTCTCTACATGGGGAGTTGACATCATTGGCAAAATCACTCCTCCAGGAACAGGAGGTCACAAATATATCTTAGTGGAAATTGATTACTTCACAAAATGGGTCGAAGAACAATCATACGCTAAACTCACTGCAAAACATGTAGCACTCTTTATCGAAAGAAATATTATTTGTCGACATGGAGTCCCACATGAAATGATAAGTGACAATGGAACTCACTTTCAAGCCGATTGTGAAGAATTGCTACAAAAATATGGTATTCAACATCATCATTCTTCTCCTTATAGACCTCAGGCAAATGGAGCAGTCGAAGCAGCTAATAAAAATTCAAAGACTATCATCGAGAAAATGACGGAAAATTACAAGGATTGGCCTGACAAACTCCAATTCGCATTATGGGGTTATCGCACGTCAATTCGCACATTAACAGGAGATACGCCATTTTCCTTGGTTTATGGAATGGATGCCTGTAGACACCCATTTGTGTCTCCCCAAAACCAAACCCAGTGATGAGTACCTTTCACGTCGAATCATAATCGAATGAAACGAAAGTGTGGAAAGGTCTAGTGTTGCGGAAAGTTTTAATTCTTTTCTCTTCTCTCTGTTTTTGAAAACTTTATTTTAAGAAAACAGCCAATCCAGTTTGGTTGGTCCATGATATGGGTCCAATAGTGTTGTTGTTGGATGGGCTTGCAAAGGCCTTTCCAACGATATATTATAAGCCCAATTCCGATGAATATTGAGGAAGTTATGGCCAATTTACTAAACTGGGCCCGGTTTAAGCTTTATGTACGGCCCAATGATCTAGGGGAGGGCCTAATATAATTTATCATTCCTAATGCAATTAGGAATGGTTTTAGTCTTCTAGAACATTCTAGAAGGTTCTTTTCATTCCTAATTCAATTAGTATTCTTTAGAGTTTTAATCAGATCAAATAGCATTTTCGATTGAAATTATATTATTTTATCTTCCAGTACGAGAATTTTATCAGAATTTCGAAAACGCGTTAAAAGCCAATTTGGCGTCCAACCCCAGGCCTTAGCGCCTGGAATCAGGATTGGCGCCAGACGCCAGCAATTGGCGTCTGGCGCTAGCCACTGGTTCTGGCGCCAATGAGCCAGGGCTGGCGCCAAGGTTGTTTTGTGGTCTTCAGACTCTGTTTTGATAAATTATCTTTTTTGGATGATTTTCTCTATAAATATCGTATCAAAAACTCCGTTTTCATCATCAATTACCATTCATTAATTCTCTTCATCTACAAACAATTCATCTCTTTTCATCAATTTTCAATAACATTAATTCTTTAGCATTCTTTCTAAACTTTGCTTTTTAATACAAAATTCCGCATTCGCAAGATCTTGATACACCTAGCCATATTTGAAGTTGCCTTCGCCCTAGACCTGAAAGGTTTTTAATTTATGAGGGTTTGGTCCCAAATCTCTCTTTCAATTATTTAATTTAATTGTCTTGATTATTATTTTTCCTTGAAGTTACTAACGTGTGTATTTTGTTATTAGAAAGTAGTACGAGGCATCTAAGTAAGTGCTTTAATTGACTAATTGATATTATGATGCTTAGATTGTTATTTTGATTCCTAGTATCATGTCTAGGGTATCTTTAATATTAAGTATGATTAAAAGTACGATGCTTCCTATGTTCTTCCTAATATTTATGATTGTTAGTATCATGTTAGGGTTAAAGATTTGATTTTTATTGCTTAGTGACATGCTAGGATTTGTTATTAATCTTGTTAGTATCATGCCTAGGATCTTGCTATGCTTTAACATGATTATTGATTATGATTATTATTATTATTCATGATTATTTATTATTATTATTAATGATGTTGATTATTTATTATGTTGCTTGATACATATTATTTTATATTGTTATTGCTTGATCACCTTTTATTGCATGCTTAAAGGGAATTGGTATTTTCAATCGCGCTTAATAAGATAATTAATAATCTTGTTAGGTTAATTCTGATTATAAATTCAAGTGATCGCCAGTAATAGTTTATTTGTGCATTAATATTCAACCAACATAGATTAAACAGGTTTAGGGTTAATCTATTGATTGCATGTTAATCAAAAAGCGCACATGAATACGAGCAGAATAAAGTAGAGGCCTATTATTAGGGCAGGTTCAATCTCTTTTAGGTTGGATTTGTACCTTCATCCCCGTACCCTTATTTGGTTCATGACCTTATGGAGTTGACAATCTCTTGGATCGTTAAGGGGTGTAACCTTCACCTCGTGAACGGTTTACAAGTTCCTTAAAAACTTGTTGGCGACTCTTTTGCTCTATCTTCTTCCCTTTTGGACGCCACCGTACTTTAGTGTATGATCACAGTGGGGTTCAAGCTAGTGGTATTTTTAAAGGCTTGGAATTATTCCCCATAGTTTTTGGCGACTCCACTGGGGAGGATTTCTATTTTAATTCCTGAATTTGTTTCGGCAATGATTTAGAATGAGTGGATGAGACTGGAAAAGTTCTAAGTGTTATGTGCGTAATTTTGATTAACATTATTGTCATATGCATAAAAAGGTTCTCATTGGAAAGACCATCCGTAATGAGTCAAAAATATAGGATTTTACACGTAGGAAATTTGAGAAATGTCTTTCACAACTAGGACTGAAATAACACCGCGCAAAACAAGATGATTTTATTGAGCACAGAAAGTTGCTGAGGCATGTGGGAAGTAGCGTCAGGGGCCAGAGCTTGGCGCCAAACGTTTAGCCGTAGCGCCAGACGCCAGTATTGGCGCCAGGCGCTACAGTTAAAAGTTGGTGCCAGTCTCTGTTTGCTGGCGCCAATTTCCCCCAATACCGAGCCAGAAATATGCGTTCTAATTTCGACCGGTTTTTCGTATTGTTTGCTCGATCCTACTTCCTGATTGAATTTTTTCTCATTTTTTTGAAACTCATATGTGTTCTACATATGGACAAAACCCTCTGGGAATTCATGCTCTATCTACCCGATTGAACGCTCATGGCAACAAAGGGTACATCTGAGAGGTTGAATTCACCAAACCATGGAAGTGAGTTTTTCTAAAAAAAACTCGCGGTGTTCTATCCACACGCGTTAACCCTTCACGGTTAGGCTTCTACGCGGTGCATCTGGACAATTAACCATGGACCCTATTTGACTAAACCATATCCCGAACTTTAGAGAACTAGAGCCATGGTTAGGTTGCGAACTCATTGCATCATATTGTGCCTACTTGCCTAATTGTGCATTATTTGTTGTGCATATATATCCTATGCTCTTCTTAACCGTTTGTTGATTTGTGTTGAGATTATAATTAATGACTTAAAGAACTTTGCCTAATTAATTAATTAATTAATTAATTTGAGTCAATAAAGTTTTTTCTTCTTTTAATCGGAATTGACCTAGTACGACTTTAGGCATACCCCACTTGACTAATAATATCGAAAACAGTCCCAGACCGAGGCTCCAATATTGGTGCCAAAGTCTTAGCTGTAGCGCCACTATATGGTGTGTAGCGCCAGACATTTACTAAAAAGTCTGGCGCCAATCACCATATTGTGACGCCAGTCCTGTCGCTTGGCCGACAGTTCGGATTATTTGTCGAGTCATCACCTAATGTCTAATTAATCAGTTTCCTGCTTAATTCGGTTAATTTTGCTGGCAATAATTCTTAATTGAATCAATATTCGAGTTTAGGCACTAAGTCCCATGGTCTTACACAAGAGTCCAAGCATGTCACTTACACTCAATACACACACCAATACACATGTCTTGGCCATGATTAAAGGAGTCTTGTGTGCGCGCGTCATTTTTCGTCATTTTTTTTAAGGGGGGTAAGTCGGATATTAATCCTCCAATAAATAATAGTACTTAAGTTCCCTAAACACATGTACATTATTGCTCCCTAAAAATATACATTATTGCTCCCTAAAAATATGCATACTTTTTACATACCCTTTTTTTTTTCTTTTTTAAAATAAAAACCATAAAGTCAAATTGATTCGAGTTAAGTAATTAAAACGCAAACTGGCTTAATTTACAGCGCGTGGTCAAGAAAGGAAGGACGATTAATCAAAGATAACCTCTTCGTACAAGTCCAACTTTTCGACAAACCTATAGCTCGCAAGAGGAAAGCAAGAGTTATAATGGCAACTCAGGAAGAAGTTAACGATCTCAATAACCAATTGGCTACTGTAACTGAGACATTGAAGCTTCTCGCACTTAAGATCGAGGATCCCGCAAAGCAACAACAAATGGACCTCATGCAAGAAAGCCTAAAAAAGTTGTCCAGCGACTACAAGTTTCAAGAACTCACATCCCAAGGGGTCTCGGTGGATAAGGAACTTCTTCCGCAAAAGTTCAGTGCCAACGACATCCCAAAGTTTAGGGCAATCGACAACCCATACTTCCATCTAAGGGCATTTGAAACAATAATGAGTATCAAGGGTATCGATAAGAAAGTCTTCCCTTCTCTGTTCTCGCTATCTTTCGAGACCGTTTGCCAACAATGGTTCTTTTCTCTTGAAAAAGAAAAGACCTCTACCTGGGAATCCATAGCAAACGCTTTCGTCGATAGGTACAAGTGTAACGTTCAAGTCGAAACTGACCATAGAGAACTTGAAATCCTCAAACAGAAGGAGAATGAGGGCTTCACATCTTTCTTTAACAAGTGGAGAGAAAACTCAGTTAAAATGATTGAGGTACCAAGTGAAAAAGAGTCCGTGAGACTGTTCATTAAAAATCTCCAAGAAAAATATTCAAAACATCTTAAATATCAAAATAACCTTCATACCTTTAAGGTTGTTTATGATATTGGGATTAATATTGAAGATGACTTAGCTAAATCTAAAGCTGCCAACAATAACTCCAACAGTGGCTGGAAAGGAAAGAAGAACGACAATCCTTCTTCTTCCAAAACCGCCCACTCAAATAATGTTAGTGCCTTTAATCTAGGAGAAGTCCTCGCCATGAATAATCAAGGACAAAAGAAACCGTTTAGGAGAAACTTCACTCCTATTGGCATGAGTTATGACACCGCGTTTGATCGGCTAAACGAAAAAGGTCTTATAACTCCCATTGGACCATTTGGAGATCCACCAGTCAAGAAGAGGTCGCCTAATTGGAACCCCAATGCACATTGCAAATATCATCAAGGTAGGGGCCATTCTACTGAAAGATTTTGGAAGCTTAAGGAAGCTATCCAAGACCTAATTGACAGTAACAAGCTACCGTTGCCTCCTGCCAGTAAGAAACCGAGTATTGACAATGCACCTCTAGCTCACACATTGGCTATCTCCGATGAAGAAAGCGAAGTTGACCCCTCATCCCTCATTAAACCTGTCAAAGCAACCAACGTCGAAGAGGAAGAAGAAGAGACCTTTTTCGATGTCGAAGATAATCTTCCAGAACCAGCAAATGAGGTAGAAATACGAATACTCACACTGTATCTGAGGGAGACATCGCAACTGTTACATGAAACTCTCAAAATTTTGAATGAACTTCACAAGGAATATGATGAAGAACCTAAGAGAGAATTCACACCAGTAAAAATGACTTACGAGGCAAAATACTTTCCCTTACAAGTCACCGAAAGACCCAAGAAGAGCAATAAAGTTTATACTCCAATTGGGATCCCGTATGCACAAATTTTTGAAATGCTCTCCGAGAATGGCAAGGTCAAACCTCTCGAACCGAGACCATTTGAATCATTAAAAAGGACAGATAGATATTACTGTCAATACCATCAGTCAGGAGGACACACCCTATAAAACTGCTTCAAGTTCAAGGATTTGGTGCAGAAAATGATTGATAGAAAGGAATTAGTCCGAGTTCAACAAGAAGAGGACATAAATGTTAATGGAGTATGGGACAGTGACGAAGAAGTTGTCTATTTAAAAGACATAGTAGGACCTTCACCTTCTGTATCATACACCACGGACGACATTTGGGCTGAAGAAGATTCATCAATAGACGTCCTTACAAGATCCGGGAGAGTACAACCTCCCGTTTCAACACAACCCATTCCCATACCTATCATCGAAGACAATGACATCGTTAAACAATTCAAGAAGACAAAAGTGGAGATGAATGTATGGAAGCTTCTAGCAACATCTCGAGAACATAGGTTAGCTGTGATGAATGCCTTGGACAAAATCGGGATAGATTCTGACACCACTCCTGAGGGACTAGCTAACTTCCTCACGAGTGACCTCCCTAGTCCGATTAATCTAATCACCTTCTCTGATAAAAACTTACCACCGGAAGGTGACAAACACTACAAGGCGTTAAACCTCACGGTAGTCTGCAAAAGAATGAATGTTCCCATGACTCTTGTAGACAATGGATCGACTATTAATGTCTGTCCACTTAGGACTGCAAGGATGCTTGGCATAAAGTATGAGGATTTAACTCCATCCACACAAGGAATAAGAGCTTACGATAATACTCGATGTCAAGCTCTCGGCAAAAATAACCCTAAATGTGACGGCATGAGCAATAGAACATGCTACTACTTTTCAAGTGGTAGACAACAAAGCCTCATTCAATCTGTTGTTAGGACGCCCTTGGCTCCATGACCTAAAGGCTGTCCCTTCATCTCTCCACCAACAAGTGAAAGCCATAGTTGGAGGAATCCCCATCACCATTGATGCTTCGCCAATGAGGATCAAATCAATAGAGAATCCAATCATCAACGTGGAGCACGACGAAGATGATGAAGACCTGTGGGGCTTTAACGAAGAAGTCTCCTTAATCCAAGAGGATGAAAGGACATCTCTTTGCCACGACCCCCATTCCAACATGATTATCAACACTAGGAAAGAAGAAGGGGATAGCAAAATCGATAGAGTCACCTGGCCTCCCTAAGCTAGATACATTCGGACTTGGTTTCGAACCGACTAGGAAAGATCTCAAGCGAGCCCAGGACAAATTGAAAGCACGTAGGGACGCTCGTATTCAAAAGAAAGCAATTCCAATGGATCAGTACCCCCTTCCGCTTAAAAGAAAGAGAGGACTATCCATGCCATGAATTTCCCAAACCATTTGTTGTAAATGGCATACGACAACCAGGATTCGAGATTTTCTTGGATTGCTACTTCATTGACGAAATCCCAACTCCCGTCCATAAGGAGAAAGCACCTCCATGCTTTGACTTTAATGTCATGGGATTACTGTTTGGGCGAGAAAAGAATGAGTCAGTTTATGAGGAAGATAACTCTTCACTCATTCAAACGGTCCTACAAAGTGAAAACTTCGACCCCTCAAAGCTAATTACTCCAGCCGAAGGATCGCTGCAAGGGTGGCGCAAGACTATCAAGGTGACTACTCCGAGTGGAAGGAAGATATCGATCACGACAGGACAAGGGCTGATGTTTGAAGAATCGTCAGAGTCAGAGTCTTCCCCTTTAGAACCTTCTAAGGCTTTAACTATAACGCCTTCCCTTCCTATTTCTTCTCCTAGGATAGTTAGTGATCCAGTCCCTGAGGACATATCACTCTTTAATGTAATGATCTCAGAGTATAATAATATCGCTCATTCTCCTTACTTCTCGTGTTATTCCCTAACCCAAGATGATGAACATTGCTTAGCTAACGATGAAAAAGATAAAGAATTTATTAAAGCAATGGAAACACTTGAAAAGAAAACACCAGTATTTGAAGAGACTGAAACAGTTGACATCTCAAATGATTCAACTCATAAAAGAGAAGTTAAAATCGGACTAACATTGAATAAACAAGAAAGAACCGATTTAATTAACTTGCTTAAAGAATTTATCGATGTATTTGCTTGGTCATATGAAGATATGCCAGGCATTAATAGAGAAATAGCTCAACACACTATACCATTAATTCTAGGAATGAAACCTGTAAAACAAAAGTTGCGTCGAATGAAACCCGACGTAGCACTTAAAATAAAAGAAGAAGTTCAAAAACAAATAACTGCAGGTTTCATCAAGGTATCCAAATACCCCGAATGGGTCGCCAACGTCGTCCCAGTTCCAAAGAAAGACGGAAGGGTAAGGATGTGTGTCGACTATCGAGATCTAAATAAGGCAAGTCCAAAGGACGACTTCCCTTTGCCACACATCGATATTCTGGTAGACAACACAGCAAATCACACGCTTCTCTCATTCATGGACGAATACGCAGGGTACAATCAGATTCTCATGGCGGAAGAAGACATGGAGAAGACAACTTTTATCACACCATGGGGCACTTACTGTTACACGGTAATGCCATTTGGGTTGAAAAACGCAGGTGCTACTTACCAACGTGCAGCAACTGCCTTGCTCCATGACATGATGCACAAAGAAGTTGAAGTATATGTCGACGACATGATTGTGAAATCAAAGGACCGTCCAGGCCATCAAGTAGCCTTAAGGAAATTTTTCGAAAGGCAAAGAAAATACAATATGAGGTTAAATCCATCAAAATGTGCTTTTGGAGTCACCTCAGGCAAGCTCTTGGGGTACGTCATAAGCTTTAGAGGAATAGAGATAGATCCAACCAAGATTAAAGCAATCATGTCGATGCCACCGCCCAAGACCGAGAAACAGATTCGAGGATTCATTGGCCGGTTGCAATACATAAGCAGGTTCATATCAAAACTAACAGCGATATGTGAACCAATCTTCAAAAAGCTCAAGAAGAATGTACCAGTAACATGGGATGACGAATGTCAAGAAGCCTTTGACCGAATCAAAGCCTATCTCGCAAATCCTCCCGTATTAACGCCAGCACTTCCCAGAATACCTCTTATGTTATATTTGACGGTTACCAAGGAGACAATGGGAGCTATGCTAGCACAAGAGGTATAAAACAAAGAGAATGCAATCTATTACTTAAGTAAGAAGATGCTCGAATACAAAACACGCTATACACCACTCGAGAAATTGTGCCTCGCTTTGGTGTGGGCCACAACTAAGTTGAGACATTACATGTTGGTGCATACCGTTTTCGTGGTATCTCGATTAGATCCACTCAAATACTTGTTCGAGAAATCAACGCTCAATGGACGTATTTCAAGATGGATAGTCAACTTAGCCCAGTTCGATGTGCGGTTTATGCCACAAAAAGCCATTAAAGGATCTGTGGTGTCAAACTTTTTGGCAGATTTTCCAATAGAAGAATCGACACCAATACAGGACAATGAATTTCCAGATGAAGATTTGATGGTCACCGAAGATGATACTTGGACCTTGTATTTCGACGGAGCCTCAAACCAAAAGGGATGTGGTGTCGGAGTGCTACTAGTATCACCTAAGGAAGAACATTTCCCAATCTCAATAAAGCTTGATTTCGACGTTACCAACAATGCTGCTGAATATGAAGCATGCGTGGTAGGCCTTGAAACAGCCCTGGCATTGGGAGTAAAGAAGTTAAGGATATTTGGAGATTCCTCTCTAATCATCAATCAAATATCTAAAAGGTGGAAAGTAAAGAGCGAAAGCCTAGCCCCTTACCAAACTTATCTGGAAACTCTTACCGATCAGTTAGAGAAGGTAGAATACACATATCTACCTAGAGAAGAAAACTAATTTGCTGATGCCTTTGCAAGATTAGCCTCAATGGTTAGGATTCCCACGGATATCGAGCAAATGCCTCTAACTATCGAAAAAAGGCACAAACCGGCAAATATACAGGCTATAGAAGACGACGACCCAGTCCAAGATGAAGATGAAGAACAAGAAGAAGAACCATGGTACACAAACATTCTCAACTATGTCACCAAAGGGA
This sequence comes from Chenopodium quinoa, assembly GCF_001683475.1. Lineage (NCBI taxonomy): Eukaryota > Viridiplantae > Streptophyta > Magnoliopsida > Caryophyllales > Amaranthaceae > Chenopodium > Chenopodium quinoa. Next base: position 638,112 of record NW_018745190.1, read on the forward strand.
GAATACCCTCCTCATGCTGACAAAAGAGCAAAACGAGCCTTTAGACTTTTGGCTTCTCAATATGTACTCATAGACAACGAGCTACATAAAAGGGTACCTAAAGGTCGAGCTCTCCTATGTGTAGGGAAGGTGGATGCACAAAGAATAATGGGAATGGTCCACGAAGGAATCTGTGGAACTCATATAAATGGCAAAATGTTAGTCCAGAAAATAATGCGAGAAGGGTATTATTAGACTACCATCAATATGTGAAAAGATGCCCTAAGTGTCAAATTTACGCCAATTTACAGCACGTTCCTCCATCTTTGCTCTACACCTACACATCACCATGGCCATTCTCTACATGGGGAATTGACATAATTGGCAAGATCACTCTTCCAGGGACAGGAGGCCACGAATTTATTCTAGTAGCAATTGATTACTTTACAAAGTGGGTTGAAGCGCAATCATACGCTAAACTCACTACAAAACATGTAGCGCTCTTTATCGACAGAAATATCATTTGTTGATATGGAGTCCCACATGAAATGATAAGTGACAATGGAACTCACTTTCAAGCCGAATGTGAAGAATTGCTACATAAATATGGTATCCAACATCATCATTCGTCCCTTATAGATCTCAAGCAAACGGAGCAGTCGAGGCAGCTAATAAGAATTTAAAGACTATCATCGAGAAAATGACAGAAAATTATAAGGATTGGCCTGACAAGCTTCACTTTGCATTGTGGGGTTATCGCACGTCAATCCGTACGTCAACAGGAAATACACCATTTTCTTTGGTATATGGAATGGATGTCGTTACAACCTGTCGAACTAGAAATACCATCTCTACGTATTGCGCTAGAGAGTAGACTCGATGAAGTCGAATGGACTAGGGCAAGATATGAAGAATTGATCCTACTCGACGAAAAACGACTAGAAGCTCTACATCACACTCAGTGCTATCAAACTCGTATGGCTAGACATTTTAATAAGAAGGTCAAGACAAGAAATATCAAAGTAGGAGATTTGGTATTAAAAGCACTAAGGAAAAATGTTCTAGATCCAAGGGGAAAGTTTAGACCTAATTGGTCTGGCCCCTACATTGTCAAAACAATCCTGTCAGGTGGTGCAGCAAAATTAACTGACATGGATGGCAATGAATTCTCAAACATGACCAATCTTGACCAACTTAAAAAATACTACCCATAATTACTTAAGTAGGACACTCAAGAGAGCTACGTTCGGCCTGATTCCTTAGGAAAGGATACGTAGGAAACCCATTACGGGTGCGGCCACTTTATTTTTTCGACATCTCCGCGTTCCAGAATCAACAAAAAGTCAACAAAAGTTGGAAAAGCAACTGGCCTCACAGAACAAAGTCTGGCGCCAGCCAAAAGCCATTAGCGCCAGACGATGGAATTGGCGCCTGGCGCCAGACCTCAATAGCTGGCGCCAATCTGCAATTACTGACGCCAATTCAGTCATAAAAATCTGGACGAATTTCGGTGTTTTTTTCGGAAAATTTCGACTTCCGTGCTCGAAAGATTTTTGGAAAATTAATTTTTTTCGGTTTTTCATTGCTTTAATAAAGTAATTTTAAAGTGACAATTTAATTGAAAGCTGAAATTTCATTAATATTACATTGTTAATGGAATTCAAATTAGGCTGAAATAAATTAACTTTAAAAAAATTAAGAATCTAATAAATCTAAAGCTAAGCAATGTTCTAGTCTTTCTTCTCCTTCTTTGCTCTTTTCCAATTCTTTTCGGTTTCCTCCTCTTCATCCATTACTTTAGCTAGTAGGCATCCTTTAGAGGACCTACATTCAATTTTGGAATAGATTGTTTCTCCTTCAGCCAGCACCCCATGCTTCTTTTCCACCCAAACCTTTTTGTCTGTAGCTTTCCTTTTCCCCTTGTCTTTAGTAGTTTTCTTCTTCTTAGGCATTGTAGGTGTCTTGAACTCAATTCTTGCACCTAACCATTCCTTGGCCGGTGTCACCCTATCACCTAGACGATTCTTCACATCGGTTCTACCCTGATTAATTGAAGACTTCTTCAGCAACCACTTCTTTACATCATTAGGTAAAGAAGGGGGGACCTTTTGGGTAATCACTTCCCATAAAGGTCTAGCACTCCAGTAAGTGTCAAATTTATCCACTTCTTGAGATCGATACGGGATACTCATAGGGAGGACGAAGATCCCCGGAAGGAATATTTTGAAGCAAGCCATATTGTCTCTTTACTCTGCAGGGGTAATAATATGTCATGCGAGACAAGCTTGGAAGACGGCAGAAAGGTTGCTTGTTAACACCAACCATCCTTTTTATTTTCCACCATGGGATGACCCACTTGATAGCGAAATCACGTGATTCAAAGACTCTCTTCCACCCATGGCGCCCAATTTTAGGGATGCGCTTCTTTCTTCTCACAAAGCAAGTGGGCATATAATTTTCAATGTCGTCCGGAGGGCTAATTAATCCTAGCGTCTCCATTAACCACATCTGTGAAAAAAAAAATTCCAATGCAAATAAATTAATATTACAATACAAAAATATTTTTTTTGATTTCTGTAATTAAAAATATTATTTTTCTACCTGTAATAAAATTGGAGAACCGCGAAGAGGTGCTTTTGGGTCCCTTTTCAATTCATCTAGACTAATCATAGTCTCTCCAACTATCAATGGCATTGGATTTCTCCCTGATTCAATTTGTTCTAGCACAGTGGTTATAATTGATTGACCATCGTTAATTTTACCACTACTAAGATAATATTGATTAATCATGCAGAATAAAAACGCCCTTCTTTTATATATGTGAAAAGATTCAGAAAGCGGTTTATCAAAATAATAGCGTGCGAATTCTTTTAAGTTCACTACATTGCCATCTACTATTTTTGATAAATCCCTTTCCTTCAAGTTAAAGAAGCGCTCAAAATCCTTATAGTAATATGCATCTACTCTAGGGATTACTACCAGGTCTATTGCAGGGAAGCCTAAAATAGCACCAAATTCCTCTGGCAAAGGGCTAATTTCATCATACCCTATTCTAAAACAATGTGTATCAATGTTCCAATATTCTAAAGAGGTATGTATGAAGTCTATGTCTAGATCTACCCCTTTAATGCCATATATTCCCCCCAAGTGAAATAAATCCAATTCTTTTCTTTCTCTAGCATTAAGAGATCGACACCATTCATGAGAATATTGGGTGAAGGTTTTAGTGGATAAAGACATGATTATTATTTTTTCTAAAGAGAATAATAATTTTTTCGCTGGAATTATGTAAAGAATCGGCTGAGCAGGGGGCTATTTATGCACAAATTACGAGGAATTTCAATCTGAATGAAATAAGGAGTCAGCGTCAATTGGCGTCACACACCCGAAATTGGCGTCACCCATCTGTTTTTGGCGCCACACGCTAGGTGTAGCGCCTGGCGCCACGCACCACAGGCTGGCGCTAGCTGGCGCCAAGTCAGCAGAACGGCCGCGCATGCTCAGTTTGCGTTTTGATATTAAATTGGAGTCGGTTAATGACTTTATGGCCCCGTTTTTATTTTTCTATTTATTAATTAAATGTAGCAGTTATTTTTAGTTAATTTTTATTTTTATTTCTTTTTTTAAATTAATTTTCAAAAATCAGCTTTTTTCTCCGTTTTATTTTCTCCTTTTTATTTTTTCTTTTTGGGGGAGAGAGTCGGATAATACCCTCCATCAATAATAAAAATGACGGAATTTTTGCGCAAAATTGTTATCACATTTGCACACACTAACATACACTAACATAATAATAGATAAATTCACAATAACATAAAGTACAAAGTGTCTAAATAACAAGTCAAAGGCAAAGTTCTATAAAAAGTCAAAATAAAATGCATATACAGAAATGAACTACGGCGCCGAAGGACGTGGGCCCATCATGCCATAAAACTGCACCGTCCAAGGAGTCACTTCTCCACCAGCTCCGGCCTCAGCACCAGCTCCAGTCTCCGTAGGAGGAGGGAAACTCAAAACAGGACCGCTCCAGCCAAGGTCAACCTGAGGCTGAGACCGCGGAGGCTGCTGCGTTGACGAGCCAACCTCGTACATCCCACCACCTCTGAAAGCCGAGGTAGCCTCTCCCACCGGTGCAGCAGGAGCACCCTCAGAAGAAGACCCTGAGCCCTCAGCAACGTCGGCTCGAGCAGCCTCAGAACGACCACCTCTACCTCCGGACGAAGTGCGACGACGTCTCGAGCTAGACCTCGCCGGCTCTTTCCGCCCCTCAGGCCTCGTACGGGTGTGAGAAGCAATCAGTTGACCCTGCAAAAAGAATTAAATCAGAAGCAAGGTAAAAGAAGTGTAGTGCATATATAATGAGTAAATAAAAGTTACCTCTCGGACAGTGTCGTCTCGACGATAGGTAGTTGCGTTCCTCATCCGAACGAGTTGGCTCCGGAAGGAATCTATGCATCGTGCCATAGCCGAAACCACTTTGCGTGAGAACTGTCAAGGAAAGTTAAGTCGGTAAAAATGCATGATAACTGAATACAAGATCCTGAATTAGAGCTAGGCTTACCCTGGTCTGGTGACGAGGAATCGACCGCTCCACGAAGCGCTCGCCCTCAGGATCCGGAGAAATCATCTCCTCGATCGGCCCGTACATCCCCTGGTAATGGATGGACATACGGGGTGGCACAAACTCAGTAGGACCATCCTGATAAAACAGAAAAGAAATCATCAAGGTATTACTTGGGGGCTACTCAGCGAAAAACAAAAAAGTTAAGGATCTTACCCTCACATCCTCGGCCGGCACAGGGGCTGGAGCTAACAAAAGAAGTAGCTCCTTAGCATAAATCCGTCCGAAGATCACATGCGACCGCTCAGCCATGCTCGACAACTCTCTCTCGTCGAACATGTGACGTGGTGGAGGAGTAGGAACAACAAAACATCGAAAGAGTGTTGTCTAGCAACTCTCTCTCCTAAGTACACAACCGCTCCGTAGGTCCCCAGAAAGTAGCGGCGCTCAGCAGAGTACTGTGCGGCTAATCCAGGGACTTTCCAACCACCCCATGGTCGGTATACTACCTCAGGTCCCTATAAGAATACCGATCAGGTAAGAACATGTCTAAAACGTCACAGAAGCGCAAGATAAACACTAAAAGTCGTACCGAGATGATCCGACTCCGGACGCGTGCAGTAGACAGGTCCACATGGTGGACGCCCCAAGAGGCGCTCACCGGATATCCCCTCGGCGATGTTCTCGCCGGCGCAATGGAAGGAAAGTACTCATAGAACCAGATCTACAAGAAATTAAACGCATGAGTAAAATCTAACTAACATATAGGGCTAAAATTTTATAGGGAATAATGTTTACCTCTACGACCTTCCAGAAAGAAGACAAAAGCAACGTTCGTCCTAAAGGACCGGTGGCGACACGAGTCCCTCAGTGCGCGAACGAAGTCAGTATAGGCCAAGCTGGCCCAGTCATAAGTCCCGATCCGCCGGAGATCGCGAACAGCAGGGAGGTAGTAAAGAAACACCCTACTACCCCTGTCAGGGGAGAATTTCCCTGACAACAACATCAGCACGAAGATGCGCACTCGCTGCTCTCGGGTGGTCGCATCGTCATCAAGAGTCGCTGCCAGCGTCGAGCGGCGAATCCCCCTAGCACTGAACTAAGTCGTCTCGACCTCAGCTCGGGCCCGAACAGTAATCGACCCCAACAGTTCCTCGACCTCTGGAGAAAAGACGTCGATACCGCCGTCGAATGGCAGCGGCACAGAAGAGAACTCCAGTCCTGTGATGAGACTGAAGTCTGTAGGGGTGACCATCATCTCGCCCCATGGAAAATGAAAAGTGTTGGTGGTGTCCAAGAAGAACTCCACCAGAGCGCGTACTACGTGGTGACCCCCGCTGGAGGCAACCATAGCCTCGGAGGTCTCAAACAGGGCAACCAGTCCGCAAGACTCCCATAGGAGTCTCGTCTCTCGATCTCTGGCAATGTGCATCCTATACAAATCGCCTAGACCATCACAGCCAGAGCCGTGATGCCGTGTCTTCCCAGGCTCGGTTCCCCGTCTCACCCTCTCAGAAATGTGGTGGAAAGGGGCAAAGAACAGGGTCTGCTCATCCCACTCTGGGAACCGACCAAGCAAAGTTGACGGTGTAGTGTCGTCCTCCACGGGCTCATGCTCCCGTCGAGTGTTTCGGGACCGTGAAACTAAGCCTCTTTGTCTAGCCATGCTACATTGTGCAGAATCATCATAAATTAAGGTTCTATAGTATCTAAAGGTTTGCCTATCCGCATGATACTATGTTCGCAAAAACAGAGTACGTAGTACTAAAATAGAGCACAAATTCAAATTGAGCATGACATCATTTTTTCAAGCAATCAAACAATTTCTTGCAACACTATAGTGATTATTGCGACAAATTGAACAAGAATTGCTAGCAAAAACATCAAAAACAGGCCACATTGTTCTTCACGACCTTAAGAGGTCCAACAATGGTGGATTGCTCATTTCTTCACCAAATTGAGTCAAACAAGTCTCAAATTACTCCCAAGGCAATATACAAACATAAACAAGCAATTTCATGGCATAAAACTTGATAAACAAAGCAAATTGAGCATTATAAGTTTCGAATTTTCATGAAATTTGTGAATGAACATGCCAAGAATTCATAAAAACCGGTGTGAGTTGGAGGAAAACTTACATAGATCGGGAATATGGATGAGAAGAGCTTTGATTTGCAACAAATTTGAGCGAATTCGGTTGAAAAAACGAATGAGCAACGATCAATTGAAGTTTTCGGACTTCTCTCAGGCTGTTTCGCGACGAACAGAGCAAGAAATAAAACGGAAAACTGATTTTAAAGAAGAATCCGTGCTGGCGCCAGTCCCTAGGCATTAGCGTCACATTCTGTGCTTGGCGCCAGACGCTTATGCCAGCGCCTGGCGCTAATTCCATATGTTTGGCGTTGATTGATTTTCAGCGACGCCAAAGCAGCCAGCCACCTGTTGAGGTTGTGCTAGCCTTCTGCGATATATTTTGGGTTCCTTGGTACGCCAGTTAGCCCCTCTAAGCAATTTGACATGATTAAGTAATTGGCTTGATTATATAAAGTGATCGACCTGATGAAAAGATCGTCTCACTTAGCTTAAAGCGCCTAAGCATTGGCTCATTAGCAAAAAGCACCGACATATAGGTTCAAGAGCATAGGGCACCGACATACAGGTTCAAGAGTAAAGAGCGCCGACGTACAGGCATAGCAAAAGCAAAGTTTAGGCGAACTTTTAAAGATCGACATGCGTGGATCTTCGATATTTTCCTTTGGAAAATTATCGCATCAAATAAGGATGGCTTCAAGAGAAGATGTCTTCGACATCATTCCCTAGCTTGCGGAAAGTTGTCACAAACAACTGAAGGTAATTTCAGGGCGAAATTGTCTTCGATCATAGTTCCTGAGGCATGGAAGATGATCATAATGCGGATGAGAATTATTTCAAGAGAAATAATTTTCGATGATATTCCCTTGGATGTGGAATATTATCACAGCGGAGAAGGTAGTTTCAGGCGAAGCAATCTTCTAATTTGGAAGCATTTACAAGGCGTAGCGGTTTTCAGGCGGGATGACATTCTCTAGCTTGCAAGAGGTCGTCAAAACAGCAACAATCGGTTACTTTCAGAGACGTGTGCTCGACGGTGCAAGATACGCGTTTCTTAACTCTTTTATCTGTTTAACTAATGTTGGTTTTGCAGGTATCGTTGTTATAAGATTGATTTAGGATCGCAGAACGTTCTGAATCATTCTCCGTCCCTATCGATACTTTGGCTTTCGTTTTCGAAACTTGCGTTTCTCCAAACTCAGTCAAAGTGGGGGCTTCTGTAGACACCCATTTGTGTCTCCCCAAAACCAAACCCAGTGATGATTACCTTTCACGTCGAATCATAATCGAATGAAACGAAAGTGTGGAAAGGTCTAGTGTTGCGGAAAGTTTTAATTCTTTTCTCTTCTCTTTGTTTTTGAAAACTTTATTTTAAGAAAACATCCAATACAGTTTTGTTGGTCCATGATATAGGTCCAATAGTGTTGTAGTTGGATGGGGCTTGCAAAGGCCTTTCCAACGATATATTATAAGCCCAATTCCGATGAATATTGAGGAAGTTATGGCCAATTTACTAAACTTGGCCCGGTTTGAGCTTTATGTACGGCCCAAAGATCTAGGGGAGGGCCTAATATAATTTATCATTCCTAATGCAATTAGGAATGGTTTTAGTCTTCTAGAACATTCTAGAAGGTTCTTTTCATTCCTAATTCAATTAGGATTCTTTAGAGTTTTAATCAGATCAAATAGCATTTTCGATTGAAATTATATTATTTTATCTTCCAATACGGGAATTTTATCAGAATTTTGAAAACACGTTAAAAGCCAATTTGGCGTCCAACCCCAGGCCTTGGCGCCTGGAATCAGGATTGGCGCCAGACGCTAGCCATTGGCGTCTGGCGCTAGCCACCGGTCCTGGCGCCAATGAGCCAAGGCTGGCGCCAAGGTTGTTTTGTGGTCTTCAGACTCTGTTTTGATAAATTTTCTTTTTTGGATGATTTTCTCTATAAATATCGTATCAAAAACTCCGTTTTCATCATCAATTACCATTCATTAATTCTCTTCATCTACAAACAATTCATCTCTTTTCATCAATTTTCAATAACATTAATTCTTTAGCATTCTTTTCTAAACTTTGCTAATTAATACAAAATTCCGCATTCGCAAGATCTTGATACACCTAGCCATATTCGAAGTTGCCTTCGCCCTAGACGTGAAAGGTTTTTAATTTCTGAGGGTTTGGTCCCAAATCTCTCTTTCAATTATTTAATTTAATTGTCTTGATTATTATTTTTCCTTGAAGTTACTAACGTGTGTATTTTGTTATTAGAAAGAGGTACGAGGCATCTAAGTAAGTGCTTTAATTGACTAATTGATATTATGATGCTTAGATTGTTATTTTGATTCCTAGTATCATGTCTAGGGTATCTTTAATATTTAGTATGATTAAAAGTACGATGCTTCCTATGTTCTTCCTAATATTTATGATTGTTAGTATCATGTTAGGGTTAAAGATTTGATTTTTATTGCTTAGTGACATGCTAGGATTTGTAATTAATCTTGTTAGTATCATGCCTAGGATCTTGCTATGCTTTAACATGATTATTGATTATGATTATTATTATTATTCATGATTATTTATTATTATTATTAATGATGTTGATTATTTATTATGTTGCTTGATACATATTATTTTATATTGTTATTGCTTGATCACCTTTTATTGCATGCTTAAAGGGAATTGGTATTTTCAATCGCGCTTAATAAGATAATTAATAATCTTGTTAGGTTAATTCTGATTATAAATTCAAGTGATCGCCAATAATAGTTTATTTGTGCATTAATATTCAACCAACATAGATTAAACAGGTTTAGGGTTAATCTATTGATTGCATGTTAATCAAAAAGCGCACATGAATACGAGCAGAATAAAGTAGAGGCCTATTATTAGGGCAGGTTCAATATCTTTTAGGTTGGATTTGTACCTTCATCCCTGAACCCTTATTTGGATCATGACGTTATGGAGTTGACGATCTCTTGGATCGTTAAGGGGTGTAACCTTCACCTCGTGAACGGTTTACAAGTTCCTTAAAAACTTGTTAGCGACTCTTTTGCTCTATCTTCTTCCCTTTTGGACGCCACCGTACTTTAGTGTATGATCACAGTGGGGTTCAAGCTAGTGGGATTTTTAAAGGCTTGGAATTATTCCCCACAATGCCGTAAAACCTATAGAGCTAGAGATTCCATCTCTACGCATCGCATTAGAAAGCAAACTCGATGAAGTTGAATGGACTAGAGTGAGATATGAAGAGCTAATTCTACTTGACGAAAAACGACTAGAAGCTCTACATCATACTCAATGCTATCAAACTCGTATGGCTAGGCATTTTAATAAGAAGGTCAAGACAAGAAACATCAAAGTAGGAGATTTAGTGTTAAAAGCATTAAGGAAGAATATGTTTTGAATCCAAGGGGAAAATTCAGATCTAATTGGTCTGGACCCTATATTGTCAAAACAATCCTGTCAGGAGGTGCAGCAAAATTAACTGATATGGGTGGCAATGAGTTCTCGAACATGACAAATCTTGACCAACTTAAAAAGTACTACCCATAATTACTTGAGTAGGACACTCAAGAGAGCTACATTTGGCCTGATTCCTTAAGAAAGGATACGTAGGCAACCCCTTAAGGATGCGGCCACTTTATTTTTTTCAAATCTCACATCCCAGACTTAATAAAAAATTCAACAGAAGATTGATGAAACATCGGCGTCACAGAAAAAAAATTTGGCGTCAGTCGATGAACCTTAGCGCCAGACGACAACCCCTGTCGCCTGACGCCAGACTGCCGCAGCTGGCGCCAATCGTAAAATTGCGGCGCCAATTTTGTGTAAAGTATCTGGGAATATTTCGGTGTTTTTCGGAAAATTTTCGACTTCTGTACTCGAAAAATTTCTAGAAAATTAAATTTTCAGTTTTCATTGCTTTAATAAATTAAATTTAAAGGAGATAATTTAATTAATTAAAAAAGCTGCAATTTCATTAATAAAATAAACTAATAATTACATTATTATTGATGGAATTTAAATAAAGCTTAAATAAATTAAATTTGAATTTAAAACTAAGTCTAATAATTAAAAGTTAAGCAATGCTCTAATCTTTTTTCTCTTTCTTTGCCTTCTTCCAATTTTTATCTACGTCTTCTTCCTCATCCATAACTTTAGCTAGTAGGCATCCTTTAGAAGATCTACATTCAATTTTGGAGTAAATAGTTTCTCCTTTAGCTAGGACCCCATGTTTCTTTTCTACCCAAGCCTTCTTCTCTGTAGTGTCAACCTTTCTCTTTCCTTTATCCTTCGTAGAGTTTTTCTTTTTAGGAATTGTAGGTGTTTTGAACTCAACTCTTTCACCCAAGCGTTCCTTAACGGGAATCACTTTGTCACCTAGACGACTCTTCACATCAGTTTTACTCTGATTTCTCTTCATGTCCTTTGAAGGTTTCTTCAGAAGCCACTTCTTCACATCATTGGGCAAGGACGGAGGAACCTTTTGGGTAATCACTTCCCATAAAGGTCTAGCGCTCCAATAAGTATCACATTTGTCTACTTCTTGAGAGACAGGAAATTCATAGGGACGATGAAGATCCCCGAAAGGAATTGTTTGAAGTAACTCGTACTGTCTTTTTACCCTGCAGGGATAATAAAAAGTCATTCGGGACAAGCTTGGAAGACGGCAGAAAGGTTGCTTATTGACACCAACTATCTTTTCTATTTTCCACCAAGGGATGACCCACTTGATGGAAAAATTGCAAGACCCGAAGACCTTCTTCCATTCATGGCGCCCCATCTTAGAGAAGCGTTTCTTCCTTCTCACAAAGCAGTTTGGAGTGTACTTCTCAATATTGTATGGGGGACTAATTAATTCTAGTCTTTCCATTAGCCACATTTGTAAATAAATTCAATGCAAATAAATTATTATTACTATAAAAAAATATGTTTTTGATTTCTGTAATTAAAAATATTATTTTTCTACCTGTAATAAAATTGGAGAGCCCCGAAAAGGCGCCTTTGGATTCTTCTTTAATTCGTCAAGACTTAGCATAGTCTCTCCAACTATTAATGGCATTGGATTTCTCCCAGATTCAATCTGCTCCAAAACATTTGATATGAATGCTTGACCCTCATTAGTTTTACCGCTAGTGAGAAGATATTGATTAAGCATGCAAAAAAGAAAAGCCCTTCTTCTATAAACATGAAAAGACTCAGAATAAGGTCTATCAAAATAATGGCGAGCAAATTCTTTCAAATTAACTATGCTACCATCTACTATTTTTGTCATATCTTTATCTTTCAAATTAAAGAAGCGCTCAAAATCCTTATAATAATACTCATTTATTCTAGGAATTACTACAAGATCTAATGCAGGGAAACCTAAAATAGCACCGAATTCTTCCGGCAAAGGGCTAATTTCATCATACCCTAATCTAAAACAATGAGGATCCACATCCCAATATTCTAGGGCAGTATAAATAAAATCTACATCAAGATCTACCCCTTTGACACCATAAATACCCCCCATATGAAAAACATCTAACTCTTTTCTCTCCTTGGCAGCTAGAGACCGACACCATTCATGAGTGAAGTTGGTAAAACTTTTAGAGACTAGAGACATGATTATTATTTATTCAAAAGCTAAGAATATTTTTAATCTACTGAAATTATGAAGAAAATCGACTGGGCAGGGGGCTATTTATGCACAAAATCGGCGCAGTTTTAATCCGAAAAGGATTCAGAGTCAGCGCTCATCAGCGTAGCGCCTGGCGCTAAATCAAAACACGTGGCGCCAGATGGTGCTGACGTGTCTTATCATACAAACTTCTCAAAACCGCGTTTTTTGCTTGATTCGAGTCTGACCAATGACTTTACGGTCTTTTATTCTTTTTTTATATCTTTTTTCTAAATTATTTTTTCCTTCTTCTTAATTAATATATCCATTATATTAATTATATTATTTTTCGGGTTCTATTTAAACTTAACTTTTAAGTTTTTATAAATCCAATATTCTTTACTTTTATTTTTTTCATTTTTTCTTTTTGGGGGAGAAAGTCGGATACCCTCCATCAATAATAAAGATGAGGGAATTTTTGCGCAAAATTAATTTTCACAATTCTTTGCACACACAAACATGCACATAAAAAAATGAAAAATGATAAATAATAAATACTGAATAAACTCATAGTAATATGTATATACAAGCATGTCTAAAAGAGTCTAAATAAAGGCAAAGTTCTATACAAAGTCAAAATTAAAAAAAAAAAAAGCACAGGAAAAAACTACGGCGCCGGGGGACGTACACCCATCATCTCATAAAACTGCGTCGTACGAGGAGTAACCTCTCCACTAGCTCCAACTCCAGCTCCAGCTCCAGCTCCAGCTCCTGTCTCCTCAGGAGCTGGAAAACTCAGCACAGGACCCGTCCACCCAAGATCAACATGAGGCTGAGGCTGCTACGATGACGAGCCGACCTCGTACATCCCACCACCTCTAAGAGTCGAGGTAGCCTCTCCCTGGCCTACCAGCGCAACATGTGCACCCTCAGATGAAGAGCCTGAGCCCTCTACCGCCTCGGTGCGGGCAACCTCAGAACGACCACCCTGACCGCCAGAACCAGTACGGCGACGTCTCGAGCTGAACCTCGCCGGATAGCTCCACACCTCAGGTCTCGTACGGGTACGAGAAGGAATGGGCTGACCCTGCAAAAGAAACTAAAATCTGAAACAAGCAAAATAGAACCAGTAAGGCAAATAAAGAAGGGAAAATACCTCCTGAACGGCGTCGTCGCGACGACATGTAGCCACGTTCCTCATCCGAGCGAGCTGGCTCTGGAAGACATCTATGCACCATGCCATCGCCGTAACCACCTCGCGTGAGAACTGTCAAAAAATTAAAGTCAGTAATGATGCATAACATATAAGGACAAAAGTTGCAAATAAATAAGCTTACCCGAGTCTGGTGACGAGGGATCGATCGCTCCACGAAGCGCTCACCCTCGGGAGCCGGAGGAATCATCTCCTCAATCGGCTCATATGTCCCCTGATAGTGGATGGACATACGAGGTGGCACGAACTCAGTAGGTCCAACCTGACAAAAGCAAATCAAAGTCAATAAAGCATTACTTGGGGGCTACTTAACGAAAGGTAAAAGCTGAAAATCGTACCGCCACCTCCTCAGCCAGTACAGGGATTGGAGCTAACAACGGCAGTATGTAATACCCCGTATTTTTAATGTATTTTATAAATTATTTATGTAAATATAAAATATATTTTGGGTCAAACTATTTTAATTATTGAATTATAGATAAAGCAAGTATTTATATTTGGGTCAATAAGTATTTAATCCAAACGTAGCCCATATTTATTGAACCCAATCATCTTATTTTTACTTTTGGGCCACCTACTTCATCATTTAAGTACATTATTTTTATGAAGCCCAAACCTACCCTAACCTACTCTACACTATAAATACTCTACTTATCCCCAAAATTTTACAACCCAAAAAGGTCAAATGGTCAAGGTAAGCTATTTTCTTTTTATTCTTTCTTTCTTCTTTTCCTTTTTCCTTTTCTCTTCTTTCTTTTCTTATATTTTTTTTTCCTTTCTTTTGCTTGTTCTTTCACGCTACCACTGCTGCCCGCCAACCCACCGCCGGTCTGCCACCACCTGCCACGCCGCCACCGGCCAGCAGCCGCCCAGCTGGCCGGCCACCACCCACGGTGGTTCTTCCCTTCTCTCTCCTCTTTTATTTTATTTTAATAATTATTCCTATAATATATACTTTGGGGTTTTGATTTAAATTGTTTGAACATGATTAATATGTTTGATAATTATATTTTAATGATTAAATGTTGTAAATTTTAGATTATAAAGTGTTAAATTTTCAGATTTTATGAAGTATTATAAAGTTAGGGTTTTTAATTCATTCAAGACTTGATTTTTAGGGTTTTTATGAACAATTGATTTAGGGCTTTTATAGTAATGATGTTTTGAAATTTTGGTGATTATAACTACTTATTAGTTTAAATTAATTCCAGATTATTTTGAACACGTAAATTCATGTTTTAATTATTAGATTTCCGTTCGTTAATATTAATCCCGTTTTAATCCCGATCAGGTTCTAAACTCCTCCGATTTTGATAAAAAAGTAGTATTTTTCGAGTGGAAACAACGTTTTAAGAAATATTACTACCTTTGGTAGTATGCACCCTCTCGTGGCCAAATTCAGCCTCTAAATACGATTTTCGAGCAGTTTTTGATTTTTAACGAATTTTTTTTTTTATGCTTTAAATTTTATCTTTGAGTTTAAAAGGGGTAAGAGATAATTTAATATTTCTATGGATAATTTAAGTATAAAGATGTATTTTGATGAAGTTTTAAAGGATTTTTGATTAGTTTAAAATGTTGGAATTTTATTTAAAGTAGTATAATTGTGATTTTTAATAAAAGGGTGTGATTATCCATTAAAATGGAGTTTAATTAGGGGTTTTAAAATAATTTTCAGATTATTATAAGTTATTTAAAGTGATTTTAAGTTGTTGGAAATTGTGTATACAAGGGTAATTAATATAGTATTATTGTCCCTTTATGTAGGAGACTTGGTTCGGGAATTGTTGTAGTGTAATCGGCTACTTTAAGGGCTTATTTGAGGTACATACGCGTACTTAGCATATTTTGATGATGTAGAATCATGTTAGGTTTGATTTCAATCAATTACAAGTAGTATCATGCTAAGGTTTATGTATGGAATTGAGAATTTATGGTGTTTGTGATTGAATTGTGAAGCATGAATTATTTGTGATGGTTATGGATTTGGAAAATTATATTTTGGGCATGTTGTGTGACAGGGTAAAGTTGTATCCCCTAATAAAAAATAATTACCTAAGTCCTCTAACTAAAGTAGATAGGGAAGTAGGGTTGAACTCCACAGGGAAACAGGTCTTTTTACTTCTAATTAATTATTATAATCTAAATTATCTAAGTAACCAATATTTTTGGGAATAAATTCTATACTACGAAGAATAAGTTTAGGGAGAAAAAAACAATAATAAGGAAGCCTAGGGTCACAGGTTCACCAACAATTAATATTCCGGGATAGAACGAAGTAATTAATAATTAACAATGCACAGATAACATGATTAACAGGCTCTCGCAATTTATTAATCAACATAGATCTAATAGGCTCTCGCAATTTACTAGATCTAAGTTCCTATTAAAAATAGCCTTTAATATTAAATTAACATATGCTCGATTCATCAATTCAATATTGCTAAACATTCACAATCAAATTACATCTGCTCGATTCATAATCTAATTGCAAAGAATTAAAACAATTCAATAAGAAATTATCATGCAATATCAATAATCAATATTAACAAACTATCCCTTCATATTAATTATGGATCCTCATAAACCCTAGAATGAAACTACTCATAAATCATCATAACTAAGCCAATCAAGTAAATAAGTAAAAGCATAATCAAGAAAGCAATTAAAATAGCTGAAATTAAAAGGGAACAAATTGTACCAAAAATAAATCTGGAATTAAAGGAAATATTAAGAACAAAAGTTTAGAGAGAATTTAAGAGAGAGAAAAATACTAAGTAGAGAGAGAAAGTCTAAGAAAGAAGGTAATCTAATAATTCCGTACAAAATCGTATTTAAACGTTTCCTAAAACAAGAATTAAAACTAAACTTAATCAGGTCTACCAGAAACGCGCGCCCGATCGGGCAAAGGGCCGCCTGATCGGGCGCGCCTTTTTCTTCGCGTTCCTACCCAGTAGCATTGCCCGATCGTGCTAGATGCTCGCACGATCGGGCGCGCCTCAGCACGCTCAGCCTACTAGTCTTGCCGCGCCCGATCGTGCTAGAGGTAGCCCGATCGGGCGGTTGCTTCTCCTTGAGGCTTGGACTTCGATTGGGCAAGATTTCTCGACCCAATACGGATTTCCTCTCGGGTCTCGAATACTTGGTCCAAATGCCTCGGGATCCCAATTACTGAGCCCTTAATCACCGGCTCTCACCTATCCTGGGCTCCAAAAGTGGCCATGTCCTTCTAGCTTCCGTAGTTGATCCATAAAGCCCGGGAAAATGCTCCAAGAGTGCAATTTCCTGTAGAATACAACTAAAACTACGAAAACACTAGAACACACAAATTAGTGATAAAAGTGGCCCGAAAGAGCCAAAAACACTACTAATAACGACCAAGGGACGGGGGTAAAACACTATATAAAATGGACATATCATTGTGTTTGAACCACATTTTTATTTATGGCATGTTAGAAGGCATGATTAATTAAACTACATGTTTAATTATGTTTGGAATATTGAAAAGGAATTTTATTATGGTTCAAATAATTTTTATTGATGCTTTAAGTATGAGGAAGGAGCTATATAAGTGTCTATGTACACAAGGAATAAATTGTATGTTGGTGCCTTTGTGCACTTAAGGAGTTTTTAACACCGAGGGATAGGATTTTTGGCGCATTATACGTTTAAGGTGTCTTTGACACTGAGGTAGAATTAAAAAGGGTTCAACAATAAATAATATGTGGTCACTAATTATTCAAGAATTAAATTGGTATGTTTGTTTGATCGTATAATTATTGTTGATTGACTTATTATGCTTTGAGAGTCATCACCAAGTCTAATAATATGTAAATAACGTAAAGTGAAAGAGATTACGCACCAAAACTCTTGGAACGTATATACCTTGAGTATGAACAATGGGGGGAGTTATGGGGTTTTATATTTAACCATAACTTCCAATGGAGTACAGGACGTTGTATATTCCTTTTTTATTATTTATTATTATACGCAGGAATTCCGCCACCTTTGTGTGGGTTTGTCGCTGGCACGGTTAGCTCCCGTGCCAGTTAACCTCAAATTTATTTGGGGGAGGTTAATAGGTGGAAACCCGTTCGATGCGTAATCAATGCAAAATGAATTAATTAGTGTCTAGTCATTGTGTCTTGTTGATTGGTGTGTGTGCTTGTGAACAGGTGCAATGAGGTAAGTGTGTGTTGATAGGTGAAATCATGTTAGTGTGTTTAATTACGCTTATGTACTCAGCTTTGCTGATTGTGTGTGTTTGTGTGTTTTGGCCATGTCTTTATCTTGGCCCTATGATGACCCATTTTTAATGGAGAGTAGTGGAGACAAGTAGAGATAAGCTTTTCAGGTATTGAGGCATATTCATGATGGGGCACGAGTGAAGAGCGAATCATGCTAGTTTATATTACTTACAATGTGTTTCTACTTTAATTATTTATGCTAATATTTATATGTGAAGCTAACATCAAGTTTGGATTTGGTTTGGTTTTTAATAAGGGCCTTTAATGGTTCCAAGTTGTAGGTTGATTTTCATTTTACTTCACTCATTTTGGTTTTAACTTTACTTTCGTTTGGTTAGCTTTTCAAGTTGGTTTGTTTTGGAAAGGTTTTTAAAATTAGTCTTCCACTGCGTATCTTTGATATTTGCCTTAACCGTTTTCACGGTGGTGGTAATGTCTTAGATATTCCTATTCAAAGTTTTATACAGGGCAAAACAGGCATTTTAAAAATAAAGGAATTTCTAGGGTGTTACATAGTAGCTCCTCCTCATACCACCACCCAGGGATCATATAAGATCGCCAAGGGGTACCAGCTCTCTCTGACATGCTCACCAACCTCGCGACATTGAACATGTGACGCGGTGGAGCAGCAGGAATGACAAAAGTGACCGAGGAATGCTGAATAGCAACCCTCTCTCCAAGGTATGAAATCGCTCCATATGTCCCCAAGAAGTAGCGACGCTCAGCAGTATACTGCGCGGCTAGCCCAGGGACAACCAAGCCGACCCACGGCCGGTACAGCACGTCAGGCTCCTACAAAGAACGCCTATCAGATAAGAATCTATCGAAGGTATTACAAAGTGTTCGAATATGTAAAGAACTATACCAAGATTATCCAATCTCGGACATAAGCAGTGGACATCCCAGCGCGGCGACTTCCCCAGGAAGCACTCACTGGAAACCTGCGCGACGACGGTCTCGCCGGCGCAACCGAGGGAAAGTACTCGTAGAACCAGATCTACAAAAGGCAAAAATTATCAACAAGTGCTAACCAAAGCTTAGAGCTAAACTTTATGGGAGATACAGTATACCTCTACAACCCTCCAAAAGACGGATATAGCGACGTTCCCCGTGAAGGACCAGTGTCGACACGAGTCTCGTAACGCTCGGATGAAGTCAGCATAGTCCAAGCTGGCCCAATCATAAGTCCCGATCAAGTATAGATCACGGACTGCAGGCAGGTAGTAAAGCAGCACTCTACTACCCTTGTCAGGGGAGAACGTCCCTGACAGCAAGATAAGTACAAAGATGTGCAGCTGCTGCTCTCGGGTGGTCGCATCATCATCAAAAGCCGCCGCTAGAGTCGAACGGCGAATCCCCTTCGCGCTGAACTGAGTCGACTCTACCTCAGCACGAGCCCGAACAGCAATTGGACCCAACAGCTCCTCGACCTCAGGGGAAAAGACGCTGATCTCGTTGTCGAACGGCAGCGCAACAGAGCTAAACTCCAGTGCCGTAATGAGGCTGAAGTCGGTCGGGGTGACCATCATCTCACCCCAAGGAAAAGTGGAAAGTGTTGGTAGTGTCCCAAAAGAACTCCACCAGAGCACGAAACAAGTGATGTTCCCCTCTAGAGGCAATCATGGCCTCTGAGGTCTCGAAAAGTACAGTCTGTCCGCAAGACTCCTAGAGAAGTCTCGCCTCTCCGTCATTGCTGATGTACATCTTGTACAGTTCGCCCAAGGTATCGCAACCTGAACCATGGCAGCACGTCCTTCCAACTGTGATTCCCCGTCGCACCCTCTCAGAAATGTGGTGGACGGGAGAGAAGTACAAAGTCTGCTCATCCCACTCTGGGAGAGGACCGAGAGAGGTGGACGGACCGGCGTCGTCCTCTACGGGCTTGTGCTCCCGTCGAACGTCTCGGGACCGTGAACCCGAACCTCACTGTCTATCCATGCTACATTGTGTAGAATTATCATAAATTAAGGTTCTATAGTATCTAAGGTTCGCCTAGCCGCATGATACTATGTTCGCAAAAAAAAGAGTACATCAGAGCACAAATTCAAATTGAGCATATACGGATTTTTCAAGCATTCAAACAATTTCTTGCAATACTATAGTAATTATTGTGACAAATTGGACAAGAATTGCTAGCAAAAAACGTCAAGAACAAGCCACATTGTGTTCCCCACCTTAAGAGGTCCAACAATGGTGATTTGTTCATTTCTTCACCAAATTGAGTCAAACAAGTCTCAAATTACTCCCAAAACAAATATAAACATAATCAAGCAATTTCAAAGAGAATTAAGAAATTTAAGTTTTAAATTTTCAAGAAATTCGTGAACAAACTTGTGCAAAATTCATTAAAAACGGAGTGAGTTTGAGGAAAACTTACATATATCGGGAAAATGGATGGAATAAGCTTTGATTTGCAACAAATTTGAACAAATTCGGTTGAGAAACGAGCAAGAATGAGTGAATTGAAGTTCTGAGCGAATTCTCGAGCAAGAAACGAGCAACAGCAGCGGAAATGAAGAAGAGAAGGGTATTTATGGATAACCCGACTCTAGCGCCAAGCGACAGGCTTTGGCGCTAGTCGATAAGGCTTAGCGCCTGGCGCTAATGCCAGCTTTTGGCGCTACAGCCAAATATGCGGCGCTAGCGTTATATCATCGGCGACAGACTGCTCAGCCACTTAGTGCGGTTGTTCCAACCTCTTGCAATATATTTTGGGTCCCTTGGTGCGCCAGTTAGCCCCTCTAAGCAATTTGACATGATTTTAGCAATTGGCTCGATTACAATTGAGTGATTAACCTGATGAATGATCGTCTCACTTAGCTTATAGCGCCTACGCATTGGCTCACCACAAGGCACCGACATACTGGTTCATACAGCTGAAGGCACCGACATACTGGTTCAAAATTCAGCAAAAGGCACCGACATAAAGGTTCAAAAGCGGAAAAGCGCCGACGTACAGGCATCGCGGAAGCAAAGTTCAAGCGAGCTTTTAAAGATCCACAAGCGTGGGTCTTCGGTAATTTTTTGGAATATTATCGCAACAAATGAGGCTAGCTTCAAGCGAGGATATCTTCGGCAGCGTTTCCTAGCTTGCGGAGAGTTGTCACAAACAACTGGAGGTGATTTCAAGCAAAGTTGTCTTCGATCATGTTCCCTGGCTTGCGGAAGATGGTCAAAAAATGTTAGAAGGTAGTTTCAAGCGAAGCAATCTTCGATGGAGTTCTCTAGCTTGCAGAAGTCTATCATAGCGAAATTGGAGGCAGTTACAAGCGTAGCATTCTTCAGGCGGCATTCTCTAGCTTGTAGGAGGTCGTCAAAAATACAGAAATACAGCAAAGCAGCAGTAAATCGGTTACTTTCAGAGACGTGTGCTCGACGGTGCAAGTTACGCGTTTCTTAACTCTTCTATCTGTTTAACTAACGCTAGTTTGCAGGTATCGGCGTTACAATAGTGGTTTAGGATCGTAGAACGTTCTGAATCATTCTCCGTCCCTATTGATACTTTGACTTTTGTTTTTGAAACTTGCGTTTCTCCAAACTCAGTCAAAGTGGGGGCTTCTGTAGACACCCATTTGTGTCTCCCCAAAAGCAAACCCGATGATGAGTACTTTTCACGTCGAATCATAATCGAATGAAGTGAAAGTGTGAAAAAGTCTAGTGTTGCGGATAGTTTTAATTTCTTTTCTCTTCTCTCTGTTTTTAAAAATCTATTTTAAGAAAACAGTCAATCCAGTTTGGTTGGTCCATTATATGGGTCCAATAATGGTGTAGTTGGATGGGGCTTGAAAAGAGGTTTCCAACGATATATTATAAGCCCAATTCCAATGAATTATGAGGTAGTTATGGCCAAATTACTAAACTAGGCCCGGTTTTGAGCCTTATATGCGGCCCAATGATCTAGAGGAGGGCCTAATATGGATTTATCATTCCTAATGCAATTAGGATTGGTTTTATTTTTCTAGATTCTTCTAGAAGGTTATTTTCATTCCTAATTCAATTAGCATTGATAAATTGACTTTTGTTCACTTTTTAGAGTTTTAATCAGAATAAAAGAGTGTTTTTAAGGAAAATACGATTTTACCCTCTGTAAGGCCAAACTTTATCTGATTTTAGAAAACGCGTAAAAAAATATGAATAGCGCCTAACGCCAGTCATTAGCGCCTGGCGCTAAGCCTGGCGCCTGGCGCTAGCGTTAGTGCCTGGAGCTAATGGTTAGCGTCTGACGCTAACTTCTTTTTTCACGTCGAAACTCTGATTTGTTTTTTTTATCTTTTTGGCTGATTTTCTCTATAA
This sequence comes from Chenopodium quinoa, assembly GCF_001683475.1. NCBI lineage: Eukaryota > Viridiplantae > Streptophyta > Magnoliopsida > Caryophyllales > Amaranthaceae > Chenopodium > Chenopodium quinoa. The sequence continues at coordinate 660,099 of NW_018745190.1, forward strand.
ATAGCCTTCTAAAACTCCGTTTTCTACAATCTACAATTACCAAATCTACAATCACCAAATCGACAATCACCAAATCTACAATCACCAATTCTCTAATTCTCTTCTCTCTCGAAGCTAAAGCTTATTCTTTCTCTCTTTTCTAAACCAACCTTTATACAAAATTCCGCATTCACAAGACCAAGAAACACCTATTACAATTCGAAGTTGTCTTCTCCCTAGACGTGAAAGGTTTTAATTTCTGAGGGTTTGGTCCCAAATCTTTATTTCAATTACTATTTAATTTAATTGTTGATTTTATTATTTTCCTTGAAGTTACTAAAGTGTGTATTTTGTTATTAGAAAGAGGTACGAGGCATCCAAGTAAGTGCTTTAATTGATTTTATTGTTATTATGATTTAGAAATCATGCTAGGTTTTTATTATGATTTCTAATGTTATGTTAGGACGTTTTGATCTTCCTAGTATCATGTCTAGGGTAACTTTAATATCAAGTATGATTAAAAGTACGATGCTTCCTATGTTCTTTCCTAATATTATGGTTGTTAGTATCATGTTAGGGTTATATATTTAATTTTTATATGTTTAGTATCATGCTAGGGTTTGTTATTAATCTTGTTAGTACCATGCATAGGATCTTGCTATTGTTATGCTTTAACATGATTATTATTATCATGATTATTTTTATGGTTATTGTTATTATTATGTTGCTTGATATTATATTTATTTATTGCTTGATCACACCTTTTATGCATGTTTAAAGGGAATTTGGTATTTGTAATCACGCTTAATAAGATAATTTAATGATCTTGTTTAGGGTTAATTTGATTATAATTCAAGTGATCGCCAATAATAGATTTATTTGTGCATTATATTCAACCAACATAAATAAACAGGTTTAGGGTTAATCCTATTGATTGCATGTTAGTCAGAAAGCGCACATGAATACGATCAGAATAAAGTAGAGGCCTATTATTAGGGCAGGTTCAATCTCTTTTAGGTTGGATTTGTACCTTCATCCCCAAACCCTATTTGGTTCAAGACCTTATAGAGTTGACGATCTCTTTGATCGTTAAGGGGTGTAACCTTCACCTCGTGAACGGTTTACAAGTTCCTAAAACTTGTTGGCGACTCTTTTGCTCTATCTTCTTTCCCTTTGAACGCCACCGTACTTTAGTGTATGATCACAGTGGGGTTCAAGCTAGGGGTAATGCTTGAAATATTCCCTACATTGAGTTGTTTCCGCAAGAAACTATGGAGTGTGGTAGCCTCAAGCAGTTCAAGTTGCTAAGTTTGCACTGGATGTCTTCATACATAAATTTTCTTTGGTAGTTTAATAAAAAGAAATTTTAAGCAATGGCGTCAATTTGTTTTAGAGAGGGATATGTCAGCATGACTCATTAAAGCAAACAAATCCTTCCCCACATACATAGTAATATGTTTCCACAGTAGTTCCTTCTCTGTTATCATGATTACCATACATCCTACAAAGCCCTCAAGGGCTCTAGGTGTCTATCATATGTAAATACAATCGTATTAATCTAATCAAGAAATAGTTACAATTTTATGTTAAACATACAAAAGTATTGCATTCAATCTTTTTTTGACTTATTCTTTAATTGAGTGGTGTAGATATTGACCATGCATAATGTATATATTCCCGTAAGTTTTGTTATTTTCTAGCAAAAAATAGATACAATTAGTTAATAGCTTTGACTTAATTTTTTTTAAAGGTAAGGTAAACAGCCTAATAATCCCCCTATCACAGGAAAGGATTATTAGAATCTACCAGTCTCCTATCACAAGTAAGGATCATTAGAATCTACCAGTCTCCTATCGCAAAAAAAAAAAAAAAAAAAAAAAAAAAAAAAAAAAAAAAAAAAAAAAAAAAAAAAAAAAAACCTAATAGATTAAGTACAAGAACAACTATAAAAAAATTAAATGCAAACTAAAGTGTAACCACAAAGCTTCTTAAAGAAGCTACACCAAAAGCTTCCATGAGAAGCTAAAATACAGTAAAGTTTAAATAAATAAAAATGAAACAAGAAGCAAGCGTCCGATCCGACAAACAAAACAGTGGCCGAGAATCAAAGTCAAAGGCGATGGAAAGCCACAAACACGGTGGCGATGTAGCAAGACCAAACAGAAAAAGAGAAGGTTGCGAAGGCGATGGTGCCTGACAAACATAGGCGGTGGAGCCCGACTACAATAAAGGCGACCGAAGGATGATAGCAATTGGATGGTGCATGCGTAGTTAACTTAATTTACTAATTTATTAACTAATAATACTAAAATAAAGCGTTGTCATTTTTTGAGACATTAGATGTTTAAAATAAAACAAAGGCAACTAAACAATTTTCGATACGTAAATTGAGACATTGGATGTTTAAAAGTACATAGTTATGTCTTTTCCTTAATTAGTTAACTTAATTTACTAATCTATTAAATATTAATACTAAAATAAAACATTCCTGACATCATCAACTTCCCTCCCTATTTTATGTGTCGTTTTTTCATTAAATAATTTCCCGCCAATTTAATGTATGATGTCATTATTGATTTTTTTATTAAAAAAACTGCCATACATGGATAACCTCAATCATTGTTTAATTGATTTTATGAATAATGTCAATCTTTGTTTTTTTTTTTCAAAGTACTCATTTGATTACAGAATAAACAAATTAGAAAAGAAAAGAATTGAACTATAAAAATGTGTAATAATACTGCTAAATGAAAAACATATAGTCATGATAAAAGTTTATAAATTACTTATGGAAAATGCTATACATAGCCCTTAGGGCTATATATAAGTATTAAATTTACACTTGAAAATCGTAAAAAGTTAAGAAATCATCAAATATAAACACTAATTACACTGATTTACGCGTGTTTTTGTCATAAATTCCTAATTTTATATAATTTCCAAGAATGTATTTAATGCTTATATATAGCCCTTAGGGCTAAATATAGCATTAACCATTACTTATTCATATAATATAAATTAGGAAAAATTAGTTATCATCACTGAGGTACTAATCTAGTTTTTAACAATGTTAGTCATGGTTGGAAAAAGACAAAAATACAGGTATAATCGTAAAATGACAATAAGTTAATAGTTTACCAATGAGAAAATCTAGAGTGATACTAATAAGAATTTCCCTACCTTATAAAAAGTGGAAGAATACTCTTATGAATAGTATTCTTCCAATTATGTCCTTCAAAATATATATTTACGTATTCACCCTCTTTAATAGTTCATACTTAAATCTAATCTTTTCCAACCTCTCTCCTCAATTAATTAAAGTAGCCTATGAGTTCTCAATTGAAGCACAACTGGGCTTTCTCTCCTCTATTGATTCAGGCTATAAGGTTAAGTGATTTTTTTTTTTTTTTAAAAAAAAAAATATTGAATAGCAATTTCTCAATCTGGGTAGATTGTTAAACTTATGAAGGATCTCAAAATTAAACTCGTCAAGGGTTGTTTGCCATTTAAGTACAAGCAATGGGTTCCGGTAAAAACAAGAAATCGACAAAATTATCAGTTAATGTTAATCCAAATTCTCAAAAAGCATGTCTCAAATGTTGGTTTTTTTTTTTCTATATAATTAAAAAGTAGGGGCTTTCAATTTTTTTTGGGGTTTTTTAATTTTTGGTTGATGGGTTGATTAATGCTTGTTGTGAACTTGTGAAGCAAAATGTTGTTGGAAGCAAATTAGCTGAAATTTTGAGCATAAATAATGACTCAGGGAAGCTGGAGAATGTGACAGTTTAAGAATTTAGAGCTGCATTAAGGTGATTTCTTATTGAATATACAATATGTTTTTGTGAATCCTTAAACAAAAATTTGGTAACTTTATGTTTGAGGTTGGTAGTACTCCCTCCACCTTGAATTAATAGTTGTGTTGGGATTGGATAGATACCCTTCTTACTGCTTGCCATATAATTGAAGAATTTATATTAGTTGCAATGGAATAAAACCATCTTCTCCTTTTGAGAATCTCCAATCTTCCACCTGCAGGCTGCAGGCTGCAGCACACCAGCACCACCATAGGCTCCATAGCCGCCATCTGGTCCATCACCGTACCATTAGATCTTCCACCATCCGAAACCCATCAGATCCACCACCATCTCTCCGCCTTCTGCCGGTTAAACCCACAAAATCCTTCCCGTCGTCCTCCTCTTTTTCCAGTCGTCCTATCCTTCCTCAACAAAAAGACACCCTACTAGAAAAGAGTGTAAATTAGGGCCATATCAACCCCTTAGGGAAAGCCTTCCATTCGCGTCAGCAATTTAAACTGCAATAAGCTATGGTGCCGCCGTGCCGTGAAGGAAGAAGTGAGGTTTTCGAATTCTGGTTTCTAGGTTCTGGTTTTATATTACTGTTTGTTTGACTAACCTTACATTTGCCTAGTTATGTTTGTGCTGACAACTTGACTAGAGTACCCTTACAATCTATGTGAATATATGTGTGAACAATCTAATTGACCTGATCACATTTGAAGTAAGCTCTACTTCTCTAAACCAATCGTGATATTTCCATATATCAATTCAATCAGCACAATGTTGCATTTACAAGAACTTTAGGTTTTTTCAAGATATCAAGTTTGTTATTTCTATACTTTCAAGGTGTAAAGATGAGTATACTAAAGATTGATTATTGTCTGGTTCATATTGTGTTGACTTTTATTTGGGTTATTGCCAAATGTTTTTGAAGTTAGTTTCTTGAATTGCGGAAGTTAGTATATATTATTTAAATTAAACGTATTTTCCAAGTTTTATAAGGCCTCTTAATTTGGTCATCAAGCATTTGCTTACATAATTATTGGTTGTTAACTAAATATGCCTTTGGCTTGTACTTGTATGGCAATTCAATTTTTTGTAAAAAAGTGAAGGAAATGTATAGTTTATGTAATCTAATTGTTTATGTTGTGAAAGCATAGAAAGAGGTGAATATGCTATATGGAGACACCCATATACAGTTATAGTTTGAAAGAGCTCAAGATTAGTGGAGTTGTCAGATGAATATAATATTGGAAATGTGCTTGAATGACTCGAGTGGTGCTTGAAGATGATCAACAAGACTGAGATGGAGCTTTGCAGTGATTATTATTGCGTGGTTGATATAAAATAGCAGAAATAATGTGTGTGGGGGCCTTCTCTTCATCTAGCTGAAGTTGAACTTGTAGAATGCAACATTTTGGGAAGCGAAGGAAGCAAAGGAGGGCACTTATTCAGCACCATATTAGAGATGATCGTTTGCGGGCTTGGACGGGAAACGGGCCAGGCCTATACTTCATTTTTTGTCCAACGGGTTAATTGTAGCTAACCCGAGCCCTTTTATGCGGGCTTGATAAATTGTCCAAGCCCGATCTATTAACGGGTCGGGCTTGCCCGCGGGCTCACGGGCCTAAAATATTTTTTTTACATATATCTAACACTTTTTTTTTTAATCATTTACATATGTTAATATTATTTCGATTTAGTTATCTTAAAAATTTCTTGATCACTAATGATACTAGAAAAAAACATACTTCCTCCGTTCTTTTATTATTGCACCACAAGGGTTTGGCACAAATTTTTTGGTAGTGGAAAAAAGGATGAGAGAGAAAGGTAGAAATACCAAGTTGCCCATGTAATTGTATGCACAAAATAAAAGTAAGGGTATATTAGGTATTTATAGTGTGAACACATAAATTTCTTTTCCTAAAATGGATATGGTGCAATAAATGTGAAACTTCCTTAAAAGGTAAGTGGTGCAATATTAAAAAAACGGAGGAAGTATTTAACTTGTGACATATATTAGTGAAAAAAAAGGAAAGAATGAACTTATTTAATACAAGTATAATGATTAAATATAAAATTGAAATAAACAGTTGTAGCTAATAATAGGTTAGAGTCCAATATAGTCTCTTTGTATTTATTTTCTAAAATATACTACATAATCAACTAACTAAAAAATCATTAAACTATTACTTTTTGAAATAAACGGGCCGGGCGGACTAGTCCACGGTACATATTGTCTTGTCCGTGTCCGCCCATTTATATTAGCGGGTCGAGCCTAGCCCGCCCAAATTTTCAATTTTTTCAAAATGGTTGTCCAAGCCCGCTTATTTTGCGGGCCGGGTTGGGCGGGTTGACCCGTCCATGAACAGCTCTAATCTATATATCTTTTGTTGTAACACCCCGACACCAAACAAATTAAGGAGGGACCTATTGTCACGAAATGCGCATCAAGGGCAACAACTGTCCTCACAGACTACACGTCCTTTCGGCGCATTTTGTCCTCATTCATGCGCACTCCGAGAAAACTTCCCAGGAGGTCACTCATCCCAAGACTACGCCAAACCAAGCACGCTTAACTGTGGAGTATTTTAGCTTATGAGATCCCTAAAAGGAAGATGCATCTTGTTGATATGAGTAGTATATCAAATCCTTTTAAAGCAATCATGAGGGGTATTACACTTGTTCTCCTATGCAAAATCTATCTTTAATTTATTGTCAAACTAGGATCAAATGAATCATGATCTGGTGTACTGGGAAAAAAACAAAGGTCTATTTTATCTCACGTGTATTTAACTTGTGTTAGTGGCTTATGTACTATGCTACTTACAATCTCTCTTCTTAAGCTTATATTATGCTTCCTTGTTTTTTCTTCTTAAAACCAGCTTATGCTTCCTTAATAGAAACATTTAGAGGGAAATCTTATGTGAACAAGATAATATCCTTATTTATAACAATTTCAGTATGACTATAATTGAATGGTGCTTCTTCCTAATGCAACAACAACTAAAAGTTTGTAAATTCAAAGGTTCAAATAAATAACTTTCAACTATATATGGCTCACTATATCGCGCGCATCGCGTGCGTGGGCTCCCCTAGTTCCAATAAAAAAAAGGAAGGATTATAGTTACTCCCTCCGTATTTTTTAAAGTAAAATGTTTTGCTTTTTTGTATTATCAACCTACCTTGAAGGGCAGAAGAGATGGAGGGAAGCAGAATGGCTCGGTGGTGGAGGAGCCTCAGGGCAGTGGCATGGAGTTTCTTAGGGCTGTGGCGTGGTGAACCTCAGGGCGGTGGCGCGGCTTCAACACCTTGACAGAGCCTCTAATTAAGAGGGAAACTAAGAGAGGTGGAGGGGGTTGAGGGGAGAAAGAGAAGGACAGGGGAGAAAGAGAAGGGCAGTGAGGGTTTCGAACCTCCGCCGTTGAATGTGGCGGCTAGAGGTGTCCACCGTGCGAGTCGTGCGAGCTGGGTTAGGGTTAGGTGGGTCGCGGGTTGGGGTTTCATGACACACGGCACGACACACGTAGGGTAGGGTGGGCCGGGTCGTGGGTTGGGTCGGAGAAGTTGGACACACCAGGGTTAGGTTCGTGGGTTAGACGAGTCGTGGGTGGGTCGAGCTGGGTTTGTGGGTTAGACGGATCGTGGGTGGGTCGAGCTGGGTTTGTGGGTTAGACGGGTCATGGGTGGGTCGAGCTAGGTTCGTGGGTTAGACGGGTCAAGGTGGGTTAGTGAGTTAGGGTGGGTCGAAGGGTGGGTTAGTGGGTTAGGGTCGGGTGGGTTTGTGGGTTAGGTGGGTTAGGGTCGGGTGGGTTAGTGGGTTAGGGTCGGGTGGGTTTGTGGGTTAGGTGGGTTAGGGTCGGGTGGGTTTGTGGGTTAGGGTCGGGTGGGTTCGTGGGTTAGGGTCGGGTGGGTTGTGTGGTGTTTTAATTTTTACAAAATTAACAATTTGATGGCTTGCTCTTATATTAAGATGCCTACGTATCCTTATATTATAAAATAAGGAATCAAAGCCAGCGTAGTTCTTATATTGTACTTCTTTTGAAATTTGGGGGGGGGGGGGGCTTGGACCTATCTTTAGAAAACTAAAATTTAATTTTGCAATTAAATTGTAATTTTCGAAAAATAAGTTGCCTACGTATCCCGAAAGAATCAAAGCCCACGTAGTTCTTAGCGTACCTGATTTAGACTTTTCTAGCCACCCATGTTTGTTGCATCATCATCCCCGGAAGCTGCATCATCCGTTGACGACTCCAATATCATCACAGGATCATCTTCATCGTCTTCGTCTTCCTTTAAACCTTGAGTTCTTCTTTCAGCTTGATCCCAATCTTTCTTACAAACACAAATTTGAATGCTTTCCGGAGTTAAGCGAGATCTTTTTTCATCTAACACTCTTCTACCTGCACTAAAAGCAGACTCGGAAGCAACAGATGAAGCGGGAACTGCAAGTATATCTTTTGCAATTCTCGCCAATATAGGAAAACTTTTTTTATGTTCTTGCCACCATTTTATAATTTGAAAGTTGTTGTTGGTCTCATGTTGATATGACAAATAATCATTAATAGCAAGTGTTGAAGAAGATGATGATGAGAATGATGTAGATGCTTTGTGTTTTTTTTCATAACTTTATCAAGAAAACCAAATCTAGAATCGGAAGTGCTAGTAGTAGTTGGTGTTGCCAAATCAAAACCATAAATAGATGCATAATGATCATAAAGGTCTCCCAAAACAGATTTGCATTTGTTAATATATTCACTAACATCATAATCGATACTTAAACTTGTATAATAAAATTCTAAAAGATTTTCCAAACCTTCAGCTTTGACACCGGGGTCAAGAATAACAGCAATTCCATAAATGATTGGAAATTCACTAAAATAAGTATGCCACTTACGTTTCATGCTATCAAGAACGGGACGAAGTCCATCAATCTTCATATGCTCTTCGATGGTGTGAACAACTTTAACACACTCAATTATGACTAAATGAACGTTAGGCTCATAAATATAAGAGAAAATATGAGTTTCACTATCAAAAGCATTTAAAACATCACGAACAAAAGAAGCATTAGTCCAATGACTTTCGGTTATTAACTCAGTAGGATCAACACGAAATTGGTTTAAATTTTCCGTATTAATTTCATACGAAAAATTTGCACCACCACTCCTTTGGCTACCACTTCGACCACCACTTTGACTCCTTCCCATTCCTCCTCTTGAGCTCATTTTTTTTTTGTATGATTACTAATTATAATATGGAGAAGAACTTTTTTTTTTTAGAATCTTAAGAATACTAATAATAATATTAAGGAGATTTTTTTTAACAAAAATATAACTCTATATAACACTTGAGAATTTGAGAACAATAAGAATTTTTAAGTAAGAGAGAAAGAAAGCTTGAATTTGTGTGGAAATTTGAGTGAAATGGAATTGGTATTTATAGGAAAAATAGAATGGATGATCATACACTTAAAAAACTAGCCGTTAGATACAAAAAACTAGCCGTTAGATACAAAAAACTAGCCGTTTTTTTTTTAAAATGGATGTTAGGCCGTGCGGGCCGTGCGGGTCGTGCGAATTGTGCGGGCTGTGCGGGCCGTGCGGGTTGTGCGGGCCGTGCGGGTTGTGCCGGCCGTGCGGGTTGGGTGGGTCATGCGTGCGGGTTGGGTGGGTCATGCGTGCGGGTTAGGTGGGTTGGCTCGTGCGGGTTGGGTGGGTCATTCGTGCGGGTGGGCCGTGCGGGCTGGGTTGTGCCAGGTGGGTCGGGTTAGGTGGGTTCACGGGCTAGGTGTGTCGAATTAAATGAGTCAAAACGGGTTGTGCGATTTGGGTCGAATCAAACGGGTTAAACTGAGCTGGGTTGAAATGGGTTGTGTCGAAAATTTTGGACCCACGACACAACCCGGATTAAATCCGAGCTGTGCCGGGCTGTGCCGGATTGAAACCGGGTCGGACCCACGTGACCCACCAGCCGTGCGAGTTAGGGTGGGCTGGGTCCAACCCGGCCCACTGGCCACCTCTAGTGGCGGCTATGGTGGAGGGAAAAGGAGAGAAGGGCAGTGAGGGTTTTTGCTGGGTGTATCGAATGCAACAGTAAGTGAAGCTGAACGAAAATGAAAAAGGAAAGAGAAGGAAGAAAGGAGGGGGAAGGAAGGAGAGGAGAAGGCGGGTTTTTTTTTTTAAATGGCACCGGTTCACATTGGAACCGGTTCAAACCAGTAGCCTTTATATTTTTGCCACCGGTTTGAACTGAACCGGTGCCATTTAGCTGCCCCGGTTTGCACTTGCCATTTTTTACCCTATTTTGCCACTGGTTTGGACTGAACTGGTGGCAATATGGGGGTGCCTTTTTCATTTTTTTCTACTAGTGCCACAATCTTAGTGATTCATAGTTTTATACTAAAGTATAAAATATAGTCTTGTAGATACTTGCCTGAATCGTTTTATTGAATAATTTATTAATATTCGTTGTTTTAACTTTTATTTGATGATAATTAAAAATAGGAAATTTTAGAAAATAACACCACAAAAAAACAAAAATTTTGATAATAACACCACACACCAAAAAAAAAAAAAAAAAAAATATAAAAAATAACACCACAAAAAAAAACCAAAAAATTGATTTCACCACCACTTAACGTATTTTTGGATGGAATCTGTTAGTGGGCCCATAACAGACACGTGTCACTATCCTATTGGTTTAACCAAAAATTAATATAAAAAAAAAGAAAAAACCCTCAACAACCAAACCCAACCCAACCCCACCACTGGCACCACCTGTCCACCACCGCCGACAGGCTAACCCAAGAAACCATGAACCCTTGCCCCAGCTTGGCCTTGCCCCACCATCAACCACGTTATTCGCATCGAAAAACCCCCGCAACCACCTCCGCCACCATACACTAAGAATTCCACCCCTTACACCACTTCCGACACCCCTCCAGCCACCGAAAACCCCCTGCGACACCCCTTGAACCACTTCCGACACCCCTCCAGCAACCAAAAATCACGAAATTCGCACCGAACAACCCCAACTACCTCCTTTTCCCACTCAAAACCGACAACCACCACCATTTTTCTTCCATTTCACAACAAAATTAGCAACTAGTGGTCGAGATCGGCCAATTTAGGGTTGAATTTGACCACTCAGGCCCTAACCTGGCCGATTTCAACCACTAGTCGCCAATTTTGTGGTGGCTAGGGTTTATGGAGTTGCGAGCTGGGGTCTCAATCGCCGCGTCTGGTGGTCTTTAGGGTTTTCCGGGGTTAGTTAAGGAGGGTGGGGGTGGCTGGGTGGACACTGGTATGGCTTGGCAGCAGTGGGGGGTAGTGCCGGTGGTGGGATGTAGGGGCTATCGGTGGTGAGCTTCGTGGCTGGGCATAGGGTTCCTTTTTTTTTTTTGGTTTTTTTTTTTAAATTTTCTTTATCAATATATAAGTGACACGTGTATTTGGTGGGGTCCACAAACGGTTTTTTTTACGGCATCCTCTATGCGGTGGTGGAATCAAAATTTTTAGGTTTTTGGAGGTGTTATAATCAAAACTTTTTTATGTGGTGTTATAATTAAAATCGTGGCTTTTTTGTGGTGTTATTTTCTAATTTTTTTCTTAAAAATATTATTAATTTAAGTTTGTATTGATATATGTGCTAAACAAAACGTTGCACTTGTTGTAAAAAAAACATATGCACATGAGTATTTGTTTGTTTGTTTGATGTGGTTGAAGTAGAGAAGTGTACAAAACTAAATATAAACCACCAAAAATCGAACCCACATACTCAAATGATAGGGATGTAGGGGTTAAGGTAGCTCACATCCAAAAACAAGTCAAGCATAAAACAATCACCAACTTTATAATTGTTCTTTCTTTCCATTTATATTCCCAAATCACAAATCTCTCCTACTCTTACTCTTCTTGTTTCCTCTCTTTTTTCTACCTCCTTCTCTCTGTTTTACTCTGCTTTTGTTTTGGATTCCCATAAATAGTAAGTTTCTCATAAGAAGAATCACAGCCAAAAAAAAATGGGGCTCTTAGACCATGTCTTAGACTTTTGTGACGATGTTACCTTCCCGAAGCGTAAGAAACGTAAACCAATGCATGTAATTCTTTGTTTTGGCCTCGATTTTTACCTTCCTAAGTATTAATTGTCTTTCACATCGTCGCAATGGTATAGTATAAGTTTAGTACAACACTGAAAGTTGTCTCCGTTTAGTTTGTTTTTCAGCTCGGTTTCACCATCCTGTTATCTGTCTATGATATATGACAGTGGATGAGATTTGAACCTATGACCTACTTCTCATACTAGCTCGAGTATTAAGATTGGTTTTATATTCTATCAGTATGCTTTGCGTAAGGTTACATAGAAAAGCAATGATATGCATAATGACAATGACAATTGTACTGTGAAGTTTAAGTCTTTGGTAAATTCTCCCAATCTCCCCTTTGTTTTCAGCTCTTTTTTACCATCTGATGTTTTAGGTAAGATATCATAGCTTTGGTATGATGATCACAATAACAACGATTATTTCAACTAAACTGCATCTTTGTTCATTAACAGACAGTTGAGATCAAGGTGAAAATGGACTGTGATGGTTGTGAAAGAAGAGTCAGAAACGCTGTCACCAATATCAAAGGTACTTTTTTTTTTACCATTGTTTCCGTATAAAAATGTCAAAATATATGGTACTCATAATCAAGCTACAAATATAGCTACCAATAACTTCAAAAGATTGTGCGATTATTTTCATAATTGAAATATCAAAGATATATAGACTCCCTCCGCATTAGAAATGGGTCTCTAATAAAAGGGCAGAGGGATTAAGATTAATGAAACTCCTACTGGGAAAATTTAAGCGTTTAGTAAAGCTTTTGTAAAGAAAGCAAAGATTGGTTGTTTGGTTACCCAAAGAAAATGGGGGAAGTGGAAAATAATGGGAATTTGAAAATATATGAATTGTTTGGTTGACAATAAAAAGTGTAAATGAGGTAATTGCAAATTCATGAGAATTGTGACTTCCCACAAGATATGGGAAGTTAATTACCTAACCCCCCTAGGTAAGTCAAATTTCCCGTGAGTTGCTACTTCCCTCATGCCAACCAAACAACTTTATACAATTTCTATGATTTTGATGTAGGAATTTAATTCCCATGAAATACAAATTCCTATGGGAAGTAATTTCCCATAACAACCAAACGACACCTTTGTTATTAAATACAAGTATATGAAGCAGTCCATATAATCAAATTTGTGCCAAAAAAAATGGTGTATTTTGTAGTTGAGACAATGAATTTCTACAATCCCATGTCTAATGAGCACAAACTTGGTGGTTTAATGAGGGGATTTCATATTGCCTTTCGTTTTTAGACGGTGTGCTCTTTATGGTGGGAGTGTTAAAATCAATTATTTTTAATAATATTAAAATTAAAGAGCAAATATAAATGTGAAATTATAGAGCTTAAGTGAGTGTGTAAATAGTGTATAGTATGAGAAGTAAAATGGAGTTTTAAACAATAATAATAAAATTAAAGCATATAATTAAGTAATTGTGACATGAACATTTTGAAATGGCTTAAAATGAAAATAAAGTCAAACTTCGGGAACAGAAGCGATACTTCCTTGTTTGTTATATTACCGAGTATGAGCTTTTGACATTGATGGTTGTCAATGCTTAACTTAAACCGTATATATAAAATTATAAATTTGAAAATTCTAAAAAATCAAAAATTGAAAGTCTATATTAAGAAAATTTTAACATGATCACATATATAATTGTATTTTCCAATAAATATAATTTATTGAAGATAACCTAAATGACGTTTGAATAATGTAAAGAAGTTTACTTGAGTTACATCGGAGGAAGTACTTTGTAAGTAAGTAAGCAAGCAAGAACAACTTTTGAGAGAACTATATGACCACTTTCGGTATTCTACACTAAAGTGAGAACACGAGTGTCGAGTACTAGTATTTTCTAGTAGGGTATAAAAGTTTTATACTTTTTTTAACTTGTAAAATGATGCTAAGGTTCGAATCTTAGCCGCTTAGACGACAACCAAAAGTTTCTAACAGGACAATAGTGATGAATATCTGTTATATTGTTCATCAACATGGTTGACTTGTGTCATTATTAAAATAACTACTCAAACAAAAAGTCAATAAAAAGTTTAATATTGCTTTAATTAGTTAATGTATACTTCTTAGGGTAAATATTAACCTAGCACATGCATAAACTCGGTGTACCTAGTTATTTTAATATATTAATTTCTCCGTAAAAGCATTGATTTGATTTTCTATGTTTTGGCGTGTTTTATATTATTTACTAGCTCCGTTTTATATTATTTGCAACGATTTGACATAAAGTAGAGAGGGGAAAAAAAATCTAATCGTTACAAATAATATGAAACAAAAATAATATATTTGTTATTGAAATCATCCAAATGTGTGCTTGAATTTAAACTTAGTTATTTATATTATCGTGTGAATAGATAAAATAACCCGTGTGGTCGAATGAGTCCTGAAAAGTCCTATCACCATGTTGGATCAAGCCAACATCAACTTATTCCTTTATTTCAATTATTAGATGTTTGCTTGTCAATGGACTAATAATGTATACGTTTATGTTAATACAAAAGGTGTGAAATCAGTAGATGTGAACCGTAAGCAGAGCAAAGTAACTGTAACCGGAAACGTGGAGCCAAAGAGGGTACTTAAAATGGTGAAGAGCACAGGAAAAAGAGCGGAGTTTTGGCCATATGTACCATATAATTTGGTATCGTACCCTTATGCTCCTCAAGCTTATGATAAGAAAGCACCTACTGGTTATGTTAAGAATGCACCTCAAGCATTCGCTACCCCTGGTGATCTTGACGATAGATACACTTGGATGTTTAGTGATGAAAATCCTAATGCTTGTTCAATTATGTAATTAATTAATTAATTATAAATTCGTCATCGAATTATAATTGTAAGATTTTGGTATTAGCTAGCTTAGATCTGCATATATATAATCATGGTATACATAGCATGCATGTTCCGTAAGAGTGCGAGGTAAGATCTATGCAATGTTTAAGTAAGTGTATGAGAAATGTATTTAGATAGTGTTATTTAAAGTTTATGTATTTAGGACAACATTTTTTTTTTCTTTTTTTCATTTTTTACAGTTATAATTATATGACTTTGTATAAATCTCACCTACTATTTGTCCTTTTTGTTAGAGTATAAACCAATTTTAAGATTATAATCATTAGTAGGTAAAATTTTTATTTGAATTGATCATCTAACATGCATGATAACAAAAGTCAGCATGATAAGGAAATCACAAGTTCAAATCTCATCTTATTAAGTTTATTAGGAATTAAAAAAAATAAAAAAATAAAAAAAAAATTGAGAAGAACTAAAATAAGTTTTAATAAGGTCTAATAAGTTTTCTCAAGTATAAATAAAGGGAAAAAAGTTTAAATAAGTTTAGATAAATAAAAATTAGGTAAATAAAACACACCTTAAAATAAGTTTGGAGTATTTGGATCTGGATTTAATAGGTTATTAAGTTACTCAGCACATCTAATCATCACATAAGGGTCTGTTTCGATTAACTGAATTGGACTAAACTGAACTTATTGGAGCTAAACTAAATTTATTGGAGTTGAATTGAACTGAACCGAATATTTTATTAGAGAAGGAAATTAAGATTAGAACTAAACTGAACTTATTGGAGCTGAACTAAACTGAAAATAAGCGGAATAGAACAAGCCCTAAAACAAATTTTAAAACACTATAAAATGGAAAGTTAAGAACATTACTTGTTTACCTAACTCAAAATATAGGTATTAAATCTTCAAGAGTTAGCATAAGTGTATAGAATTCATTCATATGGTGAATCTAATGTATTTGAAACCAATACATTTTTCCTTTTGTTTTATTTTTATTTTATAAATACTCTTTATTACGTCATTCATTCATGCACAATAATTATTATTAGTAGTTTTGTATTTTTTTTCTTTGTTTTCTTTTTTAATTTGTTGGTTATACGTTAAAATACTTCATAAATAATTGGAGCTAATGTAATAATTTTGAACAGCCTCATATTATGACTTATCCTCACTTTAAAAAATAGTTTTCATAACTGATTGAAATAAATCTTAATCAGTAAATAAAGTCTTCAAAAAAAAAAAAAAAAAAAAATAATTGACCGATAAATTAAATTATATCAGTAAAATAATTTAATTCAAAAATAATCTTACTAAAAACACGAGTTTAATTGTGTCTTCTGACCTATAGATATCACAATTAATTACATCTTCACGCTTCATTGTTTATTAACCTTGGTATTACAATATTAGTAGTCTACCAAACTATCCAAGTTGAGAATTTTCAATATTATCGTAGAAGTTTAATAATAAAATCAAAGTAAACACATTCGTAGAAGTTTAATAAATAATTAATAATAAAATCAAAGTTATTGTGATAAGAAAACTCTTCTCCGTGATTTGAGTCGTGGTATGAAAATAAGATGTCCACTTGTATTACTTGAAGCTCAAGTAAAAGGTTAATAAACAAAATACCGAGAGTAGAGATGTTGAATACCACCGTGTCATAGTGTTATTTGTGTCGTCTCTTTCAATATAATTCGATCTTTTTAATTCAATCTGTTTTTCAGCCGTCAAAAAATATTTGTGTTTATCGACAATCAATAACCAATTATTTCAAAGGGTGATGAATCTACGCTCCCATATCATAATCATGTTTCTTGCTATTTAAGTATAGTATATTAATTAATTAACCTCATCGATCCATCTCTACCTCGAGTTAATAGTTGCATATTTTTTTCGCCTTTTGTTATTGTAACGCTTTGAATTTTATATTGTATTGCTATAAATTAGTTATTGTATGTGAATTATATATTTAATAGAAAATTTCCATTTGTGATTTTATCAGTAATAACAAATATTAATAGTTGAAAATACTATAATAAATACAGAAAAGATTAACAAAATTCGCTTAGATCAACAAATTAAATTAATTAACAAGAACTAACATAATTCTTATGTGTTTATCGCAAAAAACTAACCAATAATTGAGGAGGAATAATGAATTCACATACCCAAATCATGTAAAAGAACTAACTACCAATTGCCTTGGTTGTTAGTGCAGTGATGATTGAGATTACACTTGGTAGAAAAGACCCGCGTATGATCCCCCACAATAACAATTCACTACAAGAAAAAAGATCAAAGAGGGTGATATACATTGATCAAGGAGGGCGAGTTTAATTTTGCCTTGTTAGTTTCTATCAAGGAGGGCGAAATAATAATTGCCCTTTTATTACAGAGCAAAGAGGGCGAATGTTACTTTCGTCTTTGTACTTCAAAGCAAACAGGGCGAATTAATTTTTCGTCCTCTATAATAGAGCTAAGAGGGCGAATTCACAAAATCGTCCTCTATAATAGAGCAAAGAGGGCGAATTTCATTTTCGCCCTCGTTGTTCAATAAAATAAATCAACAAAGTAAACGTTTTGGCTATTTTACAAAACAAAAAAGAAACAAATAGGGCGAATGTTACTTTCGTCTTTGTATTTCAAACAAACAGGGCGAATTCCATTTTCGCCCTCGTTGGTCAATAGCAAAAAGGGCGAATTCCTTTTTTGCCCTCGTTGGTCAATAAACATTTTAACAAAATAAAACAAAGGTTTTTCTCTATTAAAACAAAAGGACATAAGAAATTAAACGTTTAAGCAAATATAAACGTTTGTTTAAACAAAAGTTTTTCCCCAAAATATGCATGAACCCTAAATCGCAAATCGCTAATCTATGATTCTTCGCTCTATTTTTTCTACCTAATTCTTCGCTCTAATTCTTCACTCCTAATCCTTGCTCTTAAGGTTCAGATTCATTGCTCGAAGTCGGTCAGATTGCAAGTCAGATTTCGCTCCAAATCATTGCTCGAAGTCGCTCTAATTGTGTCGCAAAATTTTGGTAAATTTTGGCTCAAAACTATGTGATTAAGCTTTTGATTTGTACGAATTTGTTGTTCTCGAAATCCTTGCTCTTAATTTGTTGATTTTTTTTGTCAATTTGTTCCTGCATGTTAGTATTGCTCTACATTTGTCAATTTTTTTTGTCAATTTGTCGATTCTGCAAGTTTTTGGGAGTTGTTATTTATGCTAGTAATGTCAGATAGATTATGGAGAAGCAAATCAGAATTATTCGTATTTTATCAGTGGTTTATCGATTTAATTGCTTAAATGATCGTATGAGCTATTGATTACTGTGAATTGGGATAATTGTAATTTGTTTTGATTACTATGAATTGTGATAATTGATAACTCTATCTGATAGTATTATACTAGCTAGTAGTGAGCCAGTAAGGTAATATTCTTTTGCCAATTTGTTGATGATTACTATGAAGCAAGTTAAGAATAAATGCAGTTTATGTGATAGATGATTACTAATAGTATGGAATATCATTGATGATTGAATTGGTTTACTCAGACATTTTTTATTTATGTTCAGATTATGTTATGGGACAAATAAAATGATTCGGTTAGAGATGGATTCTTGGTGTGACTTAAGGATACTTGTACTTTATGACTTTTATGCTTAATTTGATTAAAACACTCTTACTTAAAATAGTCCCTTCTAATCTAATTATATAAGCCCTTTGATGAGTTGCTACTTTATCAATTCAGGAGAATTAGGTTGCATTAGTCAACTGCTAGATAGTCTGCTACATGCCAATTACCCCAATAACTAGTATTTTATCATATCTATTCATATAATTTTATAACTATTTTGTCTACTTATGAACTTATAATATACAAATTTATTGGTTCCATTATTTAGCTAGTAAGATCCAGATGTCTAACTTGTATATATAAAGAATGTTATTGCCTTGGCTTTTGGGAGGACTTTCACACTTTTTTCTTTTATTAACATGGACAAATAAAATGATTCAGTTAGAGATGGTTTCTATGGCTATTATGCTTGTACTTTATTATGCTTAATTGTGTATGTCCAGTTTCAGTAGCATAATGTCCATATGTGGAAATTTTTATGTCAATTTGTACTTTTGTTTCATTAGATTATTGGTCAACTTATTTATGTTGCTATAATGTTGCGTTTTATTCCACCCATCCCTTGTATCAACTTATATATTGTTTTATGTAATATAGAATGGATAATGATAGAAGTTGGATGCATGTTCAAGGGTTGAAAGGTAGGCTTCAACCAAGTTACCGAAATGGTGTTAAATACTTTCTTGATTTTGCTTTCAAGGACACTAACCCTAATTCTGGGGATAAGAAGAGGTGTCCTTGTTTGAATTGTCGAAATTACTTTGACCATGACCGATCGACAATGCGTGTTCATCTTCTTCGAGTGGGAATAGACCCTGATTACAATCCATGGGTATTCCATGGAGAGGAACAATCCCTTGACATCGGTGAGATGGAGATGTCCGAGGAGGAAGGTGATGAGTTATATGATGAAGATCCTCTTGTATCAGAAGAGATGACTTCTTTGGTACATGATGCGACAAATGTAGTGCGGGAGGAGCACGATGGGGATGAAGGGGGTGGAGATTGTTCTGAGATTCCCTATAAGTTTTATAAATTGATGAAAGATGCAGAAGAAGAGCTATTTTCGGGTTGTAAAACATTTTCAAGGCTTGAATTCATTGTAACTCTCTTACACCTTAAGGTTAGTGGGGGTTGGAGTGAGAAATCATTTAGTGGGCTCCTAAGTGCATTACAAAAGGCCTTTAATTATGACCCAAACTTTCCAAAAAGCTCTTATGAAGCCAAGAAGTACACAAAAGACCTCGGGTTGAATTATGTGAAGATTCATGCTTGTGTCAATCATTGCATACTTTATAGAAAAGAGTATGAAAATGCTGATTCATGCCCTATTTGTGAGGAGTCAAGATGGAAGGAAGGTAGCAATGAATTTGATGATAGTGTTACCTTCTCGGAATCTCAAGGGGCCTCACAAAGAATGCCTAAGGTACCGCGTATGGTTCTACGCCATTTTCCTTTAGTGCCAAGGCTTCAAAGGCTTTTCATGTCATCGAAAATTGCAAAGCACATGCGATGGCATAAAGAGAGGCAACAACTTGATGACAACATATTAAGACACCCATCCGATTCAATGGCATGGAAGAAGCTTGATGAATCATTTCCAGAGTTTTCAATCGATCCACGTAATGTGAGATTAGGTCTTTCGACTGATGGTTTCAATTCCGGTGGACATTTTGGCGCTAATTACAGCATTTGGCCAGTGTTTTTGGTGCCATACAATCTTCCACCATGGATGTGCATGACAAGTCCATACATCATGTTGTCACTCCTAATTCCTGGTCCCAAGTCTCCTGGAATGGATATTGATGTGTTCTTAGAACCATTGATTGATGAACTTCAAGAATTATGGGAAGTTGGGGTGAAAACTTATGATTCACATAGTCGCCAAAACTTTACAATGAAGGCAGCCCTATTGTGGACAATGAGTGATTTTCCTGCTTATGGAAATTTGTGTGGTTGGAGTACTTGTGGTAAACTTGCTTGTCCATCATGTCACATAGATACCTCACACAAGAGATTGAAGCTTGGAAAGAAAGAATTCTTTGATGCTAATCGTAGATTCTTGGATCCCGATCATAGATGGAGAATGGATAGAAAATCATTCAATGGAGAAACAGAAAGACGACCACCTCCTATCCCTTTGTCGGGGGATGAGATAGTAGAAGCCTTTGATGGTGTTCCGAATGTGATATTTGGGAAGAAGAGAAAGAGAACCAAAAGATACTTGTTTGGCCAATGGAAGAAGTTTAGTACCTTCTTTAGACTCCCTTATTGGAGTAAGCTTTTGGTAAGGCATAACTTAGATGTGATGCATATTGAAAAAAATATTTGTGATAGTATCTTAGCAACTGTACTTGATATTCCTAATAAGACAAAGGACACTTTGAACGTACGAAAGGATTTGTTGAAGTTGAACATGCATGAGAAATTGAGACCTATCAAGATAGGTGATAAATATGCCATTCCTAGAGCTCCTTATCAATTGACATTGCTTGAGAGGCGTAGAGTATCGGAGTGGTTGTCTAAGGTTAAAGTGCCAGATGGTTACTCTTCTAACATAGCTCGATGTGCAAGTGTAGAAGATGGAAAAATCTCGAACATGAAGAGCCATGATTGTCATGTTTTTATGCAAGATTTGCTTACACCGGCATTTCAAGGCATTTTGCCTAAGCAAGTGTTAGAACCTTTGGTTGAGCTAAGCTTGTTTTTTAAGCAATTTTGCTCCAAAACTCTAAAAATTGATGTGTTGGAGCGATTGGAAAAGAGTATTGCAATAACTCTTTGTAAGCTTGAAAAGGTGTTTGTTCCATCGTTCTTTGATATTATGGTTCACCTCCCAATCCACTTGGCTACTGAGGCCAAGCTTGCTGGGCCAGTGCAATATCGTTGGCAATATCGATTTGAAAGGTAATCTTATAGCTCATCTACATTAATATGTGATTGTTTAATTTGTGGCATCATTTAATAAGGTTTTTTCTCATAGGGAAATGTACATTAATATGTGATTTGAAAGGTTGAAGGCCGACTATTTTTCAAATCGCAAATCTTTATTAGAGGCGGAGCATGCTTGCCCACCTTCAATAAAACTTGAACAATGGAAGTGGCTTGTTTATAACTATTGGAGCTCTCCTAAACAAAAGGTAAGTTATGGGAATGCTCTTGTAATCAGAATTCTGCAAAGAAGATTGTTTTCTTCCCCTTTACTAATCCTATATGTTGTTTTGTAATCTGTAGGAAAGGAGCGAGAAGAATCGGGCAAATGCTCTTGCAAAGAAGATCAAGTCGGCATGTGGTGCGAAATCAACAGCTCGCATAATTTATGAATTGGTGAGTATAAGTTATTGTTAATGTCTGTCTCTGTCTCTGTCTTAGCTGAATCTGTTCTTGGCTGAATTTGTCTCTGTCTTAGCTGCTGTGACTCTGAAACTCTGCTGACTTGATCTTACTAATGTACCGCATTACAGCTAGACTAATTTATGAATTGGTGAGTATAAGTTGTTGCTCTTATGCATGACACTCCTAAATAAATTATGAAAATAGTCAAAGTAAATCTAGGTAGTTTGTAATCTAGGTAGTTTGATGTTGTAGAATTAAGCAGTTTCAGATTGTATCAGAAAACAGAAATTAATAAGTGTATGTATATGATTTGATAGGAACTTGAGGCGCAAGCTTGTGAAAATGAGAATGAGGTCACCGAAATTAATGGTTCTAGTTCAAACGTCACCTCATCCCAAGCTAAAGATGATCCCATGTATTTAAAGTTATGGGAGAAGTCAAAGAGGTATATTGAATATTTGTCTAATGCACGAACACTTCATTTTTCTTTATACTAAAATTCTGACTTTGTTTTATCTTGTAAGGCATAAAAATGGGAAGTTTGACGATGAGGCCGAGGAGAAGTTCAAGGAATTAAAGGAGTTGCATGAGAAGGAAATTGGTGAAAAGGGGGTTGATAATCTTACTCTTGAAGAAGCTTATGTGAAGGTTCTTGGACATCGTTCAGGTTATGCCCGAGGTTTAGGCAAAGGGCACCCGGTGTCATCTAAAGATGGAAAGATAGGAAGAGCTGAGCTGGAACAAAATGTTGAAAAACTACAAAATGAAAATAATATTATGCGAGCTGAATTGGAAGCGTCTAAGAAGAAACAAGAAGACCTAGAACAAAAGCTTCGGTTAATCATGGAGAAGATTGGCCTTGATGCTTGATAAAGGTAATATTTTATACAAAGTATCTTTTTCTACTTTGATATTTGGGTGTTTTTGTATCATATCAAGTGTGGTCTGATTTTTTTTAGCTCCGAGTAGTTGCCTCTTATAGTAATCATAGTCATTATTCATCATCAAGTTCCTACATTGCTACTAATATATTCTTATATTAATTTACATTCAGCTTGTTTCTGTCATGTTTGCAGTTAGGGGATCAAGTCAGTGTGCTGATGTTTTGGGGATGGAGGACACCAAAGGCTGGTTGCATTTCTTGGATGGAAAAAGGGGATGCTTGAAGATGCAAGGATGAAAAGATGTCCTAGAATTATTAAATAATTGCTTTTTGGAAAACTTGGTTAATACTTTTGTATATATAATGACAAAATTAGAATATATAATGACAAAATTAGAATTTATATTAACTAAATGTCCTAGAATTATTAAATACTTTTTTTTTTTTTTTTTTTTTTTTGAGGCAATTAAATACTTTTGTTAATACTCCTAGAATTATTTTTTTAAAAAACTAAAAATTGAACAAAGAAGGCGACTTTGGTTTTGCCCTTTAAAATTTGATCAAACAGGGCGAAATTTGAGCAAGGAGGGCAATATCAATTGACTTGTTTGAGTTGTTTTCGGAGGGCAAAGAAACATTTCGTCTTGCTTGATTCAATCAAAGAGGGCGAAATTTTTGTCCTATTTGATCTTGATCAAAGAGGGCGTTTTTGCCCTATTTAATTTTGATCAAAGAGGGCGAAATTTTTGCCCTATTTGATTTTGATCAAAGAGGGCGAAAATTTTTGCCTTCTTTGATATTTAACAAAGAGGGCGAAAAAAATTTGTATGCCCTTTGAAGCTAATAGGACGAAGCTAATAGGGCGACTTGGGGGCGATTTTAAAATCGCCCTCTTTGCCTAATAGGGCGAAATTTGAACCTAAGAGGGCGATTTAAATTGCCCTCTTTGATATAATATCTTGTAGTGATTGGAAGAGACTAGAACCTAACCACCCACAACTTATCTCCGAATCCAGATTAGCCCAAAAAGTGAACCGGGTGTAACACTAAAAAAAGAAAAAAAGTAAAAGAACTAACTAACTTCATTGCTCCCTTGGATTAATTGTCACGTATACTTTAGTTCCTTCGATTTTTCTAATTGCTACATGTTAAAGTTTATACTATTACATACACATACTTGATTATCTATAATTTCAGACGTAAGAGTATACTTTATGGAGTTTTTCCACAAACATTTCTGTGTAAGCCATGTCGATGCAAGATTGATAGCCACAAAATAGGCTGAATTCTATACGTTTACAATGATATAAGCAAGTAGTAATATTCTTTCTTCATCTTATTATTTTACTTTATTTGGGTATATATTCAAAAAGATAGAAGAATAATATTTTTGAGACCACCCTACTTTTTTCTACCATCTTCTTTAGCTAGCTAAAAATCTCTTTTTTGAACTAGCTTTACTTAATCAGATTTCAAAAGGAAGCCTTAAACCAAGATGAAGCTTCGACCACTTTTTGCTTAATTATTCTCCAAATTAAATTGATTGTCTAGTGGATCATGTACTGATGAACCCATTGTAGCCCACTTGTGAGTGTCCTAATTTGGAGAAAAAGAAGAGGTGGTTCTACTTTATAAGGCAGATGAGTAACCGTCTACTATTGCCAATTGGTTTTAGTATGGAAGCTCCTAAGCCTTGTTTGTGGACCAAACTCTTCTCCTCCTCCTTGTTCAGATTGCCCATGCCAATTTCATATTATCTCAAAATTTAATATGGTATTAGAGCCCGATTCGATTCTTTTCTAAACTGGATATTTAATCACTACTGGATAAGGATTTATCTCAACAAGATGTCCAGCCCCTAAGAGAATTATTGATATGGCCTTATGCAATTGGCTCTTAGCAAAATCAAACTCTTTTTTGCTAGCTTGACAACTTGTCTATACCCATCCTATTAAATGCGTAGGACTTGCCTCCTTGTACAAATTTTTACCTACATTCCACGATAGGGAACACTGCCTGCACCCCCCTACCCTCTGTGCGTGCCCTACCCCGCCCCTTTTTATTTATGAATTTCCAGCAAATTTTTATAACATGTTCATTTTTGTATTGGTAGTTGTCGACTACGGACGACTATGTTCGACTACGATAAGAAATTAAATCTAAACCATTGATATTTATTCATCTAATCCTAGCCATCCAATCTAACACCTATGCTACACAGTCATCAAGATCTTGTTTGGTTACTAAATAATTTTTTTAACCACATGAAATTTATTTGAACTAAAATCGAAAAAAATAGCAAATTTTAAACGTATCATTTCCAACTTAAATAATCTTTTACATCAAAATTGAACTTAATCATCAACCTATGTCATCTTCTTCCTTACGATAAATTTGTTCAAATATTATGTAGATTAAAATAAACTTTAAAATTGTAGTATTAATCGAGTTGCGGTATTTATTTCGAGATTCGAATAACATTTATTTTAGTATTAATTAAAACGATTTTGTGCTTAATTTTGATATATTAATCCGCCATTCTTAAATGTTGAAGATACATACAGTATCTTTGTAATGTAGAAGTATATAAGGTTGAAGATGGCTAATATTATTGTAAAATATTTTTTACAAAAATCTATTCATTAAGTGCCTTTTTTGGGAAACAAGTTATTATAATCTTGATTAAGAGGCCTTTTTTGGGGAAATATATTATAAGATATTTTCCTAAATATAATTATAGGTTTTATGTCTAATCTAGTAATCTTCCATTGATGAATATTTTTTTTAGGGGTGCCATTGATGAATATAAGTAAATGATTATCCTGTCAAAATGCTTAGCAGTTATTTTCATAATTAAAAAAACAATTAAAGATTCATCCCATTGATTTTCTTAAAAAAAATGAAAAATTATACGTGATAAGTCTGGTAACACAAACTTTTAAATAAAACGGATGTTCAGTAAATTACTGAACATCCGTTATAAAGTGACAATAAAATGTGCAAAAGTTACACTAAAACGCACAAAAGTTACCGTGACATATATAAGAGTTATTTATGCTTTATTGATAAATTTGACAAAAGTGACACTAAATTTGACAAAAGTGACACTAAATCTGACAAAAGTGTACCCGATGTATAGTAAATTACTGAAAATCGGGTGTATACAAAAGTTTTCCGTCTGGTAATTGATATGCGTGATCATAGGAAAATCTTGAGAAATTCAAATTTATCAATATGATAAACAAAATTTGTTTATCAAATGGCAAAATTGTAAATAAATCAACAACTTTTTAGTAAATTTGGGTCCCACTATTGTTGATATATTTACGAAAATGTCATGATGACTGGGCATTTATGTTGTTTTATTTACCATTTTGTCATTTGATAAACAAATTTTGTTTATCAAATTGATTAACTGGGGCTTCCTCGAAAATCTTTTGATCTCCAATACTCCACTAGCTTTGCCTAAGATAAGATTATAAGATTTTTGTTATTAGATTATTTTACTTACTTTCTAAATCAAATGATGGTGTAATTTAATTTATACATGATGGTGTAATTTTATTTATACATTAAAGTAACATATATTTTTAATATATGGAATAATATTGGTTTCAAAAAATTAATATATGTATCAATATTTTTACTTCTTTTTTTTTTTTTAACTATACATACATTAAACAGTGTGTTTCTGGTGCGGCAGGGTGCCCTATTAGTAACCCCTAAAGTAACCGCATATAAAACTTTGTGTACATTAAAATACAATGAAATATATTGGAAATTTCAAATAATTCGACATATAAATTTTTTGAATAGATTTTTTTTTTTATTGAAAGCAAATACATTTAATTTTTAGTTATTTTTAATTTTAAAAATACAAAGGTCCAATTTTTATTTTTATTTTTATTTTTTGCATTAAAGTTAAACTGTAATATAAGGTTAATGTTCTTGGAAAAAAAGAGGGGGTTGGGTTCCCTTCACCGTAAATTAATAATATCTATACTTATATACTAAAGTATTCCTCGTAGTTATCCCCTAACTACACATCGGATCACCTCATAATAAATTTTCCCGTCCAAAAAAGTGTTTTTTTTTTTATTGAAATAAGTTTGTTATATTGCATGGAGAAGTTTAGGGCCTGTTCATATTTACTGATCTAAGCTGAACTGAACTGAACTGAACTGATTGGAGCTGAACTGAACTAAACTGAACTGAACTGAACTGATTGGAACTAAACTGAACTGAACTGAACTAAGTTGAAATGAATATTTTATGAGAGAGGGAAATTAAGAGCTGAACTGAACTGATTGGAGCTGAACTGAACTGAACTGAACTGAACTGATTGGAGCTGAACTGAACTGAACTGAAAATAAGTAAATATGAACAGGCCCTTAGTCTTTATATTTAGAAATGATATGCCAAACGATAATAATTTAAATAAAATTAAAAAAAAAGTGCTACAAAATAAGAAATGTTATGTAATAATATAAAATCCTACTTAGGATATTATCAAAAAGTATTATTAAACTTATGATATATCATAGTGTTTATTGTACTTTTATTTTTATTTTATATTTTTTACTTCTAATGATTTCGTTTTGTACCGTTTCTAATAAATGAATACTGAACTAATTTGGTTTCTTAGATGGAAAATTTGCCAATTATTACCGCGTATTAATGTCATTTTGAAAATTACTATCACAAACTAAAAATCTTGTAAATTACTACCCTAATTTTTTTTAAAAACTTGATTTTACTACTAGCCTCCCCTTTAGACCATATATGACGTCATCCTTTCCCTTAACCCGCGTTTAACTCTTGATTAACCAATTAAACGGCCTAAAAAAAATAAAAAAAATTCCCCCTAACTCATGTTTCCCAAATATAATTTAGGTATACCCAAATTGGGAAACATTATATACACCGTGATCTATGTTTTAGACAAGGATTGTTATGTAATAGGTAATGTTTTGGCCTAGGATGCATGAACACTTCATCTAACTGTCGTGTCTATATCGGACACCGTGTCGGACACCAACACTCGTGGAATACACGACGATACGTCTCAAAACGTATCCTACTATGATATGGGTTGTTCAACTTTTTTTTAGTGAAAATTTTTAAATAAACTAAAATAAATAAGGTAATTATTAAATAATATGAGTGCCTTCATATAAATATCTCATTGTTAATATGATCTAATGAGTGCACGGAATGACAAAAATATGGTCAAATTCTTTTTTGTAAAATATATTATATGAATTTTATCATTCCGTACATGTGTCCCTTTTTTGAGATAAACGTTTTTCCGTATCCGTGTTAGTACTCAGTCTTGTGCAACCTAGGTTTTGGCTAAACGCCTATTTCAGCATCTAAAATTGGTCATTCAATTTTAATAAGAGCCGTGATAAGTTAATAAGACCTTGGTTAGATAGAGTGCCGATAAACCTACTCAAGAGTACTAAAAACGAATGTATTTTTATTTAATTTATCTGAAATAACCTTAAACTTCTGTATTTAAAATAATAAAAAATTAAAAATTAAACCACTTCGTTTTAGGTACGCCCAAATATAACTTAGGTATACCTAAAGTGGAAACATTTTATACACCGTGATTTATGTCTAGGTCAAGTCTTATATTTGTCAATCGTTCAATTCTAATTAACTAAAAAAAAAAGTATTTGGATATGCCCAAAATTAAATTTTGGGTTTGCCTAAAATTAGATTGGGGATGTCAAAAGGCGAACTTTATATATGGAATTATGTTTGCACTATTGGGGTTGAGAGTTTTTTTCTACGCAAGAGAATCCTTCGTTGTGAATAATAACACTAACAATATAATCAAAATTGTCAGAATTCTTGCATGTATGAATTTCGATAGTTATCCTTCGATTTAAAACAAACTAATCTTTAGCGTTTTATTTAGCAATTATACTATCTAATCAATGACTCTATTGCTCCCGACAAAGGATTACTCTTGCGTAGGAAACAACTCTCAACCCTTATAATAGAGCATACATACATAAATTTTGCTTTTAGATTTCCCCACTTTAATTTTGAGCGTACCCAAAAGTTGATTTTATATGTTAATAATCATAAGGATTGACTAAGATAAGACTTGATTAAAACATGATTCACTGGGCATTTCTAATTTGGGTATACCTAAGTTATATTTTTAGGCATACCTAAAACAAAGGAATTCAGTTCTTTTTACAAAATACAAGATATTTTTGATAATTACGTACGTACGTTTTTAGCACTCTCGGGGTTCAAGTCTTGTTATAAGCATTTATAGTTATCGAATCTTATACATGTTGTGGAGGTAATAACATGACATCTTAATGTTTAAAGGTGTGACACGTCACATATTGCTGACATGGCATATTATAGTGCTTAAAAAAGTGACATGTTACACATATTCTGTTTTAAGAACGGTTTTTAATATAACTAAAGGATAGATTAAAATAAATATATTACTTAATATTAAAGTCTTTTTCCAAGTCTTATTCATTCCATAACTTGTAAAATTAAGTTAAAAAATGCACGAGATATAATCTATTATTTTTTTTTTTGAAAGAAATAATCTATTATTATTATTATTATTATTATTATTATTATTATTATTATTAAATATAGAGTTTTGTGTGAGCTATGTGGTGACGTAAGAAGTGATAAAAGTGAAAGTTTTGTATTGTAAAAGGAATACAAGGTAAGAGGGGAGATAAACAAAATGAACATAGCAAAACAGAATATAAGAAGATGAATTAGAATGGAGGGAGTCATATGTAGTCCCGATTAAGAATATTTGATGGTTATTACAATTAAATAAGGCAGTCCCAGTCAAGTATTATAGAGTCCCAATAAAAAATAATTGAAGATTATTTCAATCAATTAGTCCGTCTAATTAAGCATTATAGAGTCCCAATAAAAAAAAAATAGGAAGGTTATTACAATCAAATTACGCAATCCTAATTAAGTATTATAGAGTCCAATAAAAATTTAGTTGAAGATTATTACTATCAAATTAGGCAGTCTCAAATAAATATTGTAGAGTTCTAATACAATATTTGAAGGTCATTAAAACCAAATCATTAGACAGTCCTAACAATATTTGGAGCTGAACTGAACTGAACTGAATTGAGCTGAAATGAATATTTTATGAGAGGGGAAAATTAAGAGTTGAACTGAACTGGGCTGATTGGAGCTGAACTAAACTGAACTGACCTGAATTGATTAAAGCTGAACTGAACTTAAATTAAGTAGATGTGAACTGGCCCTAAGTATTGTAGAGTCCCAATAAATTTAAAAGTTATTACAATCAAATTAGCCAGTTCTATTTAAGTACTCCCCCCGTTCCATTATATATAGAGTTTTGTGTGGGCTATGTGGTGACATAAGAAGTGATAGAAATGATTTTTTTTTAACCATTAAAGAAATAAATGGTAAGTGATGGGAAGATAAAAAAAAGTTCATATAGCAAGCTGAACGGAGTATAGGAAGATGAAAAAGAACAGAGGGAGAATATATTGTGTAATCATATCCTTATGAAGAATATTTGAAGGTTATTACAATCAAATATGGTAGTCCATTGTCAATGGTTATTTATTTTGATTAAAGACAATTTAATCTTAGCTTTTTATTTTGGGACTACCTATAATTGTTTGGGACGGTCTAATTATAAATTTTTATTATATAATATAATACACATATTTTGACTAAGAGCATTGTTATTGGTAATAAACTGATAAGAACATTTGAACATTAAATCATATACTAAAAAAAGGTCGTATTTTTTTCTTTCAAAAAAAAAAAGAAAAAGAAAAAGGTCGTATTTTAGGTAAAATATTGTAATAGATTTATTTATTTAATTCAAAGTTTTTAAATAAAACTATTTTTTTAAAGACAAAAACACTTAAATTAAAATGAAGGGTTATGTTTTTTGAAGAATAAAAAAGGAGCATTATTTAAGGGAGGAAATATAATTAAATAATGATCTTTTCCTCCATTAAAGTGATAATAATTCCTTGGGTCCCAAGTAGTAGCTAGAGTTTGGCAGAATGATTTTCCTTCAAATGTTTGTAAGTTTGCTTTGGATGATTTAATGTTGATCAATGAGTAGTATGTTTCCGTTGGGAATTTGTTTCCAAAAAAAAAAAGTGATATGGAGTAATAATTCTCTTTAAAAAAATTTTTAAAAAAATGATAATAATACTCTTAACATAAAAATTTACTACTATTCAAAAAAAAAAAAAAAAAAAAACGTAAAAATTTACTACTTTATCATAAAGTGCTAAGAGAAGATAAAATGTTATTGCATAAAATTTTAACTTTTGAAATATAAACAGAACAACAAACAAAAGAAAAAATGAAAAGAATAATAATAAAATAAAAAAAACACATCTACCTCTACACTTTTATAAAATAAAATACATCAACCAAATTTTTTTTTTTACAGGTTTGTAGGATGTATCTGTATATCTTAATATATGTGAAATTGGTTTTGAAAAAAAAAAACAAATATTTCTATTAACTATTAGTAAAACAAAACCTTGATGATGTACATCAATTTCTTAAAGTGCTTATGTGTCAAACTCTCATAAAAAAATTTCCCTCCAAATGTTACATATGATGTCATCATTTTTTTTATTATTTTTTTTAATTTTTTTTTGCCTTTTCTAGCTAGAAACTAGATACCTAGAAACTAGATACAATTAGGTGTGAAACTTGAATTTGACATCAATATTGTTGTATATACTCCACACTACTTTTGGATATTCATATTACAATAATATTAATTAAACAGACAGATATATTCTTAAATAGACCTGGTTCACACTAATTTATTGTGGACCACTAACATTAGAGATACTATGGTTCTTTATTAATAAAAAAAAAAGTCACTATAATTAAATAAAGGTCACTATGTTTAAAATAAAAGTCATTTTGGTAATATATAGGCTATAAGAGGTTAATTTTTTTAATGAAAAATTTTATAAGGGCAATATAAATAATAAAAGTCACTATGTTAAAACTAGGGTCATAACGCCGTACTTCAAGTTCACAATAATTTTAAACGTTATACAAGTTTTAATAAAGGTTAATATGTTAAAAAAAAGTTATTATGTTAAAAATAAGGGTACGTCACTATGTTCAATATAATGTGAGTTGCGTGTGTATAAACTTCGGGTCCATAATAATATTATTCTGAACCAGGTCCACGCAAGTGTTTCTGGGTAGCTAATTATACACATTTTTCTGAACAAATTAATACACCTTTTAAAAAAAATAAAAATTAATAGTAAATACACATGTATTTAGCTTCCGCTCTAAACATATAAGCTTAATGATTATACATTTATACAACATTAATATATTTAATCTAACCATCATTTTAGTATATTTTTTTAATAACATAATAAATATTATATTATGATGCAGCATTAAATAATAACCATTTAAAAAACAAAATTATGTACATTTTTTTAATATTTATATAACAAATTATTTTTTAAAAAAATATTAAGCCAAATCAAATTAGAAAGTTATAACAACAAAAGGATAAAAAAAAATTACTAATCATATGTATACTATAACTAAATATTTTTTAAATTAAAATTTTAAAAATACAAATTTATTGGAAAAAAAAAATATTCTTAATTTGTCTTAATATGTTATAATATTGTTAGTAAAAAATCATTAGAACAGTGTTAATCAAATAAATTACCATGTGTTTCTTCAAAAAATAAATCACCATGTTAATTTGTTAAGATATTTTAACAAATCATTTTTGGCAAAGATAATTAAAGATATATTTTGCTATTAAAAAAAAGAATTAAAGATATATTTAGTCAAATATATCATCGGGAAAATAACTTCTACCTCTGTTTTGTAAAGAGCATAAAAAAATTTGTATGTACAAGCTGAGTATTTCATTGTAGATAATACACGATTTTTTTTTTTTTTGACAAGAATAATACACGAATTTATAGTAATACAGTTGTACTGATCAAGAGATACAAATTAGGAGAATAAAGTCAAAGATATAATTTACAGCTAACAGAAATCAATTACTAAAGTTAAAGGAAAGTGTTTGATACTTTTTAAAATAAATCACTGAAGTTAAAAAAAATGATTGATACGTAGGAAGGAGAAGATTGACTTTTATCATGTTTCATTTCTTTCCGTTTTTTTTAAACAAAATTAAAAAATTAAAAAAAAATAATAAAAAAAAAACCATTGCATTATCGTTTATTTTTTACCACCAATTTACTTGAGATATTCAAATCTCATCTATGGTGATACAAAATAAAAATGGAAAACATCCCTTTAGATCACAAAACCAATATACATATGAATTAATACCAAATAATTAATTTGATATAATATCATTTTAAATGGATGTATAATTGCTAAATAATAGGCTTAAAATGATCTTTTAGAATATCAAAGCTTAACAATGGTGATACAATATGTCAATACATATATAGTTTGGTAATTATTGAACCATAATGGTGATTAAACATTAATCTTATTGATATGATATATAATTTAGTAATTTTTTTTTTGATGTATTTTGGATTAATAATGAAGATTGGAGATTGAAAATCAGATAAAGTGTCTCATTAAAAAATCTAAGATGTGGTGCGCCATTGAAGATGGATGAAGCTATCAAAATTGAGATAAAGCTTTTAAAATGGGATGAAAATATACATAAATTTTTTTTAATTTATTTTGGACGACTTACTTCAGTTTTATAATGTTGAAAGGTTGTTTATAAAATTATAATAGTATAATTTGGGAAAAAAAAAATTTACCTCTAAAAGTAATAAACCAAACAACACTTAGATGACTCATTGCTGACTGGACGCTGACTTGTCATGACTTAAATGATGTGTAACATAGATTTTTTAATTTTTTTTAAAATGTAATATTCGAAGGCTAAGATTAAGTAATAAACAATATCAACGGTTTAGATTTAGTTTCTTATTATAGTCGACCATAGTCGTTCATAGTCGTCCGTAGTCGACGACTACGCTAGAATCATCCTCCATATATGTATCATTAGATGCTCATTTTTATAACAAGGAATTTTTTGTTCAAATTAATATAAAATCTGAATTGAATTTTAAGAATTTTCTATAAATAAAAATGAGAAAAAAAAATTATTTATAAGGATTACTGCATTCAAATCATTTTTATTATAAGAAGTATTGCATCATCTAATGTTCATCTATCTATCTATCTATCTATCTATCTATCTATCTATCTATCTATCTATCTATCTATCTATCTATCTATCTATCTATCTATCTATCTATCTATCTATCTATCTATCTATCTATCTATCTATCTATCTATCTATCTATCTATCTATCTATCTATCTATCTATCTATCTATCTATCTATCTATCTATCTATCTATCTATCTATCTATCTATCTATCTATATATTATACTAAAAGACAAGCGCCTCAATGTGAAGATGACAAATGTTACTCTCTCATTGGCTTATCTTATGTATAAAATATATCTATATAATTACTGTTTACATATTCAAGCATAGTTATTTTTGTTAAACTTCAAACAATAAAAGCAAGTTTCTATACATGCATAAGATTTTCATGATTTCCTAACATAAATATTGATTTAATATTTTTATAATAAATATATACTTTCCTATACTACAAATAATCCATAAAGTCTTTCTAATCTTTATTTATAGTCAAGTTAAAGAATAATAACTAATTTGAAGCAATATGATTAAAGTGGCATAATTAAGGAACAAATATTTCGTATTTTGAAAGGCTAATATTTTTTTTATGAAAATTAAATAAAATCGATAAAATTTAGTTTGACGTCAATTATGAAATCAATACAAACATTTTAAAAAAATCAGATGTACAATAAAATATTGTGCACCTATTATAAAAGATACCCTGTAATGAATGAAAGTTATTTATTGATAAAAGTTACCCAAAATAGTCTACAAGTTATCCTAAATTCAATTCAAGTAATCGGATGAATCCAAAAGTTTTTGATAAAGATACAAAATAGTGTAAAAATTACTTTTATCGTTTGTTGTACTCTTTGACAAATCTGAATGCTGAGCCGAAATGTTGTCTTGTAAATAAAATACATAATCTTGAACATAAATTTAATTTTAATCAGCCTTTCATTTTCTATACAATGTCTTTTACAATGACCTTTTGTTTTTCTTGCATAAAAAAAAAAAACCCAATAACCAATCTAAACAAGAAGAATAAAAGTTAAATTGAATTAGACATTTGACGGAAAAGGGACAGATATAAAATATATTATAACTATTACTCGTGTTTTAAATTGTAATATTCGTAATAATAATGCTATTACTTATGAATTTTTTTTTAGAAAAACTAACATTTTGATTTAAAAATCGTGCATTGCTCATGTACTATGCTAGATATACAACAATCATGTGCAATAATTTATGTTGTTTTATACATAATAATACTTTTAACTATAATAGTATGTGTATATAATATAATATTTTTTATAATATCAAAAAGTATATGTATATAATATAATATTTTATAACACGTGTCCTCCATACCAAGTGTAGTCCCAATCACCACTACACCAATTGGTTGTTGGTGTAGTGGTGACTGAGACTACACTAGGTAGGGAGGACCTGTGTTCGCTCCCCTGCAACAACAATCGGAAGGGGAATGGAACCTAATAACCTAGAACTGATCCTCAAATCTGGATTAGCTCAAAGGGTGAACCGGATAGAACACCCAAAACTCAATGCATATATGTCGGGAATCAACTTATTCTTTATCTATCTTATACAAAACTCCAAAGTCTAAATTTTTTTTCAAAATATAATAATAACATTTGTAAATTTTTGTTAATATGAAAGATATAAACCTATCAAAATGTATATATAGTTAAATTGTTTAATAACTTATATCAAATGCGTAGTTTTATTAAATTTATTTGCATGTAATCATTTTTTTTTTGGTGTTTAGAGAGCCACAAAGGGCGGGGGTGAGAATCAATCCCAGAATCTCTTGGAATCGGGGGGGAAACTTTAACCACTTGAGCTATACCTCACTCTCATTTGCATGTAATCATTAAATGTGTTGGATGTTGTGTAGCTATGCAATGTCCAAAACTTTAGTTGAGCGACTTTGATTTAGTGATTGTACGGTAAAAAGATATTGACTTCGATCTTGAAACCTAATAGTCTAATAAATTCTAAATAGAAAAATTAAAACAAAAGGAAATGAAAATAGTAAATGGCTTTAAATATTGAAATAAACATAACCTTTTAAATCAATTTAGCGAATTCAAGAGACAATTTTAAGGCTTTTAAAATTAAATGGGGGAAAATATATGTAAAAAGAACATTTTTAGATATATAAATGTCCATGCACTATTATAAGAGTTTTGATAACCTTTTTATAATTAAGGTAGGGATAAATCTTAGTAATATATACTCCGTATATTTTATTTATATAAAATTATCAGTATCTATACCTATATACGAAGTATTTGTGTTGTATACTATATTTAATCAGCTGTTGGTTATATATGTGACTATTATATAATATATATTTTTTGGCACAATGGTTAACATAGGAAAATATATGTTCTGGTAGGTCAAATATAAGGTTATTATTGTGTCTATAGATTTAATGAGTGCGACGGGTAAATAAAACATGTATATATTAGATTGATTGTAGCTACTGATGCGGATGGTATGATAATAACATTTTAGTTTTTTCTCAACAGGAGATATAAATAAATTAGTCCACTTCTTATATAGCTATGTGGGGTATTATTCAATTATTTTTCAATTAATAAAATAATATTATAAAAAATTAAAAGAAATTCAAATAACATAAAATACTATTCAAATAACGTTCCTTTATTTTTTTTATTGACAAATAGTAACCAAGTCCTTTAATAGTAAATGAATTACCTTTGTTTTTATTTTTATTTTTCCTACGGGTTTAATAATTTGATTTATAAACCGTGCATCGCACGAGCACTATGCTAGTTTTTGTTTATTTGTGTTTCAACAAATGTTCATTTTATCATCAAATGTTCATTTCAAGAGATATGTGTTAGTCTCATGGTAAGATGTATACAAATACATATGTCTTAGAATTCTACTTATTTAAATAAAACGTTGTTAAAAAATTATTTTCAATATAAAATAAATTTAATTTAATTACAATAATAATGCATTTTGATATAACTATACTATTACATGTAATAATTGTTTCATAAACATGAAAGTGAACCAAATGTACATATGTGTCCTGTTAAATGAACATTCTTTGTTACATTAGGTATAATAAAGTGTATATAGGTATATCCTCCTTGTTTCACCTCTAACATATATATATATATATATATATATATATATATATATATATATATATATATATATATATATATAATATTAGATGTATATTTTTTTTTTAGTGTCATAGTTTCTTTATTTTATCTTATATTATAAATGTTTATTTTTATATGTTGCAATGTTCATTACTAAATGAACACTTACTTACATGAATGTGTACAAAATCACATGTGCACTTTTTATTGTATAGATTTTAAACGATAACATTAAAGAGACTATGAAATGGAATGTTTATTTTTTACAACTTAAATGTTCATTTATATAACATTAGATGTACAATTTTTTTTTTCGGTTTCATAGTCTCTATATTTTATTCTTATATTATAAATGTTCATTTTTATATAATGCAATGTTCAATTACTAAATGTTCATTTTTTTCTAATAAATGTTCATTCTTTTTTCTAGTAAATATTCATTTTTTTCTAGTAAATAAACTTAAACAAGAAATATACTCACAATCAACCGTAAAGAAAGGAAAAAAAACACACAAAATTATTCAATAAACAAAAATAATAAAAAATAAATAAAAAAACGACATTGAATCAAAATAGCAATAAATAAACTTACACTCATCCAATAATGAAGGAAGAATTGCAAATGAGCAATCAGTAGCAAGCTCCATTGTTATTCATAAACAAAAAAAAAAAAAAATCAAAAGTCTTGAATACCTTGAATATGTAGAACGATTCAACACCAAAAATCAAAAAAAAAAAAAAAACAAATATGAACGATGAGAAAGAAAATATTGTAAAATCTAGAAGAGAGAAAGTTTGAATTAAATGAAAATGAATATTTTATATACTCAACAAAGGAAACAAATATAGCTAGAAAATAAAATCGGAGATATTAGCTAAAAAAGTAAGCAACATCGTTTAGAGGAAGAATCAGCCAAATAAGAGTGGGCTTCATATTATGAATGTTCATTTTTATATAGTGCAATGTTCAATTACTAAATGTTCATTTTTTTTTTCTAGTAAATGTTCAGTTTGTTTCTAGCAAATGTTCATTTTTATAGCTTCCTATGGCTGGTCTCGAGACCAGGGAAAAATTTGCGCTCTCGTTGATCCTTCATTTTGAAATTAGAACAAACATTTTTTAATTGAACATATTTTGAGAGGAATATCGATACTGTAAAGGAAAATTTTGCCACAAATAACACCACCTTTTATCGGTCTTCCATAAATGAAATAAGCTTTAATTTATTTCAAAATAAAACGATCTTTGACACATATTTGTCAAAAATGAAACGTGACCGGTTGGTAACCTGTTTAATATGTTACATGTGACACGTGTCACAATATCATTGGTCAATATTTTTAGGGTATTTTCATTTTTACCACCTTCAAATAATGACTTTGTCGAATTTACCACCTCAAAAAAAAAAACATTTACTTTACCACCTCATAAAAAAATTAAACATCAGTTTTACCACCTCATCTGAGATCAGGTGACGGAAAACGCTTGTGGGGCCCAGTTAACTGTCACTTCCCTCCAATTTAATTCTTTTAAAATCGATTTCCCTCTGTCTCCTCGTTTTCTCACCTTCCACCTTCCATAATCAATGTCTCACCAAATTTCTCACTTCCTCATCAATTTTCGTCTCTCTCTCCTTTGATTTTTCTTGATTTTCACTGTAACTGCTTCTCTCTCCTTTGATTTTTCTCTTTCTCTCTGTAAAAACTGAAACCCTAGATCAATTTAGGTGGGGTAAATCGAGCTGGAACCACAAAATTGCAACACATCAGCTTCTCTTGTCATCTTCCACAGGGTGAGGGGACCAAAAGCTTGGTAATTTGCTGACAGAAATCGAGATTCCTGACTACAAGAGGTACTTTAAACCCTTTATTAGTACATTTCGTTGGATTTATGGTTGTCAATTGGGGTAAAGTATGCCTTTTTTGGGAATCTGTGAATTAAAGTATTATAAACCCTAATTATGCGAATCTTTGACTGAATTAGAGTGTGCATTTGTTAAATAATTAGTTAATTAGATTTACTTGTTTACTGTTAATTTAGTGCATAGTCAATGTGAATTGCTTTTACTTGCTGTAATTGGTGAATTGGTTGTTGTTGTTTACTGTAATTACTGAAATTGGTTATTGTTGTGTGTGCTTTTGTTGGTGTTGTTACAGAATGGACACAGTGGACTTAAAAATTACAGTAGGGGGTGCCTTTATACCTTCTTTAGCTGGTAAAAATAGGAGGGTGTTAACTTGGGATGGTGGGTGGGTTTATTGGATGAGAAAAGTGGAAAAAAAATAAGATAGATGTACACTTTTTGAGGCAAGCAACTATACATGGGTTTGTGTATGTGAATGTGAAGGTTCCTAGGGGGTTTAGTTGCTGGTATAAACAAAAGGGCAAGTCTTGGGTGAATGGTAAAAGGGAGCTTGTTGATGGTGAGGTGAATGGTTTCCTAGAGTCT
The DNA here is from genome assembly GCF_001683475.1 of Chenopodium quinoa. Lineage (NCBI taxonomy): Eukaryota > Viridiplantae > Streptophyta > Magnoliopsida > Caryophyllales > Amaranthaceae > Chenopodium > Chenopodium quinoa. The sequence goes on from NW_018745190.1 coordinate 699,498, forward strand.
GTGAACAAAGAGGGGGCATGTGAGATGTATGTTACCAGTCATGAGCCAATTGAAGGGACTAACAAAACACCCTTCAACTGAAATTTGATGGTGCAACTTTCAAGGAATTGTTCTGGGCTGCTGCTAGGGCAAGCACTCTGGTAAGCTTCTATTTAGGTTCTTTTATGTCAGTTTTATGGTGAACTATAATGTATGCTAGGAACATTTAGTTTTGCACATATTTGCATGTCTTTCTATTTTGTGAAAACTGTATGCCATGTGTCTATGTTGTATTGAATGGTTGTCATGTGTGTGGTTGTATCAGTTTGAGTTTGAAGTTGCTATGGAAAGTATCAATTTTTTGGATGAAGAAGCATACCAGTGGCTGTCAAACATTGACCCCCAGCACTGGTCAAGGCATGCTTTCTCTACAAACTGCAAGTCTAACATGTTGTTAAACAACATGTGTGAGACATTTAATTCAGTGATTAGAGATGCCAGAGACAAGCCTATTCTAACTCAAATGGAATGGCTTAGAAGATATATGATGAAGAGGAGTAATGACAAATGGGAGGCAGCAAAGTCTTGGGAAGTTTACTAACCCCATTTGTCAACAAAGTCTTTGATGGGTTGGAGAAGTATGCCATGACATGTGAGGTTACAGCTTCAAGGGATGAAATTTATGAGGTGAAATACAAGGATGATCAGTGCATTGTGGATCTGCAAGAGAGAAAATGCACTTGTTATAGATGGGAGTTGACAGGAATACCTTGTGTCCATGCATTTGCTTGCATAATGGACAAAAGGGATGATCCTGAGTTGTATGTGCACCCACATTACTATAGGGTGACATACTTGGCTGCATATGAGAACCCAATACAGCCAATGCCTGGCCCTAAGAATTGGGAAAAGGTCAAGCTCAGACAGCCTTTGCCACCTATGCTGAAAGTGCAGCCATGAAGACCTAAGGCAAAAAAGAGAAAGCTTGAACCAGGGGAGGGCACTTCTGCAGCACTTGAGGGCAAGAAGCCAAAGGTGAAGAAACAATGCAAGAACTGTGGTGGGTTTGGCCACTTTGCCAAAACATGCAAGGCTGAAGCAGCACCAGAACAGCCTAACCCACCTGCAACAGATCCAAAGGGTGGGAGGCCACAGATGTAGACTCCTTGGCTTAAGGAACAGAGAAAGAAAAGTGAAGAGAAAGCAGCAAGATAGGTATTTTGTGTATTTTGTGACTTGAGTGTATTTAGTGGCTTTGTTTTTTAGTCTTGTCATACTGTGATTGCAGGCTGCACTGAAGTTGCCACAATATCAGCCTCCAACAACAGCACAGGCTGGGTCAAGTAATGCTGCACCTGCAACTGCTGTGTCAAGCCAGCCTGCAACAAGAACAGAGCCTTTGCCAACTCAGCCTGTTACCAGGAGCAACAGGAGCCTGAGTCAGCCCACAAGAGTGCCAACAACTACTCCTCCCAAAGTCAAAATACAGACCAGGTCCAAGCTTCATGTAATGACAAGCAAGAAGGACAAGGATCTCAATCAACTGTGACCCTAGGTCTACTCATTAGTATTTTGTAATAGACAGCCAAGTTTATTTGGTAGTTGAACAATGATAGTTGAACAATGATTTTGCACAAAGGTGCCTTAACTTTTGTCTCAGCCAATGTAAAACAATTAAAAACATTGTGTTGCAAGTACTAATACGAAATGTGATATGTTTCTACCAAAAAGTTCCATTTCTCATTGATTTTGTTAAAAGTAGTACAAGAAATGTCATCCCAACATCCACACATAATAATTCAACATTTCTAAGCATTCCTAAATGAACCTAAGATCTAAAATACATAGCCAGTACCAAACCAAAACAACAAAACACAACAATAGCATGTACTGTGAGCATTTTCTTTGTTGTTGCATTGCTGCCATGCACTTACTTGATCATCTTCTTCCTGTCTGAGCTAAGAGCTTTGCATTTCATCTTCAAGCTGTCAATCTCATTGAGCAAGCACCTCCTTTGTCCACTAACATCATCAACTTCCCTCTTCATGTCATTCAGCTCTCCCTTCATTAGTTTCTTGTCCAACAGCAAGTTGTTAATCACCTCTGTTTGCCAAGGTGTTCCATCTGGTTGATCCACCCACTCAAAAGCTTTACACCCCCTTGACTCAGTCATAGGATCATAGAATTTGCAGGTCCTAAACTTGCGTCCTGGGTTCTCCCTAGTCCAAGCAGTGAGCCTAGACATTGGAACTCCACATTGGCATTTTTTCTCCTTTGAGGGTGACATGCTAACTGAAGACATTCCCTTCTGAAATTCAGTAAGAACAAGAATGAAATTAATTGTATTTGAACACAATCACCATAATATAACCCTAATTTCAGTAGCCAATTCACATAACAAAAACCCCCAATCTAATTTAATCTTACATGAACCCTAAGTATTTTAATTGAAATTGGGGTTTAATTGACCTCACAAAACGCCCAATTTCAATTACTCTTAGCAAATGCAACATAATCACGCAACGAATTGCCAAAAAATTACAACAGAAATCAGGAAAATTGCTAGAGAATTAACGACAATGGCTTACCTTTTTGATGCTTGTTGTCGAGGAGTTCAATTGGTTGTTTGATAATTAGAGGGTTTGGGATTGTTAAGGTTGCCCAAAAATACTGATTTGTGAAGAAAATCGCAAAAATTAATCTCCAATCTGCAAGAATTTGGTGTACAAATGAAGAACTAGGTTTAAATAAAAGGGAAATCGAGAGAAATTTGGGAAAAAAAATCAAAAACTAGCCGTTATGCTGGGCCCCACAAGCGTTTTCCGTCACCTGAGCTCAGATGAGGTGGTAAAACTGATGTTTAATTTTTTTATGAGGTGGTAAAGTAAATGTTTTTTTTTTTGAGGTGGTAAATTTGACAAAGTCATTATTCGAAGGTGGTAAAAATGAAAATTTCCATATTTTTAACAATTTTGTTTTTTAAAAAAAAACTTTAAAATAAAAAATACTTAAAAAAAACTGATTTTTTTTTTTTTTTTTAAAAAGGCAAACCCCCTTAGACGGCAACAACCCCACCACCACCTGCCACCGCCCTGCGCTCAAATCCACACCCCGGTGCCGGAAAACCCATTTCGCCCCTCTATAGGCCATCTCCACCCATTCCCCCCGTGAACCACCAAAAAGTCAAGAACCCCTAAAACCACCACTCGATTTTGGGGTTTTAGGATTTTCATGTGGTGGTTCAAGGGGGAAGTGGTTGGAGACGGCCGACAGAGAGGATAAACGAGTTCACCAGCATCGGAAGTGAGTTTGGTCGTTTTTCGGTGAGGAGAGGAGTGTTTTCAAGGGGAAAGAGATAGAATTTAGGGTGGTTGGAAGATGGTTCAGGAAAAGGGGACAGAGGGGTTGGATGGTCGGGCACTAGGTCAGAAGAGGGTATCACCGGCGCGGGTAAAGGGCTTAGGTTGCCGACGGTGATGTTGGGCGGTGGTGGGGTGGTGGGGTTGCTGCCAGTAAGGGGAAGATATTTTTCTTTTTTAATTTCAGTTTTGTTTTTAGTTTTAAATTTTTTTTAAAGTTATTTTAATTTAAGTTTTGTTTTTTTAAATCATTATTATTAAAGAAAAAATGTTAAAATAAATTAAAAATATTTTAATCAAACACCAAGTGACAAATGTCAAATGTAACCTATAAAATAGGTTACATGTTTTTTGTTCTATTTTTGGCAGATGCATATTAAGGTCGTTTCATTAAGAAATAAATCAAAGGTCGTTTCATTTATGGAAGATCGGTGAAAGGTGGTATTATTTTTGGCAAATTTTCCTACTGTAAATGAATATCCGAAAATTGGAAATGAACATTTCATTAAATGCAATATATTTTTTTAATGAAAGAGAAACTCCAAAGAAATAAATTTTTAAAATAGAAATTAACATTGCCATATATAAAAATGGGACATTTTTAATACGAGGGTATAAAGAAACAATAAAAAAAATCTTGGGTGGACTTGGTCCACAATAAATTTATTGTGGATCAAAGTGTCTCACGTGCCACAAAACCATCCCAGTCTAAAGCCCATACAAACAGCCCAAGTGCAAATAAACCCCTTCTAAACCCCAAACCCAACTACTGCATTTTTTCTCTCCTCTGCCCCTGATATTGCTTGACAAAATTAGGGTCTTCATCTTTTCTATTTTATACACATCACGAACAACAATGCATTATCATTTCATAATTTCGAAATTTTTTCTCTCTTCTCTCAACAAAAATTTAGATGGTACATGGTTACCTTTTTAAATAGTAGAACTGATTAATTTGATATAGTTATCTTTATAATCACATAGTAACCTTTATTTACTCTATATTTTTTTCTTAATTTTCTTTGATCTTTTTTTTTTTTTTTTTATAATGATGCTGATCATAAAATCTTAAATGCAAAATAACAATCTATTTTGATAATTTCTTATTGTCAGTTATTTATCTCTAATGAAACATAAAATATTAACATAATGACCTTAATTGTAACATAATGTCCTTTTTGATATTATAATGACCTGTAAATATAGATACCCTATTATTAACATAGCCACCTTTTTTATAACATCAATACCTTATTAATTTTTTTTTTTTAAAAAAAAAACTAGCTCTTTTTACTACTATTTTTTGTTCTGGAATGTAGCATTTATGCTAATACGTAGCCTTGTCTTGAGGTGCCTTTATAGCCTTCTTTTGCCTCTCTCTGTAACCTCCTTCTTCCTCTCTTCACCTTTTTCTGCCTCAACCAAATATGAGAGTGCATGCACTGAAATACGAAATCAAAATCTTAAATAAATTAATTATATAGCTAATTCTCATAAACACTGAAATTGAAATTAATTACAATTAATCACGGATTGAAAAAAAAAAAATTGAAACCCAATTTTTATATACTAGATGAAATTGAAGGTAAAAAGCCAAAAAAATACCTTCAAAAAAGCCGAAAAATCAACTTAAAAAGAAATTAAGCAACAATTGAACAAAATGCACACACATATAGAAGATCTGAAATCAAATACGAGTAAACAACTACTGATTTATGAAATCAACATCAAATTAGAATGACATAACTAATTGATAACAAAATTCAACTTAAATACAAATAAACACATGAATCGAACAAAATGAAACCCTAGATCTTCACAAATCCTTCAATAAGAAACAAAATTCAAACAAAAAATCATGCAAATAGCTTCAATTGAAAAAAAAAACCGCAATTAATCAGCATAAAAGTACATAAATCAACTTAGAAACAAAAATTGTACCAGGAATTGGTTGATTATTGCGTTTTGCGTCTGATAACCGAAGACCTCTTCTACTCATACACATCCCACTGCTTCTGTGTTTTGCCATTGAAGAAGAAATTGAGCAATATTGAAGTTATTGTTGTGAATTGAAGAGAGAATTTGAGCTATGAAGAGAGAGAAAGTGGCAGAAGAGAAGGTTTGAAGAGAGAGAAATTGACTGGTGATATAAAGAGGGGAAAAAATATAAAGAGGGGAAAAAAATAAAAAGAGGGTAAAAAAGGACGAAGGAAGGAAGAGTAATAAATAGAATTAAGTTGTCTGAAATTTTGTTGCCTCCTCCACACGCACGTGAGAGGTAGTTGGTCCACAATAAGTTTATTGTGGACCAGGTTTATTTAAGAATTTGTAAGAAACAATACTCCCTCTTTTTCAATGTCTGAGATTAGTAAGGGGGAGGGTGGGCGGTTCGATGTCTGAGATGAGTGTTGAGGGGGCGAGGTGGGAAGGGGGAGGATTTGGTGTGATATTTGGCGAGTAGAATTTGAGACTTGCGACCTAAAGTCACTACCTTAGAGATAAGTTCGTTTGTGTTCCATTGTTCATCAACGATTTCCACTCTCTAATTCCATATTAAGACTGTGTGACTGCGGCAGCTACGTCCAGTGCACTACAAAGGTAACACTGAAAATGCCAATTCAACAGCAGCACTAGAAAATAGACATTGCAATAAGATGGCAACATAGCATCAAAATGGCAGTAACACATCAAAATTAAATAAAACATCCCACTTCAAAAAGCATCAAACTGTCAAAATCTTTCTAGTTATAACCACAATTTTATCTACTCAAACCAATAGAAAGCTGTTGCTATACAGTTTCAAAAGTGAAGAGGGTGTAACACACTCCAGAAAACTTGGGAGACTATACAATGTCTCAGCACTAAACAAGTCTGGAAATAATTCCCTTTTACGCTTTCTTGGTCTGAATTCTTCAATCTTCACACTAAAGCCAACTCTGAAAGTGGGAAAACAGAACAAATGATACTTGCTAGTATAGAAGAAAAAAACCATAATACAAAGATCCACCAATGCGAGCCTGCGCGAGATATTAAGCAATGAACATACGTCAAAATCCATTCCAAATAAATGCTCCTTCAACTATACTGTTACAAGTTCAGAGGAATCATATAGACATTTGATTTACATTAAGCAGATAAATATTTCACTAAGAACAGAAAAATGCTACTCCGTATCCTGTTTTATCTAGTTCAACTATACTGTTACAAGTTCAGAGGATAAGAAACGCCATTTCCAAGATTTTTCCACCATAGACTCCATTAATTGTCTTTTCTAGATCACACATCACAGCTTAAATTCCTTCTTGATTTAGGGAGCAATTGCAGATAAATCAACAAAGTATGGGCATGTTAAGATAGGGAATCTTCCATTGATAAAAGCAGGTTGCAACTGTTTCCAAATACTCAAAATAAAGAGGGTAATTTCAAAGAAAAACTATCAGGCAACAGAATGAATGCAAACAACTAAAGATATTTCCAATGTGAAGCTGTAACAAACAAATTTACGTATTTCCTACAAAACCAGAAAGTCTAGGAATGACCTAAACAGCCACTCAAGCAAAAGCATAACACAAAAACAACAATTATTAATAGCAATGCAAGAAAACCAACCTGGCAAACAGAAAACTTGAGCAATAAATACATTCAACCAATACCCCTATCCTCTCAGTTCGTTAGGCTCTGAAAAGTATGCAACCTCTGAATCCAGAAAATCATGAACCAGGCAAAAAAATATATCACTACATCATGATAAATCCAAAATAATACTACTCATTCTGCATCCAAAAAGTAGCTATTTCGATTGCAACTTAATTTCTCTTCATTGTGGGGTTATTGCCCATAAACGAACACAGCCATCCTCACCCGAACTGTAGATGCTGCATTCATCAGCAAATTCCACACCATAAACTCCACCCAAGTGAGCAGCCTTTACTGTTGTCCTAGATGAAGCAGGTTTTCCAAGTTCATAAATTATGACACAAGTATCAAGAGATCCAGTGGCAACCATAGTGCTTTCAGGGGACCAGGCTAAGCAGTTAATACGAGCAGTATGGTACAGCATGTTATTAAGCTTTACCTGCAAGCACACATTAGAATTAAAGAAAAAACAGATCACATCACAAGAAATTGATGCATGTATAATTTTTAGGTAGTTTATGATATCAACATATTCTACTATCCTCCAAAATAAATCCAACTATAGTACTATGGGAATTTAGGTTGATTTTTCTGTTCATTTAAAATTGCAACATGAGGGGAGTGCACAAAAAAATTAGGTTGTAGGAAAAAGAAAGGGATAGAAAGAAAGATTACAAACTTGCCCATGTTAACGATGTGATTACAACCATTAATTAATATTTCTCCCTAAGGTTATTATGGGAATTTGCAATAAGAAAGAAGACACTTGTTATCCTAAAATGGATGTGTTACAAAATTGCACTGTAAATCACCCTCTAATCATACATTGTTTTTCTTCACTGTTCATTGATAAAGCAAAGTTTACAGTTCTGTGGTCAAATACTCAGAAAGTACAAGGTGTCATGCCCAGGGAGAACCAGAAATTAGAATGGGCAACCTGCTAGTAATCTGCAGCACTTTGAAAGGGGTTTGTAAATATATAACAAATGAAAAAAGCTTTAAAAATCAATCAATTGGGGAGGACATCAGCATTTCAGTAAAGCAAACCAGCTGCCTTCCATTTACAAACAAGATGGGAAAAGAAAAGGCCATTTTTCAACATACCTCTCTGGTAGAACGATCCCAAACAACAGCCTCTCGGTTGGCATCACCAGAAGCAAACATGGAAACATCTGGAGAGTATCGTATCACAGTAATGGCACCCCGATGCTTTTCCAGAACAGCTTCTTCTGTCAAAGTATCACCAGACACAGAATATATATGCAATTTTCCATCTTGGCCACCCAATACAGCTTCAGTTCCATCAGGTGAGATGGCAGATGCTGTCACAGTAAATCCAAGGTCAATGCTTGACAAAACTTTCAAACCATTAAGAAGCACTGCTCCTGAATCAGTAGCAACTAACACAAGTTCAGGCACATTTAGAGCAACACTCAAATCCTTTGGCTGGCTTCCTATATCAACATGCTCAGCAGATCCACATGTATCTGCTTGGATGGGAGCTCTCCACACCTAGCACTCAAACATCATGGAATCAGAAACTACCATACATCCCAGAAATACAAGTTGAAAGCTTCTGTTGAAAACAAAGCACCACAATGTGGACAGTTTTTGTCTTAAAAGATATCAATACAGCATAACTGCACTTTATCAATAAACCATGTAAAATATATGGAAACTTCAAACAGAGTAATGACACAAATATACCAGTGTGCACCAGTAGGGATCAGAACAATTATCACGTAACCATAAAAATAGAACACTCTGAAATTACACTTGCAATGCTCAAGTATAAAACAATCAAAGGGTAACTACTGGCAATTTAGGTGTTCTGTATACGTTTACAGAATTTCCTACAGAATGTTTAAAAAATGAATCGCAGGTGAAAAATTGTAGAAGAAATCGACTCATATAAGCTCAACCAACTAGAAATCTCCAACAACTCCTCCGCATAGAGCATTCGTCCTGAAATAGAATTTTTGAGAAAGGGTACTTATACCACTAGCCCAGTAGATCATTGAAAGAGTCCTTAATGATATAATAATAGCACAATAACGCATCTTCTGTTTAGAAAACCTATATACTAAAAACAAATCCTGGAATAGGTGACCTACAAACTTTCCCAGGATGTTTATATGAGGGGATTAAGTATAGTGGAAAAAATTGTTGGTTTGTGTAGCCAGATGTCACTGTTTGCAAGCACCACATATATTCTTAATCACGGCCTAGGAAGAAGCCAGAGTATTATCTATATTAGAATTAACAAGGCAACAATTAACCATGTAACAATACTAAGAGTTGCTTAGGGTGGGTGACCTGTTTAAAAATTTCCCATGGTGCACCTAAACAAAGATTATTGTGCTTGAAGCAGATATATAAAACTTAAGTGGGCTATCATCATTTCTAACACGTAAGCAATATGTGGTAACAATTTGCGGTCAGAAAAATCCATAATACCTACCTTGTTATCAAATCCAGATAAAATGATCTCGCCTTCCACAGCAATACAACATTTAATGGGTGCATGATCCTTCATGTTTATATTGCCAGAATATCCGACACCACGGATCCATTTAACTACCACTCCATCATAGCTGCATGAAAGTACCATATTTCGATCATTCTTGAAGATAATCAAAGAAGAGACATTTTTAATATGTCCAGAGAGAGTACGGGGAGCTTTCTCCAAATCGCTTGCTGAATATACATTGATAACACCACCAAGTGAAACAGTAATTAGATGATCATTCTGCCAAAGACATCCAACTAGCATGTCCTCTACTCCGCCAGATCCAGAAATCAATGTTTTAATAACATTCCCATTGCCATCTTGTGAAATTTCCCATATTTTGGCAGTTTTATCCGCTGATACAGTCAGTACCTAAATAAGGTTCCATTAGTATAGAGTCATAGACGGCTAATTTGAATAATCTAACAAGCAGATGCAGCAACACAAAAGAAAATTAAAATGATATTCAAAGTCTTTTCATATAAATTCAAAAGACTATAATTAGGAAGAGACATAAACCAAGCCAATTAGAGAGCTACGATACAGACCACTTTTCCTTCTCTTTGATATCTTCTTCAAATTTGCATTTTACTTTAATCAAGCTGGTACCCCTTAACTATAGATCATTCCATAATCATGCAAACTTTATGGAGGAGACAGGAGATGTCTCACCAAATGAGAGAACGAATAAACAATTACTCCGTATTTAAGAAATGTAGGATGAACTTCCCTAATTGGGGCATAAAAAGCAGATGGCAATAAATAAATGAATGAGGAAAGCTGGTGATACTGGATTTAAGCCCAACATCCAAACTAGTTGGCCATAATCATACTTAGTATAGAAAAAATGGACCATATCTAAGTCATTTTTTAGGAGACAACTGACAAGTTATGCTTAATGGAACGTCTCTAAGTAATTTTATATTCATTTCTAGTCATTTTCAATTTTAAAAATATAAGAAGTAATATTTTAAATTTTAAAATATAAGAATCGAAAAATAAAAACAGTTCTTGTCCTATCCTATCACAAGGGGAAGTTGGGCCTGGATAATGTATTTTGCCAGGAAACAGAGAAAACTACCATATCTAAGGAAAGTTCTAAAAATGGCAGGCGATTGTACATGTTATGGGGTCATTTCACCAACCTTGCTCACAAAGACCTCCTAAGAAGAGCTTTACTGCCATTTCCTACATTAAGCTTTGAAAAGTGATCAGGTTTGTTGATTTGCACCTAGGTCTGCCTGATTGCTTCTATAATGACCAGTGCAGTTGAAAAGCTGTTGTTTCTAAGGCTATAAAACTCCACTAGAATATTTTAGCAGCAATGAAGCAAAAGATATTTGCAGTACAACACAAGAAGAGTTAAAAGACTAGATTAAAGGGCCTTGTTTTATAAGAGAACATTACGTGAAGAAGAAAATATGTACTCGATTAGATAAGTTATATCAATTCCATGCAAATAGTGATCACTAATGATGCAGGAGCATCTAAGATTTCCTTTCTTGACTCTTTCAGTCGTTCTTGATAAGTTTTAATGTTTCTTTAAATAGAATTTTGCTCGCAAGTTTTTACCTTTCGCTTGAAAGGGTTTTTCTTGTTTTAAGCACCTTAAAATTTCAATTTCTTTAAAGTTCTTTAGGTTTCCTTGATAAGTCATGTGTTATTTCAATTAACTAGTTTTTTAAAAAAATCTGATTTTTAGTTAGACAGTTTAGTTTGATGTGGTTTACTTGGAAATTTGGAATTCAAGTTAGAGTAGAATTAGTTTTCCTAAACTTAGTAGGATTTTATCTATTATATCTTTTTCTTGTAAAGCCTATAAATAGGCCACAAAATTATCAATAAAATTCAAAGTTTTTGTTTTGGAAATTAATCCTTTGAGCACTGCTTGTTTAATTGTTAATCGAAAACATCACTTGCTGTGACTTGTGATCATCCTCTAGTGGTGACTAGGAAGAGACCCTTGAAAATCTCAAAGATGAAATGCAAGAACCGAAACTCGGCACTCAAATAGCATTTCTTTCTTCACTCTTGACATACAAAAAGCCTTAAATCAAATTTTGAATGTCAGTAACACTAAGGCAAGACTCAAGAATGTTAGGCAAGCAAACCCAATTATCTATCATCTAATTGTTTTCTTTCTCTAGATATTTTATAGAACCATAGTCTTTATCTCAGAAATCACTACATTCTACGATAACTGGTAACCAACAATTTAAACATTTGAACTTCTAACATTTCATTAAAGAAAAATTAACATTCCAGGCTTTCTAGCTAACAAAAAATTATCCTCTATGGCTATATTAATTTCCATAATTTATAAAACTGACATAAACATCTGCAGTGTAACAGATTAGCATGATGCTTTCAAGGTTTAAGCCTAATATTTTACAGCAACATTGTGAAATCAGGATATTTTAACTGTTTTCTTGGTTAATCATCTGTCTTACGAAAGTGGTCAGCTTTTCCTCATATATAAAAATAACTTTACTAAGAATTTTCTCGTCCCCAACCCACCAACAACACTCCAAATACCTCAAAAGAGGTGCCTGCCTTTGGCAGGATGAAAGAATAAAAGTGTCAAATTAAATATGATGGAAACAGAAGAATGATCAATTAAATGAACCGTAGTTGATGTTGTCAATTAGTAATCCAAAAAAAACAAAGAACAGTAAATCCTTGATTCTTTTAATATCAAATAGAAAAGAGAAGAAAAAGGTCAGTCAACAAAATATATTGAAAAGAGAACCACTTGAAAAGTAACCAATATGTTATCCCTCCGTTTCACAATGATCTTACCATTTGGAGTCTTTTGACTACCAAAAATGATAGAGAATCTTCTAAATTCCTCTCCCATGTATAAGAACATAGTCATAGAGGTCTAGTTTGGTTCGTCTCAGTAAGAACATTATTAAAATCCAATTTTTATAGTTTTTGCAAATGTGAAATTAGATATGTTCGCAATCAATCGATATTCCTAAATGGGAAGATCATTATAAAACAGTCAGAGTACATACATAACACATAAACAAGGCATGACTTGCAACACAGCTTATTCTTTATCTTCCTACAACATAACAATTACCTGCTTACTATCTGGACTCCAGCTAACAGCGTAAATACTACCTTGATGTCCATCCTGTGCAGAAAGTTCCCCAAGTTTTTCTCCTGTCTTTCCTTCATAAACTATACCTTTCTTATCAGAACCAACAGTAATGAATTTGCTCCCATCAGGAGAGAACCTCACACAGTTGACAAAATTTGAGTGCTCCCTACAAATTAATAGACAAGTTAGTTCCAATGAAAACTAAGTTCAGCAAACTGACAAATCAGCATGTTTCAATTATCAGCCTGTTTAAGAAACATGGAAAATTATATGATGAAGATTAGAGCCCAATAGTTAAGGAATCCTCTAAACATATTAATGAGAAAAAAGAGTGACCCAATCATGCTCTAAATTAACATATGCAGCCAGGAAGATCCAACATAGAGCGACACCAGATGAATGCAAGATTCAATACTATTTCCTCCCAACCATAGCTTTGATTGAAATTGCAGAGTCATTTCTCAGACTACAAAACAAGAAACACCCAGCCATACTATCACCAAAGTTCCTCCTTTCATTTCTTCCAAAGTTCACATCAGATATCAATAGGTATGACAAAACTAAAGAAAAGCAAACCCAATGTCATGGCGGAGCCAAAACAGTGGTAGGGCACCGTACTATTTGGAAATCCTCTTATCAAACCACATTTTTACAACTTCGTCAGTTCTCTATTAGTTGCAACAGTTGGAGATTTGCAGTTTGCACAATTCACATTCTCCCATTCTGCCATTTGACCATGATTGATGATTTTGATGTTGGGAAAATATAATCATGTGGGGTCTTTTTAGAAGCGTCTCAATTTGTACTTTCACAATATCAAACTTTACTCATCTATAATTAGATATATAAAGGGTTGAAATTATGCATTAACAAGCATGAAAGTCAAAACAATGCAACTAAAAGCGAACGGAGGAAGTATATTCTCTGGTAAGACACACACCTGGATTCCAGGGCAGTCCACCTCTCTAAAGGATGTGACAATCCAGTCCCCCCTCCCCCAAATCACACACACACAAACACACCGTACAAGGGCATATGATCCTATATCATAAATCTGGAATCGGACATAAATACCATTGTGCGCCCCCCACCCTTTAAAAAAAAAAAAAAAAAAAAAAAAAAAAAAAAAAAAAAAAAAACACACACACACACACACACACCATACAAGAACATAGGACTAGAAGGTTGACACAATACGATGTGGTCCATATAACAATCTTCTTATAAATTAGACAACGGCATGTAACATAATGTTTCAAATATTATACCAAAAACGGCCACATCAAACCACAGAAGTACTATAAGAAAAAGAACCTTTGAGAGTGCTTAAACTTGAAAGGAGGGCCTTCATAAAAGTTCACCAAAAAGTCTTCTCCACAGGTAACAATCCGGTATGGCCTTGATGGTTTGAAAGCACAACTAAGAACCCGCCTTGAATGACCATCAAACTCTCCAACAGTAGATCCTGAATCCCACCTGAATAAAGATCATCATGAAAAGTAAGATTACTATTTCAATCATCACAGCAAGATAATCTTTGATAAAGTCAAGCACATGCAGAACTTATGGGAAGTTGGGAAGATAATCAAATGAAAAAAAGAGAAGAAAAGAAAAAATCATCAAATTGATTAATGGGGAAAATATGCTTTCCTTGGCAACTTGCATGAAACAATGATTGGAGTAAATTAGCATAGATACTTATGAGAAATGATTACAAAGATAACAAAGGCCATCAGATTAAAGAGCTGCAAAAGAATAGATACTTCTACTAAGCTCAATCAAAAATCAAACCAATAAAACAAGTCAATAGAAGCTAAGAACACAATTATGATTAGAATACAACTTTCCTACCATTAATACCATCTCTAAATCAGCTTACCCATATAAAATGCCACCCTCAAAATCAAAACCACAACAAATTCTCGAACAAATTCTCTAAATCAGCTTACCCATATAGAATGCCACTCAAAATCATAACCATATCAAACCACAGAATTCAACAAGACAACAAACATATCCAAACAACACAAATAAAATTCAAATTAACCCAGCATTTGTATAAACAATTACCAAAAATTCACAATCAATATCATCAGAAGAAAAAAAAATAAAAATCACAATCCAACATCAAACAATTTCAAATTCCACAAAAAAATCAACCAATCAGTCAACCATAACAACATTGCTAACAAACCCATCAAAATTCAACACCAATCAATCAATTAAAAAAAAAACCACTAACATGAAAGCTCGAACCAACGATTTGCCCTTGCCATCACCAGAAGCAACAATCCGAAGACTATCAGGACTCCATTGAAGATCATCAATCCGACCGGAAAGAACCTTAAACTCATTCTTCAAAACAAACCCATTATGGGTACCCCAGATCCTAACGATCCCAGAAACATCCGCAGAAGCGATCCATTCACCATTAGGAGAGTATCGTGCAACAGTAACAGGATAAGCATGTTCGCCATAAACCTCAACATTCTGAGGATTATCGAGGTTTCGGATGATCACTGATCTTCCATTGCAGTAGAGAATGTTGTTTGATTTAGGATCGCCGGAGATTAGGATGCCGCGACCACGCTCTGTTGAAGGTACGCAAGCGTATGTTTCAGAGAGATGAACTTGCGCCATTGAAGGAGAGAGAGGAGGAAGATGGAGGAGAGAGAAGAAGAAAATGGAGGAATGTAAGAAAGGAAGAAATTGAGATTGGACAAAAAAGGGGGAATTTAAATCATTATTGTTGTTGTTAATTTGTTATTGAGAATTTTGTGGGGACACGTGGGAGTGAAATTTTTTGAGGGGACAGATTTTAACCCGTTTTGGGGTTTGATCCCGAGCGGGAGTTTCAACAATTAAACTAACCACCAATTAGTTTGCACCCTTGTGCACCTTAAATAGGTGTAAGAAGGTAGCCCAAAAATCTAATTACACACAACCCAATTAAAAAAAACCCTAAAACTAAAAAACACGGAATCTGCAATACACCCACCCACACCCAATAAATGTAATGTCATTTCCAAACTCAAAAATCTTCTTCTTCTATATGATTTTCTCTCTCCTCTTTTTTACTATCTCTCTCCTCTATTTCATTCTTTCACTAAAAAATTTGCAAAAACTTCAATGGACATTAGGAAAGAGATGCAAAATCAAAAGGATCCTCCCCAAAAAGGCAATTTTATGTAAATTTCACTTAATTTTGTTTGAATTTATATGATTATCACTTAATTTTGTTTGAATGTTGTTCGAAATTTATTATTGGAATTGTCAAAAAAATTAGTGAAATCAAACGGATATTTTATGTTCACATTTCGAAATGCATATGTTTATATTTTGAATTCTTATGTTCATATTTTGAATTCGTTTGTAAACTTTCTAAAATGCTTATATTCACTTTCTAAATTCATAAGTTCATATTTTTTTATGTATATGTTTACCTTCTGAAATGCTTAATTATGTTCATATGCATTCAAAAATGAACCAATGCATATGCTCATATTTTGAATTCATATGTTCATATTTTTAGTACTTATGAATTATAATGCATATGTTTCATAATCATATTATTTTTATTTCTTCAATTTTTTATGTTCATAATAAAATGCCTTATATTCATAATAATATTTTATATGTTCATAATGTAAATATTCATAGTAAATATTTGTTGTTTTCATTAAGTCTATTTATGCATATCTTCTCTCTCTTAAATGCATATGATCATATTTTTTAAGCATATGTTCACCTTTTAATTTGTTATATTCACTTTAAGGAAACCAATGCTTACGTTCATATTTTGAATTGTTATGTTTACTTTCTGAAATGCATATGTTCATAGTTTTATACTTATGTTCACTTTCTGAAAAGCTAATGTTCACATTTAAGGGAACCTATGCATATGTTCATATTTTGCATGATTATGTTCATTGATAAAAAAAATGCAGAAAATCAAATGAAATTCATACACAAATGAAATTGATCGAAACTAAAAAAAAAAAAAAGAAATCAATTCATATGAATTCAAAAAATCAAATAAACAACCAATTCCATATTGTAAGTAACATATTCAATAGTTAAATCGAAAAAACAAGAAAAATAGGAAAAAAAAGGAAAAGGGAATTAAAGAAGGAAGGAGAAAATATAGAGTATAATTTGTGAATTCAAAGATTCATATATACCTTAATCAATCGAAATTAAAGCACAAAATCGAAAAAATTCATACTTAATAACTACTTTCATGTTGTAAGAAACAAATTCAATCAAAAAAGTGTAAAAAAGGGGGAAAATTAAAAAAACAGAGGAGAGAGAAAATAAAAAATGAAGGAGAAAAATAAAGGAGAAGAAATCTAATGTTCACTTTCTGAAAAGCTAATGTTCATATTGTGTTGTTGTTACACCTATTTCTAGGTGCATGAGTGTGCACCTAAGAATATGTGACTAACCACCACTCTCTCTCTCTTTCTCTCTCATTTCGAGTTAGACGAAGTATAAAACATATTTCTGGGCCTCAACCATCACCTTAAACTTTTGGTTGAGATGGCCCGTGAGCATGGTATCGGAACCAGCGTGATACAAAGGTCACGGCTTTGAATCTCATCCGCCCCTTCTTCAAAATAGAATTAATTCGCACCAGGTATGGGTGGGCCTGTGTTGCATCCACATTTCAAGCCTAAAGGGCCTTTCATGTGAGGGGAAGTGATAGAGTATAAAACATAGTTCTAGGCCTCAACTATAAGCTTAAGCTTTTGGTTGAGTTGGTCCTCTAACAAGACGTGTCAATTCAGATAAATACAAGTTAATCTTTATTATTGACAAAATACAATACTCCGTAATTATAAGGGTAAAATTGATCTTTTTGTAAATTATTTGGGGTAATTATTTGGGATATATTTGTAAATTTACTGGGACTTGCTTTTTAACGTTATTAGTTGATCTTTCTTCCTCTTTCCTTCTCTAACTCAACAGTTAGCGCTACAACTCCAAAATTTTCGACCTCAATTCCTCAGTGCCACTACCACACATTGCCACTACCACACATCACAACCATTGTCATCTGCTATTTCCTCTCCTTTTGCCGCCAACATAACTTATTTCATCATTTTTTACCTATCTTCAAAAATCAAGCCCATTTACGGACTTTACGGTAGTTTCAATAGAAGACATGGTCATCTCTACCCTTTGGGTTGACCGTGCCCTTAATTTCACCCTTCATTCTTAGAGTTTTTGTTGAAGATAGAGGAAGGTGGGTGGAGATCGGGAAAGCTTCAATGGTGTTGGTGTTGGGAAAGCTTCAATGGTGGTGGAGATGGGGAAGTTTCAATAGTGGTTGAGGTCGTAGAAGCTTTAACGGAGGAAGAAGCAGAAAGTTTTAAATGGAGGGAATTTTAATGGTGGTGTTGGTAGAGTAATGGTCGTTATCTTTACTCGTGAAGTGGCATCGAGTATTGTTCTTCAATATTACAACAATGTCATTATTTTGACAAAATTTGTTAATCGTAAAGATTAACGGGAGCTTGCTCGTCACTTCCAGCTATTAGTCGAGTTTGGATTAAATCATTTTGTATTTAATTAAGTAATTGTTCTCCTTTAAGTCAATTTATAAACCAAATCTATTTTAATTTATTTTTAAGGAAAAATCAAATCACTTCAATTAAGTTAAATTGATTTTTTTAGATGAGGATCATAAGGTTTGTTGAGTTAGCTTAACCATTGACAAGGAAAAAAGTGATCTCCTTTTTTCAAAAACTATTATATACAAAGTATGTATTTTTTAATATAATTTGAAATTCTTAAAATTAAGGAATGAAATTTTGATTTTTACCACCTTACAAAAACTCAAAAATTGCTTTTACCACCTCCACATCTAAAACTTTTATTTTACCACCTGATAAAACAATTAAGCATAGCTTTTACCACCACAATCGGACTCCGGTGACGGAATGTTGCTGTGAGCCCTACCAGTTTTCATTTCCCTCCACTTTTAAGAGTAATAAACCCGATTTCCCTCTATCTCTTCCTTTTTCTCACCTTCTCCATTAAATTGTCATCAATTTCTCACCTTCCTCCATTAATTTTTCTGAAATTTAACCCTCTCTCTTCTCATTTTCTGTTCTTTCTCACTGTAAAAAGGTAAACCCTAAGTCTCACAATCATCAATCGCATCTGGAGAAGAGTTGGGACCACAAAATTCGCAACAACTCAGCAGGAAGGTGTCATCTTCAACGCGTAGGGGTCCAAAAGCTTGATTCTTTGTTGACAAAAGAGGTATTTCTAAGTTCCATATTGTACTTTATGTGGGTAATTGGGTGTAATTTGGGGTAAAATAAGCTATTTTTGGGAATATGTGAACTAAACAATTATAAACCCTAATTATGCAAATCTTTGACTTGTTTACACTGTGTAATTGTTAAGTAATTAGTTAATTAGGGCTAGCTTTATTTGGATATTGTTAAATAAGTGCACAGTAATAAAGGTTAATTGGATTTTTTTGTTGTTGCATTAGCAATCGGTGAATAGATGTAATTTGGAATTAGCAATTGTGCAATTAAATACTGAAATTGTTGAATTGTTGTGTTTGTTTTGTTGTTGAATATTTTACAACTAGAATGGATAAAGTGAACCTTAAAATTACATTGGGGGGGGGGGTGCCTTTATACCCTCAATAGGTGGTAAAAATAGAAGGCAGTTATATTGGGATGGTGGTTGGTTTTTTTTGGAGGAAAAATGTTACTATTTCTAATATTGATGTACACTTCTTGAGGGAGTCAGCTATACATGGTTTTGTGTATGCTAATGTGAGGGTGCCAAAGGGATTTAATTGTTGGTATAAACAAAAAGGGAGGTCTTGGGTAACTGGTAAAAGGGAGTTGGTTAGTGAAGATGAGGTAAAGGCTTCCTTAAGACAGTGAATAAAGATGGGGAAATAGAGATGTATGTGACTAGCCATGAGCCAATTCAGGCCACTAAGAAAAACCTTTTAAGCTTATAGATGGTAATGAGTTGACTTCAAAAGAAAGGACCAAACTAAGAAAGAAGTTGGGTGGGCCTATAAAACTAAAGACCAGCCCAATACAGAGTAAGGATACTGGCCTGGAAGTGAGGAGAAGCCCAAGGTTAAAGGGTATTGTGATTCATGTCAAAGAGGGTGAGGACATGAGTGATAGGGTTACCATAGCTGGAGAGATAGTGAGAGCAAAAGATAAGGGAAAGGGAAAGTTGGCTGAGGGAGGTTCTGGTAAGTTAACTGCAAAAGAAAAGGGGAAGAGGAAGGTTGTTGAGGGAGCTACAGAAACTAAGCAAAGAGCAGGGAAGAAGTTGATGTATGAGGATGACAAAGAGGGTGAGGATGGGGAGGGAGAAATTGAGTCTTCTGATTCTGAACACAGTGATCTAGGACTAGAGTGGGAGGAGGGAGAGGAGTATTTTTATGAAGATGATGAGGAGGAGGAGTGATTAAGGCAAAACCTAGAGGAACTTAGAAGTGAAGTCAAGGGCAGCTTGAAAGGTGAAGATGAAGATCCAGAGGAGGCTAAGGATCCTAGGTTTGAAATTGACACCAATTTGAGATCTATTGAAGTGAGTATTGAAAAAGAAGTTCAGGGTGATTTTGATGAGCTTAGGAGCTTAGATGGTGAGTTAGATGATGACAATGCTGGTTGTACTTGGTTTAATGTTGACACATATTTCAGTAAGCATATCCAATTTGAAGTGGGTTTAAGGTTTAGCAATGTTCAAGTGGTTAGGAAAGCATTGAGGCAACATGAAATTTAGAACAAGTATAAGTACTACCTATTGCATAATGATAGGAAAAGGATTACAACTTACTGCAGAAGAAGGTGCAGCTGCAACTACAACAAAAAAAGTTGTAGGTTGGTTAAGTGTACATGTGTGAAAGGGAGGAAGTGTAAATTCAAGTTCTATGTTTCTAGGTTAGTGAAATTAGAAGCCTGGCAGATTAAGTCTGTAAGGTTGAAGCATATGTGTTTTAGGACAAAGATAAACAAGAAGGTTACAGCTGAATTTCTGGCAGACGGGTACTTGGAAGAATTTAGGAGTAACCCAGGGTGGGAGATAAGACAGATTCAAGAGAGGGCATTAAATGATTTGGGGATTAAGGTTGGCTACTTCAAGGCATGGTTAGCAAGGAACAGGGCCGAACTCATCATATATGGGCCTGCAGCTAAGCAATATTCTAGGGTATGGGACTATAGTAAAGCTTTCCTGAAGTATAACCCAAGCAGCAGCTGCAATGTGGTTGTGGATTCAATGGACCAAATTCAAAGGCCTATCTTTATGAGGATGTATATGTGTCTAGCTCCACTGAGCTATGGGTTTGTTTTTGGTTGTAGACCCATCATAGGGGTGGATGGGTACCATCTTAAAGGAGCATATCCTGGGCAAATATTGGTGGCTGTAAGCAAAGAAGGAAATAACAACCTTTTTCCAATAGCCTATGCTACTTGTGAGATTGAGAATAAGGAGACTTGGGTGTGGTTTCTTCAAAGTCTAATGGAGTCACTAGGTTGTTTTGATCAAGGAGTTGGCCTTACTTTCATGTCTGATAGGCAGAAAGTACGTAATTCATAACTCTACTAGCTTTTTTGACTCTATGTAGCATTAATAGCTCCCTCTTCTAACAATCTTTGTGATAGGTTGCTGTACACCTGTCAAAAATAAATTCCTAACAAAACCAACTAACAATGTAGTAGTTGAAGTAGGGTCGAATCCACAGATAGATGGCTATTCAATCTAGCTTTTAGGGTATGGAGAAACTAAACTATATCGCAAAATTAAGATAAGAAAGTAATCTAATTAAAAGAGGGATAAAATAATTAATAAAAAGACCTAGGGATATGGTTCACCATGCTTATAATTCTAAATCTATCAAACATCAATAACAATTCAATCAATCAATTATCTAGAGCAATTGCTAAGCCTACGGTTGGGTCTTCACGCTCTCAATTTAACATATATAGTTCGATCGCTAACATAATCAGAATTGCTAATTGCAGGGAAGTCTCTAAAAGTAAGATCTTTCGATTCAAACTCTTATTAACATGAATTAATCAAACAATTGATCAAGTTGCAAGATTAACAATAAAACACTATCAATTAGAGAAACTAATAATCAAAATATTAAAAACATCAATCAAGATTCATTGTATAAACATGGAATCCCAAACCCTAGAAATAAACTACTCAAGTATGAAATAAATACTAAAAACTAAATCTAAAAAAGAAAGCATAATTAAAAGAGAGAATAAAATACCTTAATAAATAAAAATATTAAACTCAAGAACAATCCATGGAGTTGCCCATGAGAAAACTAGGGCTAAGAAAACGGACGTAAAAATGGCTTAAGGGAAAAATAATATCCTTTGAGTATATTACCCTAAAACTAATCTAAAAATAATTAAAGAAAAGAAATAAGAAAATACAAATTACACAAGTTGCATTATATTACTATTGGGCGATAGATGATGACATGGCATAAAACCGTAAGCGAGGTCAAAGGACGTGAATCAACGAAGGCTTGTGGGCTGCTCGCCAAAACCTGCGGGCGCAGGCACATCCTGCGTCCTGGCAGTAGCGCCTGCTGGTGTCGAGTGGTCGCGGGACAGGGGCGCAGCAATTATCCCGCGGGTGGCTGATTGCATCACTTGGATTCAAACGTCTATAACTTCTGTTCTAGGAAGTTTCTGGGAGCGTTTGACCTATCATTGGAATTCTCTGCAAGTCTAGTTTCTAACGCAACTTGAGTCGCTTCAATCCAATCTGTAGAACTCAAGTTATGATCAAAAGAGTGGACAAAGGTAAGTTTTGACACTTTGTACACAATCGTTTAACTTCGTTTCTAACTTAAATTTGATTCCGAAAGGTGCATAGCGACCCTTATGAATGCTATATTCATTCCTCGTGCATATAAATCTCAAAATAAACATTTACAAACATGGTATCTTTGATTAATACACTCGATTCATCAGCTTCCACCTAAATATCATCTGAATCAACTCCAAACACTTCAAAAGCGTCCAAATGACTATAAAATCACCCGAAACATTAAGAAATACACAAAGGGGGCGTAATAGAGCACAAAAAAACAACTTATGCATTTGCGTCCTAAAAAGCAACAAAAAGACCTAAAAAGCTACTACAAACTTAGCATAAACGTGCCTATAAATCCTATATAAATGTGATTCATCACTTTGATTTGCAATGTTTTAGGGATTAATTGAAGCATTTGCAAAGGTTGTCCTAAAAGCAAAGCTCAAATTCCGTGTGAGACACATCTGGGCAAATTTCAAGTTGCAATTTCATGGGGCAACTTTCAAGGAGCTTTTTTGGGCAGCAGCTAGGGCTAGCACAGTGGTAATTTCTTAACTTTGACCCATTCTTTGCATCTGTGTGTAATACTTGTGTTAATGTATCCTCCATTTGGTTGTATGTAGTAATTGGGTTATTAAATCTGTTGTGTATGTGTATATGTGTGTGTGTCTGTCAGTTTAAATTTAAGGTGGCTATGGAATCAATTAACTTCTTGAATGAGGAAGCTTATGAATACCTTGCAAACATCCCCCCAACACTGGTCAAGACATGCTTTCTCAACAAGTTGCAAAACATGTTGTTAAACAACATGTGTGAGACGTTTAATGCTGTCATTAGCTAGGGATAAGTACATTCTTAGTCAAATGGAATGGTTAAGAAGGTACATGATGAAGAGGAGTAATGATAAGTGGGATGCTGCTTGCAAATGGGAGGGCCTACTTACCCCATATGTGAACAAGCTTTTTGATGGCTTAGAGAAGTATGCTAGGGAATGTACAGTGGTAGCATCTAGGGAAGACAACTATGAGGTGCAATACAAGGATGATCAGTGCACTATTGACTCGTCAGCTAGGACCTGCACATGTAATAGGTGGGAGTTGACAGGGATACCCTGTACTCATGCATTTGCTTGCATTATGGATAGGAGAGAGGACCTAGAGTTGTATGTGCATCCACATTACTATAAGGTCACTTACCTAGATGCATATGAGTCTCCCATTCAACCAATGCATGGTTCAAAGCATTGGGAGAGAGTGAAGCTAAGAGAGCCTTTGCCACCAGTGATGAAAGTGCAGCGAGGCAGACCAAAGTAAAAAAAAAAAAAAAAAAAAAAAAAAAAAAAGCTTGAACATGGAGAAGGGTCTTCTACTGGTACTTCCCAAGGAAAAAAATCAATAAGCAATGTAGTAATTGTGGGGGTTTGGGCATTATGGAAAAACATGTAAGAAAGCTTCTACACCAGAGCAACCACAACATCCTACACCAAATCCCAAAGGAGGAAGGCCACAGTTGTAGACACCTTGGATGAAGGAACAAAGAAAGAAAAGTGAACAGAAAACTGCCAGACACGTGTGCAACAATTCACTTTTGATTCTATGTGTTTTAGGTTGAGTTATAGCAAACTGAGCCCTATGTTCTTTTGAATTGTAGGCTGCATTGATAATTCCATAGTCACAGCCTTCTACAACAGTAGAAGCATCATCCCAGCCTACTACAGCAGCAATAACATCATCATCTTAGCCTTCAGCAACAGCAGCAGCTCTAGCATCTCTGAGTCAACCCACCACCAGAGCCAAAAAGCAGATTTTAAGTCAACCCCCATCAGTGATTTCATCTTAGCTAGCTCAAGCACCACCACAACCAAGAGCCAAGCTGCCACTTACCAGGAGCAAGATGAAGAGTTTAAGCAGCTTGTAATAGTTTAGATAATTTGTACTTCATGAACATCTTAGTTTTTTAGGTTATCTTTTGTGTACCAACTACTTAGTTGGACAAAATACTAGATGCATTTGGGTTGTGCTCTTTTGGTGAAAACAATTTCAACATTTTGTATGTATTAGAGCATGCTTTACTTGCCTTATGCTACTAACATGAAAAAGGAATGACAAAATTAGGCACTAAAAATTAGAGCAAGCTTTACTTGGCAACAAATAATAGAGTATTCATGTCATTTCATTTCATTAAGAAACTATCCAAATACACGAATTGCAACCCTTACAACAACCATAAAACCTTAACTAAAGTTCTAAATGTCCACACTAATCCTAATATCTAGAAAAATACAAAGCCATAACCAAACCAACACATCAACACTGATTACAATAGCCAAATTCTTTGTTGTTCCTTCCTTTCCATGAAGCTCCTTACTCATCTTCTTCCTGTTAGATTTAAGTGCCTTGCACTTGACCTTCAAGCAATCAATCTCATTCGGGAAGCACCTCCTTTGCCCACTAACATCATCTACTTCCCTCTTCAAATCATTTATCTCACCCTTCATCAATTTCTTGTCAAGTATCAAGTTATTAATGACCTCTGTTTGCCAAGGTGTTCCATCTGGCTGATCCACCCACTCAAAGGCTTTACAACCCCTTGTCTCTATCACAGGGTCATAGAACTTGCAAGAACTAAACTTGCGTCCAGGATTCTCCCTTGTCCAGGAAGTAAGCCTTGTCATTGGTACTTCACATTGACATCTTTTTCTTTTGATGGTGATACACTTATCGAAGACATTTCCTGCTGTAATTGACAATACCAGCATCAACATTACTTCTAATTGAACACAATTACCATTGTCAAGCCCTAATTACATTAAACAATTCTAAATTAAAAAACACCAAATTAATTGACACTAACATGAACCCTAATTTTTTAAATCTGAAATTGGGGCTCAATTCATAACTCATATCCACACTTACAATCAAACATAAGAGTTGGAACATAATTAAGACGAGAATTGCGAAAAAATGCATACTAATTCATGGTATTTGCAATTTAATTGAATTTTGTACCTTCTTTCGATTTCTGTCTCAAAGGACTTTGTTAAATGAGCACAAATCTGGAACAATTGGATGTTGGGATTGATTAGGTACAGCGAATTTGGGTTTTTGGGAAGAAATTTGCAAAAAAAAAAATCAAGGATTTAATCATTTTTGTTAAGAAAAGAGTCACCTGGGTTATTTATAACTAGGGATGGCAATGGATCTGGACCTGACCCGGATCCGTGGATCCAGATTCGTTTTTCACGGATCTGGGTCTTCAAATTTTGGACCCGATGGATCCGCGTCGGATCCGGGTCCTGCTGACAAAAATGGATCTGGATCTGGGTCTGGGCCATAAACTCGGATCCAGATCCGTGGACCCGTTTTTTAATTTTTCCTATTAGAAAAAACTAAAATTGTTTGTTTCTTTATTAAAAATGTTGATAATGTTAGTAATGATAAAGATTGACCCTTTCAAGGGATGAATTGTGGATGCTCATATTATATACATCATTGTTGTTTTTTCACTAGCTCATATGTAACATCATATTTTTTTTTTGTTTATAATTTTAACTCAAAATATGAGTGTACAAATTGGTTAATTTTGGGTTGAACTTAATAACCAACAATGTAAGTTTGAAATAAATTTTTTGACCCGAACATTACATTTATTGCAAAAAATTAGACAAAATATATTGGACCCGGATCCGTTGGACCCGAAGGATCCGGGTCGGATATGGATCCTATATACAAAAACGGATCTGGACCCGGGTCCATCCGGACCCGGTCCAGATCCGACCCGTTGCCATCCCTATTTATAACAGAAAATCGAGGAAGAATAGGGTTAATTTGAAAAAATAGTTGTTACTGTGGGGCCCACAACAACTTTTCGTCACCGGAGTACGATTGTGGTGGTAAAAGCTATGCTTAATTTTTTTATCATGTGGTAAAATAAAAGTTTTGGATGTGGAGGTGGTAAAAGCAATTTTTGAGTTTTATAAGGTGGTAAAAATCAAAATTTCCTAAAATTATTGTTTCAACCAATCAATCAAAGTCTTAATCTCATAAGTGGGGTCGACTACATGAATCAAAAGTGATTATTTCGTGTAGTCATCGACAAAAAATTTCCTTCTCCAACCCGACGATCCAATGCCTCATTCTCATGCAAATCCATATATTTTATATCTTTCCTAACTCCTTCCAACCAAGTAATTTCGATCTCCCTCGTTTAATCCCTCAATGGTCCCACTCTTCGTACCGGTGCACCATTGAGTCTCCGTCTTACATGCCTAAACCAACCCAAGCGATTTTTCCTTACTTTGTCTGCAGTGTCTGCCACGCTAACTTTATAATTTAATTTTCAATGAACTTAAGGATTATAAAATATTTTTCCCAAATCATTAAAAAGATATTGTTTATTATAGAAAAACAAACAATTATAAAAATATGTAATGTTGATATCATTTATGACATAATTCATTTTAAAATAGAAAATTTGTCAATTGTACTAGTTTACTACCCAAAAAGGCCTTTGTCATATTCTACCGTTAAAAAATTTTCTAATTACTAGGGGTGAGCAACAATTTTGGGTACCCGGTCTAGACTTGGTCGCAATCTCAACGAATTAGGGTCTGATCTGATTCCAATATTTTTGACCCAGTTGGAACTAGTTCCAATTCTAAATTCTAGATTTTTTGGACTTTTTGTGTTTATGTAATTATTAATTATCATATGTAATTTTTATTTTGGTTGTTTTTTTCATTTTCATTGTATTATCCCTGTAACACCCTAGAAATTCCTATCTTTTAAAATACCTATTTTGACCTGTTTAAAACTTTAAATAGGAAAATATAAGACATTACCGCCACCGTGAGAACGACTAAGACAACTACAAAAGACACATAGCGGAAAACTTTCCTTTAAAATATTTAAAATGACTCAACTTAAAAAGTCAAGCCAAACAAAACCAAATCAAATTCAAAACCGTTGCGTTAGTATCACAAACAATAATATTATAAAATAGTTAAAGCAATAAACATATCATAAACTTATGGAAACTAGCATGATTCGCTCTTCACTAAATGTCCATCATGAATATATGAATATGCTTCATCACCTGAAAAGCTTCTCTCTACTTGTTTCCACTACTCTCCATTAAAAATGGGTCAACATAGGGCTAAGGTAAAGACAAGGCCAACAAACACATAAAACACACAATCAACAAAGCTGAGTACATAAGTGTAGTTAAACACACTAACATGCTTTTACCTATCAACACACAACTTACCTTGTTATTTTCAATCACACAACATACAACAAAACTTCTCAACTAAGTAACTAAATATTTATTTAGTTTTGATTACGCATCAAATGGGCTTCCCCCCTAACCTGCCCTAATGAAGGAGTACTAACACGAGAGCTAACTATGCCAGTATAAAAGAACCACTCGTAAGTGGCGGAATTCCAGCGCATAATAATAAAAAGAAAATACAGCGTCCTGTACTCACAGTAGAAGTTTTGGTCAAATATAAATTCGCATAACTATCCCACATATGTTCATAGTCAAGGTATATGCGTTCCAAGAGTTTTGTAGCGTAATCTCTTTTACTTTACATTCTTTGCATATTATTAAACTTGGTGATGACTCTCAAATCATAAAATCATCAAACATTATAATTATTCAAACAATTAAACACTCTAATTTAATTCTTGAATAATTAATGACCACATAATATTTAATGGTGAACCCTCTTTAAATCTACCTCGGTGTCAAAGACACCTTAAACGCTTAATGCGCCAAAAATCATATCTCTCAGTATTAAAAACACCTTAAGTGCACTGAGGCATCAACATCAATTTATTCCTCGTGTACAAAGACACTTACTATAGACACCCATTTGTGTCTCCCCAAAACCAAACCCGGTGATGAGTACCTTTCGCGTCGAATCATAATCGAATGAAGTGAAAGTGTGGAAAGTCTAGTGTTGCGGATAGTTTTAATTTCTTTTCTTTTCTCTCTGTTTTTGAAAACTTATTTTAAGAAAACAGCCAATCCAGTTTGATTGGTCCATGATATGGGTCCAATAGTAGTGTAGTTGGATGGGGCTTAACAAGATCTTTCCAACGATATATTATAAGCTCAATTCCGATGAATATTGAGGAAGTTATGGCCAATTTACTAAACTGGGCCCGGTTTGAGCCTTATATGCGGCCCAACGATCTAGAGGAGGGCCTAATATGATTTATCATTCCTAGTGCAATTAGGAATGGTTTTAGTCTTCTAGATTCTTCTAGAAGGTTCTTTTCAATCCTAATTCAATTAGCATTGATAAATTGACTTTTGTTGACTTTTCAGAGTTTTAATTAAAATCAAATAGCATTTTTGAGGAAAATATACGATTTTATCCTCCTGTACGGCAAAACTTATCTGATTTGAGAAAGCGCGTCAAAAATAGGCCTGGCGCCTGACTCCAGGCATTGGCGCTTGGAGCTAAGCCTGGCGCCTGGCGCCAGCCATTGGCGCCTGGCGCTATTGTTGGTGTCTGGCGCTAGTTAGCCAGGGTTGGCGCCAGCTCTGTTTTGCGTGCGCCAGACTCTGTTTTGTTAATTTTATCTTTTTGGCTGATTTTCTCTATAAATAACGTATTAAAAACTCCGTTTTGATTTACCTACAATCAGTTTTCAATTCTCTCTTATTCTCTCTAATTCTTATTCTTTCATTCACCAATAATCATCGAGATTTCCTTAATCATTCATCCTTCTTTCTTTTTCTAAAACTAGCTTTTACATACAAAATTCCGCATTCGCAAGATCTAGAAACACCTACCTATATTCGAAGTTGCCTTCGCCCTAGACGTGAAAGGTTTAATTTCTGAGGGTTTGGTCCCAAATCTCTCTTTCAATTATTTAATTTAGTTGTTTTGTTTATTATTTTCCTTGGAGTTACTAACGTGTGTATTTTGTTATTAGAAAGAGGTACGAGGCATCAAAGTAAGTGCTTTAATGGTTTTAATTGATATTATGATGTAGAAATCATGTTTAAATTGTTATGATATTTCTAGTATCATGTATAGGGTAACTTTAATATTAAATATGATTGTTACGATGTCTTTTATGTTCTTCCTAATATTTATGATTGTTAGTATCATGTTAGGGTTAAAGCTGATTTTTATTGCTTAGTGACATGCTAGGGTTTGTTATTAATCTTGTTAGTATCATGCCTAGGATCTTGCTATTATTATGCTTTAATATTAACATGAACATGATTATGATTATAATTGTTATAATTTATGATGATTATGAATATTATTATTATTTTGATGATGATTATTTTATTCATGATGATATTATTATTATTATGATTAATATTATTGTTATTATGATGATTGTTATTTTCATGATTATTATGATGATGATTATTTATTATGTTGCTTGATTTATATTTATTGCTTGATCACACCTTTTTATGCATGTTTAAAGGGATTTTGTACTTGTAATCACGCTTAATAAGATAATTGATAATCTTGTTTAGGGTTAATTTGATTATAATTTCAAGTGATCGCCAATAATAGATTTGTTTGTGCATTAATATTCAACAAACATAGATAAACAGGTTTAGGGTAATCCTATTGATTGCATGTTAGTCAGAAAGCGCACATGAATACGATCTGAATAAAGTAGAGGCCTGTTATTAGGGCAGGTTCAATCTCTTTTAGGTTGGATTTGTACCTTCATCCCCGAACCCTTATTTGGTTCAAGACCTTATAGAGTTGACGATCTCTTGGATTGTTTAGGGGTGTAACCTTCACCCTGTGAACGGTTTACAAGTTCCTAAAACTTGTTGACGACTCTTTTGCTCTATCTTCTTCCCTTTTGGACGCCACCGTACTTTAGTGTATGATCACAGTGGGGTTCAAGCTAAGGGTTTAACGCTTGAAATTTATTCCCTACACTTACATAGCTCATTTCTCATACTTATATCATCAGTAAAAAGTATATGAACCATAATAAAATTTCCTTTTAATATTCCAAACCAAATTAAACATTTAGTTTAATTAAACATGCTTTCTATCATGCCACAAATAAAAGTGTGGTTCATATTCAACGTGCTAAACGATTATTTCCAATCAATTATCCATCACAAATAAATCATGCTTCATAATTCAATCACCAATAACAACCAAATCACAATTTTCCAATCATAATCTGGCGTGATACTATTTAGAATTAATTAATCACATCTAGCATGCTACTACCTCATCAAAAATATGCTAAGTATGCGAACATACCTTGAATACGATCATAATATCGCCACGACTAATAGAAATCGCTCACTTCAAAGTCTCCTACAAATTAAAATCATAATCGAGCATTAAAATCAACTCTGCACAAATTTCCAGCAATATATACTCTTATTAAACCACTCATAATTTAATTAAAATAAGCTGAAATTTTATTTAAAACCTTATACTTTAATTCCAATTAATGGGTAATTAAAATCCTTTACAAAAAAAACTTGATTTTTAGCATCTTACCAAAAATTCCAGCAATATATATTAATAAAAACTTGCTATAATTATACTTTAAAACTCTTGAATTAAAGGTTTAAACCACCCTAAATCATAATCCTTCAATTATCAACTATTTATGAATCTAGAGTTTTAAAATTGGGGATTTTTAATTAGAATTAAAATCTGAAAATTAATTTGCACCATACTTAATATCAATCATCATAAAATTAACACGAACCCCATAATTTATAATTAGATCTAGGATTTAAACAAAAATAAAAACAAAAGATTAATTTTCTTTTTTTAGAATAGGGTGGCCGACACCACAGCCGGCTGCTACCAGCCTGTTTGTGGCGCCGCTGCTACGCTGGTGGTGGCCGGCGGTGGTGATCCAAAAAAGGGGAAGGGGAAAAAGAAAGAAAAAGAGAGAAAAAATAAAGGAGAAGGAAAAGAAAGTTTACCTTGGTTTTTCTCCACTCTGGGCAAAGTTTAATTTTCCCAAGTGTTGAATATTTATACCCCTTTCTCTAGAAACCCTTGCCCAAACTTTCCCTTTTTACTCTTTCCTAATCCCTTTCTTTAATAAAATACGTATAAAAATACGGTATATTACTATCCCATTACAATTTCATTGTTTTTTTTAATCCATAGATTTAAACTGAATTATCATATATGCATGTCTTGCACGATAGTCATGAATAGCAATTTAATCATTCATGATCTGTTATGCGAAATACTATACTCCCTCCTTGTTTTTTTAAGTGTCACACTTCCTTTTTTGGCAAAAAGATACATTAAAATATTATATCTCTCTCCTCTCATTGTCCCCACCCAAACCCACTATTACTTTTTTCTCACATTGATTACTTTTCAATAAACTATTAACCCCACTTTCTTTTTTTTACAATTCTTTAATACTCCAACTACCCCACTTACACATTATTTTATTTAAGTCAATTAAATTACCTAAAACTATGTGCCGGTCAAACTGTAACACTTAAAAAAACACGGAGGGGGTATGAAGTTTTTTTTCATTTTCATTTTATTTTTTGTTTAACTTCAAGGTTTTTTTTTTCAATTATTAAGGGTCTGTTCTTATTGACTGAACTCAGCTGAACTGAACTGAACTGAACTTAGCTAAACTGAACTGAACTAAAATGAATATTTTATAAGAGAAGGAAATTAGGAGCTGAACTGAACTGAGCTGAACTAAACTGAAAATAAACGTATGAGAACAGACCCTAATTTTCATCATTTCAATTGACGATAATTTTATCTATAATCTCTCGTAAAAAAATTTATCTGATTTGGTAATGTTACACGACTGATGTATCTGAATTTGCCCATTATTTTTAATTTTATCTTGTAAATAAATCAAATACCCAATTTTGGAACTAAATCCAACCGATTTCGAGACTAGTTCCATGATTAATGGACCTGAATAGAACCGATTCCAAAACCAATTCCAATTTTAAACCTACTTCTAACAAATTTCGATTTTGGTTACATTGTTGTTGACCGAGTACCATACCCAATTCTACTCACCCCTACTAATTACTACCCCAAAACTAATACTTCCTCTGTTTTTCTTTTATTGCACCATAAGGACTTTTACACTATTCACCTAATTTACTTAGACTATCTTTTGCGATTTATCTATTAGGAAGAACTTAATCATGTGAGATCTAATTAGATTCGTCTTGAAATCTACTTTTCAAAAGTATAATTAAATATATTAATTGTCAAAATAAGGCATTGGCAAGCGTGAAATCCTTTATGGTGCAATAAAAAAAGAACGAAGGAAGTATAATTTTTATTATTACTACAATCTTCCTTTTTCCAGTGGTAGAATTTTGCATTCCCCAGTTTACAATATATTAATGTAAATCGGGTAGATCAACTCGCACGTGCCAAATTAATTCCCTCTGAATTAATGTACGCTGCCACTCTGCTTGAGGAGAGAGAAAGTGAGACCATGCAGTATAAAAAAAATTGCCATTAAAGAAAAAGAGAAAAAACCTAATCTAGAGGCGTGTTCAATTGATGATAGAGGCGTAACTCCATTGATAAATAATCTGGGAACTGAAAATTTTCCATTGAAATCAACCTAAATTTTGCAATTATATTGGATATGAAATAAATTCAATTGATGATGGAAAAAGCATTTCAAACTCTAAATTTAGGGAAAATAAGTTTTAGGAAGTTATCACTGAGAGTATTCGATTTTTTTTTTTTAAGATATCTGTTTGTTAAATTTTTGAATTTTTTTATTTAAAATCATTATGTAGTAATTGAAAATATAGAAATCAAGTTGTTCCTCATATATTAGAAAAAATTAGACCAAACGTCTAAATCAAAATATAACTCATTCTTCTAACTAATTGAATAATGGAACAAATTCATATAAACTCTAGAAAAGTTATCCATTAATCCATAATAGTTACTCTCAAACTCAATTACCCTTTTATCTATAAAAGGTACTCTCAAACTCAATTAAGTTACCCTTAATCTCACAAAATTATCCTTAATCTCACATAAAGTTACTCTTAATCTCACAAAAAGTTACCCTTAAAAATACAAAAGTTACCTTAAAATATACAAAAGTTACCTTTAAATTAAAAACTAAAACAAAACTTTACCAAAACCGTACCACCAAAAACATACAAATTTAAGAAGATAACAATCTTTGGCAACAAATTTCAAGAAAAAACAGGTTAGAAAACATAGTTCTTCGTAGTTTTCAATCTTCGAAATTGCATATTTGCAGTGCTATATTACATGGACTCGGGTATGTGTATCAGACACGAACACGTGGTCGAGTGTCTGATTTGTCAATTTCCAAAATTTTAGAACACGGGGACTCTGTCCTATATTTGGACACAGGTGCAGAGACATGACACTTTCATTTTTTGCAAATATATATATATATATATATATATATATATATATATATATATATATATATATATATATATATATACACACACATTACAAAATATTTAAATCTTTCATTAATTTTCTTTATCTAATACCTAGGAAATTAGAATATAATATTATTTTACAATGATTTAAAAGGGAGTAATAGAAACTGAAAACTAAAAATAAGTTTTACAAATAGTTTAAGTGTCAAAAAGAATGACCACAGCTAGGATTAACAAAAAAGAGTCACGCGATTCCATTTATTTGTACAAGTGTCTTGTCAAAGAAAAATATACAGAATGTTGGGGTCAACATTTCAATTTAAAAAAATAATAATTGATGACCAACATTTTATTTATCAAAAATTGCCGGATTGTTGCCAGCTGTCTCACTATTCCCACACATAAGTCTTCACTTACCCCTGCCTTTCACTCGATCGAGCAGGCATCAAGTCATCAACAATGGAGTTTCAGTCTCTCTCTTAAGTGTCCGAGCGCACACAATCGAATCTGACGCGAATTTCATGTCCGTGTCTTGTCGTGTCAACACGGACACTCCAGGATTTCAGCCGAGTCCGGTGAACATAGTTGTAGTGAACCACCAAAGAAACAAGAGGAAAAAAAAGAAGAGAGTGAAAAAATTGAAGAAGAGGGATAAAGTTTTCAGGAAGAAGAAACAAATGAATGAGGAGAGAGAAAAGTAATGAAATGAATTTGGGTGGCTAAATGTCTTACGTGACACGTATGGTAACCCACTTTCTTTCCTCTTTCTTTTCGCTATTCACTAAATTATTGTACACCCGCCTTAATTAAACATTTGTTTTAGTGACTTAAGGCCTTTATGACGTCATATTCTAGTGAAAATCCAATTAAAACCTAACTAATCCTAAATAAAAAAAAATTAAATAAAAATAAAAATAAAAATAAAAATAGAGCTTTACTTTACCGTTTAAGAACTAATTGACTACACAAGGGAAAAAAAAAAAACTTTAACTCTCTCTCCTCAATTAATCTTCTATAATACGCCTTTCTTCTTCCATTTAATATTCGGTATTGTTTGGTTGACTCAAATTTTTGTGGGCATTCAAAATTCCCATGAATTTCATTTTCAACTTCTTGTTTTGTTGACACAAAAAAGTGAAAATGGGGGCAATGACAATTCATGGGAATTTTGGCTTCCCACAAAGCATGGGAATTTACTTACCTTATTCCCCCTAAATAAGTTAAAATTTCTATGGGAATTTACTTCCTCCATTCTTAAACAAACAAATTTATTGAATTCTCATGATTTTGATGATGAAATTTAATCCCCGCACATTGAAATATCATGGGAGTTTACACTTTCCTAATGAACCAAACAACCCTGCATATCTTCTTTTCCCATTAAATAATCTTCGTATTCACCTCTCATTTGATAATTTTCATCTTCTTGTCTTATTAACACTAAAAAAGCAACCCTTGAATCTTTAACTATTTCATTCGTGCTTAATTAGGGCAAGTTGCATATTATCTTAGACAAAGTGATAACTAAACTTATTGCCTTAGACCAAGAGATAACTAAACTAAATTCGAGCTACTCTGGTCAAATACCCTGATTAGAGAAGCTTCTCTAGCTTTGGGTGACTGCGATAGCTCACGTTCCACAGAAGGTGAAAACCACAACCTTCGAGCAGCCCCAGGGGGGGCATTTTAATAGCGTCAGAGTCATTGTAACTTGTTGCTCTGCTCTTCATAGAAAAAGATAACCCTTCTTTCAACCTTTTTTCCTTCTCGATTTCAACCAAGGATTGACGTGCCCATTTTCTAGGAGATTCTCTAAGCATGGGTCGTAGGCCTTGTTTGGCAAGTGGCTGTTGGCTGGTTCACTTGGCTTGTTTGACCAGCTGGTATGTTTGGCTGTTTATAATGGCTTTTGAAATTGGCTGTTAAAGCTAGCTGTTTATAAAAGTGTTTGGTAAATTAATTGTTTGTAGTTGGCTGTTTATTAGATAATTTGTGGGCTAACAAGCCAAAAGCCAACAAAAAAGCTACTCAAAGCAGCTTTTTCATTTTGGCTTAAAAGCCAGCTTTTTCACTGGCTAAAAAGCCAATTACCAAACACATTTTTTGGCTGTTTGACCTCATAAAAAAACCAAAAAAGCCACAAAAAAGCCATTTACCAAACATGGCCATAATTGAAAACAATGTCCTTGCTAGAGTCTTTAGCTTCTTCTTTGAAAGAGCAAATACTCTTTGTATGATCCAATCGTCCATAGAAAAAATAGAAATCCACGAGACGTTCAGATTTAATGGTTATCCATTTTGACAAGGTGAGGCCGGTAGCCAAGAATAGACCCCTTCGCAAAAAAGTTTCAATATCAACAAGCACCTTGATTCGCATGAATTCTCCCCACCTTAAATGTTATGACTCATCAAACTCGATGAAACCACCCAGATAGTCACCAATCTCCTTCATAACCTTCAAAGAGCGCTTGTTAAAAGGAACATCTAATAATCAAACCCACATTGGGGATTGCTTGAATTCAATTTCTAATGGTTGTTCATCTCCTGTAATTTCCTTCAATACCAGAAGTTTTTCATTAAAGAACCATGGACAACCTTCGATAATTAATCTTTTCTTTATCCGCCACGCGGAAGAACTGGAAAGCAAACAAGTTTGTATCAATCATTTTAATGGCAATTTTGTCCTGCAGTCTCCAAACATTCGTTAATGTTCTTTTCATCGCCTCTAAATTGAAAGATTTTGAGGCCCATAATTTTCCAATTAACGACAAAGAGATCTTATTGTTGTTTTCGCCGGCATCTTCATCTCCCTCAACATCTCCCCCTGCAACCTTAACCTCATTCTCTGTTAACTAGAAACGTTCAAATTCTGTTAGCAAATCCTCCTCCGTCATTGAGAAACAAAGGTAGAAGATAGCAAGCAACAATTAAGAATTAAAATTGAGGAACTGGAATTAAAAGTGAGATAGAGCAAATGTAACAAGGCCTAATCTAGGGACATACAAACCCTAAGCGAGGGACTCAACTAAACTTAGTTAATTGTTTAATTTATCACTGTTTTTTGTGAAGTTTTTTTTTTTTTTTTTTTTTTTTTTTTTTTTCAGATTGTGAAATTGATATAAGGTACAAAAATTCTTGAAGGGAACTATAGTTATGTTATACTGTGTGAAACCTCGAGTCTCTTCAAAATTTGAACTTCTACTTTAGAAAAGCGTATATATATAACTCAAAGTGATAAGCTCATAGAGATATGTAAAAAGAACATATCTCATGTATGTCTTTTGTGTCCCATTTTATTTCATCACAATTACATGTTCTTTTTATTTTAAGTTACTTTCCTTATAAATATGTGTTTCAATTATTACAACCTGTTTCATTTGTCAATTTAATTTAATATGAATACAAACAATAAAATAAAGGGTAATGTTGTTTACTTGTTTGTAGCTCTTAGGCTATGAATAAACATTTAATAACTTTTCTTATCTATAATATTATTAAAACCCAAGGGATTAACATATTGACGACATGTGTCATACTTTATCATCATAAAATTTATGACATACCGCCACATAGATGATGACATGACAACTCATTAATATTTGGATTAGATTTGAACCATTACATCCCTTGAAATTCCCAACTTTCATTACCACTATTCCACAACTAACATTCATACATGATTTGTAACTTTTTTTTTAGGATTCTAAAAGTTTTAAAGCATTTTATACAATTTCCTACTTAATTGTAAAACCAAAACTACTGCATCTCTCTTTCTATCCCCAACTAACTTTACCATTTTTATTTTATTTTTTAAACTTAAGGTATTGGTTCCAAAATATTATTTATACTCAAGATATTTTTTTCATTTTGTATATAAATATAATTCAGGGCATCTCCCAGGCCCAAAACTAGTTTGGTATGAATTTAAGAGGGCATGACAAAATCAAGCACAAATCAATATTCCCTAGGTTCTTTTTATTAAGGACCTATTGTTAGAATGTTTCCCTTTTTAGTAAGTGGTTTTTTACAATTCTAACCTCATTCTCCTAATTTAATCCCCAAATTGTCCTGTCATTTTTAATTTTTTGTGCCATATATTTTTGGCATTTATTGTGTCAACCGACAATATTTTCTCTCTCCCGATTCTTCTTCATTATTCTGGATTCTTCATCTTTTTAGGTTCCCTCTACAAATAATCCCCTCTACAAAAGCTTTAGCCTATATCAATTTGGCTTTATTATCGCTCATTTTGTTAAGATTTGAAGTTTACTCCGGGCACTGTTCACATTTTCTCTCTTCAAAAAATCCTAGATTTGGGTTTATGGTTTATTACGGATCTTGAGAAAATTTTTTACCAAAAAAAATTCCTTGGTTATTTTATTTATTTATTTTTTTTTTTAAAAAAAAAAACTCCTCCCTTACCTAGATTTTCAATCTGGAATTTTTCCCTCATTCCTCATTTTTTCTGAAAGTTTTATCTTGTTCCTCTTTTTGAAGATTTTCCCTCATTCCTCATTTTTTTTTGAAAATTTTCATTTGGCAAAGTCTGTGTGATTGTTAAAGAAGCAAATGATTAGTTCTTTTTTGTCCCATGCATTGAATGTGATCGTCTTTTTCATTTGTTAAAGATTGCTTACATATGCATCCTATTTATGATTAGTGTATTTATTTTCATTTCACTTTTTTCTTTCATTTATCATTTAATGCACTTAGTGTATTTTGGTGCTTCCATATTATATGGTTTAAGGAATATACAAAAACCTTAATTCCTGTGAAAAATAAGTAGTTCCTTAATAAAAAGACGAAGGGAGTATAATTAATATTATCATTTCATTTCTTTTCTTTTTTTTTTTTCATTTTCAGCTTTTTATAAACAATCCCGCTATATATAGCATTTTTCTAAAATAAAACGGGATAGAATTCTCAAAATATAACAATTAATTTATCAATAAATCCCAATTGATGAGCCATAATTAACTTGAAAATTGTACCTGTAGAATGGATTGAATTATCTTGAGTGATGCCTTAACCTTGGAAATTGGAACTACCTCAAAAATATCCACTACTAATTTGGTGAGAAATGGAAGAAATTGGATTTGGGTTTGGACATTTAATTAAGATTTCCCATAAACAACTATCATTCATAATCATATCTTCCACCCAACATAAAAAGTTTGGCCAAACAAATTTTAGATAACTGTTAAATAGATGTATGCATAACAAAGTGTCAGAGTGCAATAGTGATGAAATCCACTTTTTTTTTTTCCCACATAAACCTAAGTTTAATACTACATATTTCTCTTCATTCTCTTTTTTGGAACAATTTACTGATTTACGGTGTGTTTAGATTGAAAGAAATGGAGGGAAAGAAAGAGGAAGGAAATGAAGAGATGAAATATCTTTTGGATAACAAATGAGGAAGGAAGGAAATGGAAGGGGAGAGAAATGGAGGAATTAAATTACAAGAAATTTATCCCTCCAACAGGGAGAGATTTAGAAGGAAAACTCACCTTCTTTTCCTTCCCCTTTATTTATCCAAACACAGTGTTAAACTTAAATAGAAGCCAGCTAAGGCTTACTCACAAAATGAACGTGTTCACTTATCATTACAACAAGAAATTGCAAAACAAGGGTTAGCTCAGGTTTCCAGTTAAAAACAACACTGCTGAAGATAAAACAAAATTATACTGCTCTAATATTTCCAGTCTCTTTGTCAGTATTCTGATGTCCACTTGAATTTTGAGTGTTAACACAGCTGATCAAATTCAGCACATGATAAAATAACAAAGGCACTCACAATCTTTACAGAATAACAAATGAAGGCATACGATTCAGTTATTCACAACTGATAGTGCGATGAAACTAAATGGTGTCTTAGTCTATGATTCAGCAATTCAAATCCAAAGCCCTAAGGCCTGGATGAAACCTGATACATATTTACATCACAGCATCCCGAGTTGGGAAGCAATTCTAACCTCTAAAAACTTCACATTACCTTAATTACAGGGTCTGACAACAGTGTCTGAGATCAGATACAAAAGGTAAAGGCTACTATAAGCATTCAGACCTGAGATCACATAATTTCAACAAGCATACAGAGGTCGTACGAACATGATTCCGCACTCAAATATCCATGTTGTCGAAAATTTCCCCATCTTCCTCAAAATCCAACTCATCAGTCAGATATTCATCAGCCACCAAGTTGCTGCAAGAAAAACCACTTGCACAATCAGAATCAACATAAAAGGGAACTTCTAAATTCAAAATAATCATCACCTTTCAATCATATTTTCACTTAAGTTTACACTGTCCTTATTTCAACACTTTTGAGAAAAGGCATTATGTGATTCAACATAACGTAAATAATTAGGTACTTTATAGATGTAAAATACTTCTAGTTTGAGCAACACCTGATGTTTAAAGACTTCCTAAGTACTAATCTGAGGAAATAAAGTTACTATACGATTACCATTCCCATCAAACGGAACAAAGCACATAACCAGACTAAACAGAAGAATACTCCTATACAATTCTCACTTAGAAGGCATTTGGTATATTATAAACGGATATGGATAGAAGAAAATGGAAAATGGAAAATGCTTAGGCTGTTTGGTATACTATAAACGGATGGGGATAATAAGGGGGATGGCCGGAAGATGTCATGGGGATAATCAGGAAGACAAGGATAGGAAAAAGTCCCTCTTATCCTGCCAAGATAATACTACGTAGTTCGTAAATGGGAAGAGGGGCAAGGATAATGAAGAAAATACAAATTTAACCTTATACTCCCTCCGTTTTTGAATATTTGCTCCACTTTCCATTTCTGGCCATTTTAAAATACTTCCATTTCCTTATTTGGAAAACTTTAACAATATTTAGTTCATTTATCTCCTCAACTAGTTACCCAACATAAATCATATTTAATTAATTTCATATTCTCTC
The DNA here is from genome assembly GCF_001683475.1 of Chenopodium quinoa. Classification (NCBI taxonomy): domain Eukaryota; kingdom Viridiplantae; phylum Streptophyta; class Magnoliopsida; order Caryophyllales; family Amaranthaceae; genus Chenopodium; species Chenopodium quinoa. The sequence continues at coordinate 740,266 of NW_018745190.1, forward strand.
TCTTCTAATACTCTAACCTACTTTTGCTTTTTACAATTTTTTTATTTTTCCACCAACCCCACTACCTCCATATTTTATTACTTTCTCCAATTTCTCCTAAAACTCCGCACATGGAAAAATGAAGCACGGAGGGAGTAAGTAAGAGAGAGAGAGAGATTTATTAGGGTATTCATGTTACTTAGTTCTAAACCCAATATTGATCTCAATCCATACCAATAAAAAATAAAAAGGAAATTACATCCTTTAATTTTTATCCCATCATCCTATTCCTATTCCCATGCCTAACATGCCGCTAAGGATATAAAATACTGTAAAATCTACCTCAGGCAGCAGAACCGTAAGCTCACAACACACTTCAGCTTTCTGTTGTAGAAGAAGTAATTGAACGACCATCTGCAAAGGAGAAAATACAAACACAACATTGTCATAATGATCACCCATAGTCAAGCAGATAAATTAGTAATAAACATACAGTGATGGAATCTTACATGGCTCCTCTTTGTAAAAAAGGGTCTGCATCACAGTCAGGATTATAACTGTAAATTTCACATTCAGAGAGTTTCACCACCTGCAATACATATAACAAATATTTTAGTCAAACAAATCAACCTGAGTCAACGACTTCCACTAAGAATTAAAAGGTTATGACAGATTATATTAGCAATATAAATTCTCATGAAATAAAAGGCCACCATTGACATAATTGATAACTGCTGAAAACTTACTTCATCTAAGGCCTTGTACAAATCTTCGAGGAGTGAACTACCACCATTAGCTTCAATCCATTCCTATACGCAGCAAAGGTAACAAGCACCATAAAAAAAGGTCAACAACTACGACAATAACCATGAAGGCAAAAGCTCACCTAAAAATCTAATATCATTAACTCTTTAGACCAATACATTCACCATAAAAGCAATAATATACAAATAAATTTAAGTAACAAGCTAAACTAAGTGAGTCAAAGATAAGAAACATAGGTAAAGACCTCTGCAATTTTGTCCCTAACTCCCTACAAAACTTTTCCTAGACTCCCCAATAACAATGAGATTTCCATTATAAAATGATTGAATCCTCAATCTTATACTTATCAAAATAAATGAATTACTTTTAAAAAAGAATATAAACATAAATAATATATATTTACAAAAATAACTTACGGATAGTTATTTCATCAACCCATCTAGTACACCAGCATTTAGAATTAGCTTCTTAATACCTACACTAAAGCAGCAACAATAGTACAACACCCCCAACCACAAAACAAAACAAAACAAAACAAAAAAAAAAAAAAAAAAAAAAAAAAAAAAAAAAAAAGGGAAAAAAACTCGTTCTTTATCCCTAATGTCTATTTTACCAGGTTCTAGGGTAGCTGACTAGCAGATTATCATAAAAACAAGAAAAAGATAGATACCTTTGATGCTTCTCTCATGTAAGAATCAAATAATTGCACAAAACTGTCCCAGGTTTCATCTATGAAGAACTGGTGAGCCTTCACTGCACTGCGAGGCAGCAAACAAAGTGGGGTAATATCACAACATACAAAACCACATAGCTATAACGAATTGCAATTGAATGCACCCCCTCCCCCAGAAGGCTCCAAACCCAAAAATATTGAAAAAAAAAAAAGATTTACTTATTTGTCAAAACTTGCTACGAAAACTTTACTGTGGGAAATGGAGAGACTTGAACTCTCAGCTCCTACAGGAGCGACAGTTTTCAGAACCGTCTGTCAAACCTCTTGACAACACTCCCAATACCAATTACGAGAGGATTATATGTGGGTTGCCATGTCGCCCATAAAGCTGACAATGACATTACCCATAATCCTCTTTTTAAAGAAATTCAAAATTAAACATCAGCAAACCCAGTTACCTGAAGTCATAATCTGGGTACATGTGGTACAGAGTAAGGACCAAGTAAATCAGTGTCTTCCGGCTGAAGGAACAGTAGTTTGGTTAGTTTGACTCCAAAAGGCATATCATGCCAAACTCATCTAAAAATAAGTAGAAACCTGGATCTGCTAATCAAATTTTCTGCAGGTGACGGAGAATCAGTGTCAGATGATCTTCCAAGTTGATCAAGGATCTGCAAAAAACAAATTGGCAGCTATGAAGAAAGATCCACAGGTAAAATTAATGCAACTACAGTTGCAGAATACAATCATAGTAATTTTATCCTTAGATAAGTAACATCAATATATTTCAACATTCAAAAAGGTCAATTAATATCCACAGGTAAAATTAAAATTTTGGCAGCTATGAAGAAAGATCCACATGTAAAATTAATGCAATTACAGTTGCAGAATACAATCACAGTAATTGTTATCCTTAGATAAGTAACATCAATATATTTCAACATTCAAAAAGGTCAATTAATAAGGAGACGAGCAAAACATAACACCACAACTTTCTTATGTGTAAACGTAAACAACTAGTTAAGTTTTTTTATTAAAATATAAAAGCAAAGAAAGCAGAATGCATTTCCAGGAAGCAAGAGAGAAGCATGGCCTCAGTGAACATGAATACATGATGTATATAGATGTGGACTAGAAAAGTCAGAAGTAACCTTATAATAGAGTTAATATAATTCTGTCAAAGAAATCAGAGACTGCATTAGCACCTAAGTTACTTTGCCTCTTTCATTATCACAGACACCAATATTGAACACTTGACCCTCCGGCAAGGATATGGATTATGGAATATTTACCAAACATTTCAATCACCTCAGCGCACCTCATTTACATTGGAGACATTGATTAAGGTTAAAGCTTAAAAGAAAGGAATAAGAAAGCAAACTTGTTTAATATATGCTCACAAATGAGCTTAATATATGAATTTAAAAGGGAGTGGAACAAAATAAGCAGGAACATCATAATAGAAGTCACTAAGCCGCCCTCTGTCCTAATAGTTCTTCCCTGTCCTCTCCACCAGAACCACAACACAAAACATTCACACCTATATAAAAAGTGATGAGTACCAATGAAGCATCCTAATCCCATTCATCTAATGAGTCATCCTTATCCCATTCATTTATAATGTCAAATACTTAAACTATGATGCAACAGAAATAAAGTTTATTGATTATCAATCCATGCTCATATAAAAGCTGAAAAGAAAGGATCTAAAATGTTACCACTAGACTAGTAAGAGTACAACATAATGAACATATTATTGAACTTCCAAAAAAGAGCTTGGGATCTATGAACGAAAGAATACAATGGATATGATAACATGAAGGAAGATAAATTGTGTCAACACTTATAAGGAGATTGTAAGTGATAAAAGAGCACACAGGTTCATATGGCCAAGGTTAAGTCAAATCCTGTGGGCCAATCAAAAGAGTTACACTCTTTGTGTGGTCTCAACATCCACAAGCATCAAATAGAGTAACTATCTCTGTCGTTAAACATACCTTGGTAACCAAAGTACTCCATCAAATACTCTGAGGCTAAATTAAAGACTGCTCATAGCATTCACACTCAATCAACCATAATATCTCATTGATACTGGTATGTCTCAGATTTCTTCATGCGTATGAAGGAAATGACTAGTTTAATAACAACTACGGTTCTTCCCATATAAAAGTTGCAAAAACCCTAGCATAACCCATGCTAAAGAAATATTATGTCCAATAGAAGTTGAATGGAATTGGAAATATCACTTCTAAAAACAAGAGCAACTAATGCAACCATTTAAAAATTTCCTTGTGTCCTACTTCCTGATCCAAACCTTTATTTATTAGTTTATTCACTTGTACATTTTTTTCATTTGTTTTATATAATAATAAATATCAGCATAGATTAAGATCACTATAGGTCTGCAGTCATATGTCGCAACTTTCTAAAGACATTGGAATACTGAAAATTGGCAAACAACAGCACAAAGAAAATCCAAAAGACAAAAGCAAATGATTAATTTACCTCATGTTCTAAACTCAACGAAAGTCTTTTGTCTAAACCTGTGTGCTTACCTGTTAACCAATAAAAACACATACTAAGATCGACGAAAACCGCACCCTAACGACATCCATTCAACCTAACAATAATTATAAAAGTGCTTCATGTAGGCAATAATAATCAAACATATATTCATGATGAGTTTCTGCTTACAAGAATATGCCTCCAAACATCCCTTAATAGTACGCTCGCCGAGATTTACATGACTCAAGAAATCGTTTATACTGGAAATAAAAACCGAAACTGTTACTAAATCAATTCAATCAATCAAAACCTAAAATAAGAATCAAAATTATAAAAAATAAACCAATCATACAGACAATCTCCAGGTCTCAGCTGCATACAACTACTACAAATGCTCAATAAAACACTCTATAAACTAGAAATTACGAATAGATACCGATTTAACTGAGTGTATTCGAGAAACTTCATGATTTAATTGAGAGTCGATTCTACAGACGGGATTTCGAGGCGGTAGCGGAGGCGGCGGAGGTCTACTTGTTCTATAGTAATCCTTGAGAACTATACCTACAAAAATCATTGAAAATGAATATATTATAATTACATTGCAAAACTAAAAAAGTCAATTCAACAACAATTTGAAAAATGAGATTCATTTCCGAAAACCCTTGCTATGAACACATCAATAAGAGATAGAGAATTGAATTCTCACCAAATTACACTACATAATACTCGAATTAACAAATAAACTAGAAATTTTCAACAAAAGAAACCCTAAATTGAAAAGCAACAACATTGAATTATTCCCCAAATCAACATACCTGCTTCTAATAACATACGATTAGATGCGGAGGAACTGAGTTGCCGAATTCGCGAAATTTCTCTCTCTTTCTGTTTCTCTTTCACTTTCTCTCTCCTCTGATTTGGTGGAATTTTTGCTGTAAGAAGGTTGAAATTTTGAAAATATAAAAAGGGTTGGAGAAATGGAGCCCTAATTCGAATATTCGGATTTTGGAAGGTCGTTGTTCAAACGATTTGGGGATATTTGTAGTGTAAGAGATTTAAGTGCATGTTCCGGTGTGTTACATCCCATGTGGACTTGATTACAATTTGTTTTTTTATTTTTTTTTGAATAATTGATGATCAATGTTTAACGATGTTCCTTAATATTGTTAAAATAGAAATTAATTCCCATTATACTTCGTTTTAAAAACAAATTCCCAAAATAGTGTCTACGTAGGATTGGTTTTCGGTTCAACTTAAAACCGCTAACGGTATTAGCGGTTTTGCAATTTTTGTAAAATAAAGTCAAAGAGACCTGTTTTTATTGAAAGGGGGTCTCTTTAAAGTTATAAATATATTTGCCAGCGCTCTCTTTTCTTGTTGTGGGCTAAGAATTAACAAGGACACAAAGAGACCTGTCATATTGAAAGGCGGTCTCTTTGAAATAATTTTCCTGTAGACTGTGCCTTGTGAATTAACCAATGACGCAAAGAGACCTGTTATTGTTAGAGGCGGTCTCTTTTTTAAAACCGCTATTACCATTAACGGTTTTAAGTTGAACCAAAAGCAATAAAAACGATCCTACATGGACACTATGTAGGGAATTTTATTTTTAAATCAATGTATTATGGGAATTGATTTTAATTTCAACAATATTATGAGAAATCGTTCGATCAACGTTTTCAATTTTTTATTTATGATGATTTGAGATGTCAAAATCTAATTCGACCATTCTGAGTTGAAACCGACATGAAAAAAAAAAATTAAATTTTGACTTTAGCCCTATTCACTTCACCTTAAAAAAAATAATATTAAATAAAAATAATTTCACTTCAGTAAAATTGATTTCAGTTCACTAAAAATAAGTTCATTTCAATAAAATTCAGTTATCTTATAGAAAAATTATCTATTCAAAAAAAATTATAATAGAAAACCAGTAAAAATAATTTTAGTTCTGTAAAATTAATTTAAGTTGAGTAAAAATAATTTAAGTTCAGCAAACATAATTTTGTTTCAGTATAAATAATGTCATTTTAGTAAAATTAAGGTAAAGTGAACAAAGCCTTATACAAGCACGATCACACGATAATTTAGCATGATTCAAGTTTGAAATTAGATATGATCCGGACACTCGAATTGACTACTCTCTAAAACCGTATCAACATGACCTTCCTCTGTTAAGAAGGCATATGCAACTTAATCATGTGTGCAGGAGGAGCAACCCGGGAGTTGGGACTGCGAGCTGTACTATTGATCACAGAATTATAATACGAACAAAATATTTCCCAAATTCATCAACATACCTAAACACCCGATCAATAATTACATGGATGGGGGTTAAGTTATTCTGAAAAACTTTGACATTTCTTTATGACTAAATACTCAGGAACATCCCACGTTGCACCATCTTCTTCTCAAGCTTTCCCTTGGCAATCATATCACAAACAGAGTTATGGTCATGTCAGGTCAAGTGTGGTGTACAGTTCTTTGACTCGAATGCAGCCAGCAACCACTGAAGAACACCACAAGCAGCTAGCTACCTTAATCATGTGGTGGTGTTTCAACAAGGCTCTTACAGCAGGGTACTCGTACATAGCCTCCAAAAGAAGTGGCGCACTTTAGGTGAGACTTCCGCTTTCCAGATTTAGACCCAAGCTTTGTGAAAATTATCCAATTCTCAACCTTTCCCAAGCATGTAGGCAGATTTCACAGTATAATCTCTTATTTTTAAGAAAACCCATGTCAGCTCGTCTTGTTGACCACTTTCACTCAAGGGAATTGCTTGAATGCAGCGACAATCTCTTTCTTTGAAAAGCTCCTCGATGACATTGAACCTCCCGCACCCATTTGCCTCGTCTATCAGATCATCAACTAAGTTGATATTTGGGATCTTCTCTGATGTGATAAAAAGCCCCCTATTATTAGCAACCCATGGGTCTTGCCATATGTCAATCTTTGAACCATTCTCAACTCTCCAAATTACCCCCTCCGAGACAAGGGCCTTTGGAGACCAGATGTTGCGCCAAGAATAGCTACCCGCTAATCCCAAACGAGCACTAAGAACTGTACTAGAATAGTACTTTGCTTTAAAAACCCGGCTCGGCAGTGAATGAGGATGACTAACAAGCCTCCAAGCTTGTCTCCCTAAGAGGGTATCATTAAATACCAATAAATCCCGAAACCCCAAACCTCTTAAGAACTTTGGAGCGCAAAGAGAATCCCAATTTTTCCAATGGGTTTTCTTTTTTGTGCCATCCAAACTGTAATACCTCATATTTTTAAAGCCTATTTAATTAATTTTAATCATATTTATTAGATTTAATATGTTTTAATTTGGATTTAATTAATTTCTCTTATAGAAAAGTTATTTTCTTAAAAGATTTTACCTTTATTTATTCAATTATATTATACATCTAAAACCCTTTTAATAAACATGCGAACTTCTGCTACTGTTGTCTGCTAATGAATAGTGCCCCTCCTCTTTTGCCATTGGATTTATGTTCAGCTTTGGGCTCTGTTGGGCTGTTATTGTGGCCTTTTTATTTTTGATGGGCTGTTTTATTGATGGGTTCTATTTCACCTCCTCTTTGGGTTTTTTGAGATCAATAAGTTATTTATTTACGATTGTCTTGAAGATGGTGTCTGTTAATCAAGTCAAGGATCAAGAAGCAATGAGGTGAGCATCGGTTTTTTTGTTCCAATTATTATTAAAAACTAATATTGATTTATCTAAAACTCTTTTAATTTTAAAATCAAATGCTATATATTTATTGATTTATCTAAAACTCTTTTAATTTTAAAATCAAATGCTATATATTATATAAATGCTTCATTTTTTTTATTAAAAACTAATATTGATTTATCTAAAACCCTTTTAATTTTAAAATCAAATGCTATATATTATATAAATGCTTCGTTTGTTTTTTTTTTTTAAATATAAATAAATCCCTCTATTAATATCGCTTGTTTTTTTTTCATATAAATAAATCCCTCTATTAATTATTGCTTAATACATATATATTATATATTAATGGAGTTCGTTTCTAATTTAGGTGTGCGACCTCATTGTGGCGGTTCAATTAAGTATTTTGTCATACATGCATTATGGCGCTTAGATAGGTATTTTTCATACTGTTTAAATTAATTGTATAAATTGGCTATTAGAGTGTTTTTAAAAACATTCCGGAAATTGTAATTTAACTGGTTTTGTTACATTGGTTAATGAATATCTACTTTCTGGCAAATGTTAGTATTATAGAGATATTTATTGATAAATTGTAATTTAGCTGTGGAATATGTATATATATATATACCTGTGGATAGTTATTTCTGGGTAAAATTTACAGCTGTAATGATTTGGGGAGTAATTTATTTTACTGTTTATGGGTTGACTAAAGTTTCACTTTTATCATGGGGTTTTCTGGTGTTTTGTACTTGTGATTGCTTGGAGTGTAAGGTTTGTAATCTAAAATTGATTTTCTGTCCTTATTCATGTACTATCAAATCAATATATTATATTGTTTTTGTACTTCAGAGTAGTAGAGTAAATATTTTTGAAAAAAACTAATCAATGGGCTGACTTTTAACATATATATATAGCGATTGAGTACATTAGTTTTGCATCTGGTTAGGTTTACTTTTCTGTCTCCAGAGGTCAGTGGTTTTTGGTTAGTATATTACACTTTTTCTCTGTTCTTTGATTTACTTGCGGATTACAGTAAAATAAATTACACCCCAATTCATTACAGTAATTGTTCCCCTGCATGTTATCCCCTGAACACTAATTGTTCACAGTGGGTTGCAGGTTTATTGTCCTCTGGATATAGGGGTGTTGGTTGAATTCTTTTCAAGGTGCTGCTTCTGTTTGAGGTTTTACAATTTGGTGAGTTCAAGAGCTTTGCAAGTTATATATTACAGAGTTTTGCATGTATTTTTTTGTGTACTGGTATTACTGGTTATGTTAATGTATAGGATTTATTTGCTAGAGTAATTTTACTTATTGGTCTTGGTGGTATAGTATGTATGATATATATATGTGTGGAATGTATTTGCTAGAATAGGTGTACTTATTGGTTTATGGTAGTATAGTATATGATATATGATATATATGTGAAATTGGTTCGTCTTTGTTGTTGTTGATTGCTATTGATATAATTATAGGCTATAGTATATAGTATAATAACATTCATTAATTAAGTATGTATGTTAATGGTAATCAATTAATCCATTATACATAGGAGTTAAGTAAACCTTGTTATTATAAGTTCTTTTTAGGTCTCTTATTATGGAATTTGAGTTATTGTAGCCTACATTTATTGGTACACATGTATGGTAATCACTTGTGTTGCCTTGTAAGATCTGCTGAACGTTAGAAATGTCATCGTTTCAGGTTATGGCTTCGTCTTCTGGTGAAAAGATTTGTATCCCTTTCTGCCCATTATTGATTCAGATCACTGACTGTCTTGATTTTCCTAAGCCTACATATTCAGTGACTAATGTTGCTGGCAAGTTTAGGTCAACTGTATATATAAGGACCGAGGGTGAACGTGGTATCTTTTGGTTTAATGGTGAAGAGGCACTAAGTGCTGATGAGCCTAGAGAATTTGCAGCTCAAAGAGCAATAAATTTCTTAATTAGGAAATATAGTGTTTGTGTTGGTGATTTCACTATGGATAGGATTCGTATGTATGAATTCTGTGAGAAGTTATATAGATTGAAGCGGATTTCCATGGAATCTGGTGATATATCAAAGTTGTGTGGTAGTAAGGTGTATGGTGGAGTTGTACATGTTTCACTTGATTATGTGGGATTTATGCCTAGAGTTATTAAAAAGACAGGAGTTCAGATTACAAGTATAGAAACAGCGTATTATGCTGATCAGGGGTATATATCTTGGCTTACAGTCACATGTCCACATAGTAAGACTGGTATGGAGTGTTTTTTTAGTGAACTGTGTGGTGATAGTACTAAGGCCCAACAGATGGCTGCGAAAAAAGCAATATATTATATTATGCATCAGTATAATTTGGACATCGTGGATGCAAATTATGGAGGTGCAAATTTGAAAGGTGTATTTTGTGCTTTAGAGAGGGAGAGTTGCTTATCTCTTGAAGAACGGAAGAAAGGACAAAAGGATACTGCGAGGCTTATGCCTTTCTTAGTTGAAGAAGTTAATGTAAGTCCATCTAGCGAGAGTTCAGAAGATGTGATCATTGTTGCTGCTCCGAGTACCCCTGCTAAATTAGTGCCTAAGCGCCCGGTGGGATCACCATGTACTCCAGAATTTGTAGGAAAGAATCCATCTGCAAAACGTGTTAGGTTCAGTTAATTGTATCTGTCTATGGGTGATTGTTATTATTACTATGCCCATTTATTTTGTAAGCTTATTAAAATTTCATGTAAGATATAGATGCAAGCTGATGTAAGACAGTATTCAGAATGTTAGTATTTTAAAATTATGTTATGGAATTCAGTTTTGTAATTTTACTTATTCAAATTTTATAGTACTATGAAAATGGTATTATTTGTTATGCTTTACTGCCCTTTTGATTTATGTCTTGTTTTTTTTACAACGTGGTCGATATATATATTCCAGTGTTCTTATACTTTAATTATTATTATATTATATTGTTGTAACTGATAGTATATGGTCAATAGATTCATTTGAAAATGCTCCCACAAGCTCCACCTAATATAATTAGGCGAAGGCGTGGAATACAGGCTATGCCTCAAACTGCACTTTTGAGGTAATTATAATCTGTACTTTGTGCAAGTGCAGTTCGTTGTGGTTTAAGCTGTTTATTCAGTAAGCAGCTGGGTGTATTGACAATTTTGTGTATTTGTATGGTGACAGGGGAAGAGGTCGTATGCCTGCTAGAGTGCCTCAACAGTTGGGTGCTGGACACCTGGTTGATAATAATGACAGTGGTATATTTTTCCTTTTGTGTTATTGATAATAAGTGTAAATGTAGATTATGTATGCTAAAGATATCAATGTCGTATGATCATAAATTTAGGTTTAGAATTGCTACACATAAGGAGGACTATGCTTAATGTTCCTTAATGAAAAGTCTTTTGACTTTTGATAGTTAAATTGTTGTGTCATGTGTGTTGTAAAATGAGGATGAGAACATAAAGTCACTGTGAAAATTAATTTATGTAGCCAGTATTTGTAGACGTGGTTTACTGTATTTTGTATTTTGAATTATGTAGTTTAGTATTTTGTAGTGATTATCGAATCATAGTACGTTTCACATAATGTTGGTCATCTGTTACAGGTCAGTCACCAGTGTCTACTGGATGTAACTTCATATGTGATGCATCTATTATGCCACGGAGTGGTCAACGCAGAAGTAAAAGAATGAGGACTACTGAGGCCATGTCACAATCACTGGTTTTGAGGTTAGTCCATAATGAAACATTTTCTTAATTAATATTGTACTTATGCATTTTTGTTGATTTCATTACTCATAGTTATGCTGTTGTTTACATGTCTATGCTATATATATGTTGATAAATCATCATCAGAATGTCCGAGCAACCACATAGGCAAAACTGTAAAAATAACACTGGTAAACTTTAGTTTAATTGAAGTGATTTACATGGATATAATTTATAATAATGCACAATTTCTGCCTATATACTACCTAAGAAATAATAGTTAATGCAGTTTTACCAGCAACAACTATTGGCTTGGAACTGCTTGCGTGATCTATTTAGCTTCCTGCTCCGCATTATTGTCACAAATGCTATGCGAAAAAGTTTGCATATGAGAGCTTACATTTTTGTTGTGGCGATGGTGAAATTGAGATAGCTACAAATGAATATCCTACTGAGTTACGAAGACTTTTTATGATTGATGATGAAGATGCTATACATTTTAAGAAGTATGCTCGCCTATACAACAATCTCTTTGCTTTTAGTTCACTGGGAGGAAAAACAGATGCTCGGTCTTATAAAGGAATCTATGTATTTAAGGCACACGATCAGATGTATCATTCTTTGCTAGATTTAATTCCTGCTGATGGAAAACCAAAATACCTGCAGCTGTACTTTTATGATGGAATGCATGAAGCTGATAACCGCACACAAAGTTTTCCAGAGATAAGGGATGATTTGATATCTATCCTGATGGAAGTTAGCAAGGAGAATCCATATGCTAGGTTTTTCAGATCTCTACGAGAGATTCCTATAGATGAAACAACTACGATTGCTCTGAACAAGAACACGGTACTTGATCAGAGAATTTACAACGCTCCCTCTGTTGATGAAGTTGCTGGAATATTGCCAGAAAGTTCTATTTCCAGTGAAAATTGTAGTCCTCATGTTATAGTTCAAGGGAAGCTTACAAAGTCATACCGAATTCAGCACTATTTGGCTGATATGATCCATTGCAGTACCCACTTCTATTTCCAAAAGGTGAATGTGGATGGACACAAGGGCTTAAGAAAAAAACATGGGGTGGTCGTCATCAAGCAGCCACACAAGTAGACCCAGTGATGTCTTGTGTTGTTCATACTGCTGATGAACTCCTTGGTGAAGAAGGAACTCGTAAGTTTCTCTGAATGCTATGTATTTTAAAATGTATGTATTTAATTTTACAGAAGCAATCTTTTGTGATATATCTAAATCATTTATGTATTGATAGGTTCTGAAAGGAAAAACACAAAGGCAGATAAATATGTGTTTGCAAGAGAGTATTATGCTTATAAATTGCAAATTAGGCCAAATAATTTGCTTCTTCGGGCTGGTAGATGCTTTCAACAGTACATTGTTGACATGTATGTGAAAATAGAGAACTCGCGGCTTGATTATTTTCGGAATCATCAGGATACTATCAGAGCTGATCTATATCAAGGTGTACTGGATTCTCTATATTGTGGTGAGACGTTAGCAGCAAATGTTGGTCGAAGAGTTATTTTACCTCCTACATATATTGGTGGGCCACGAGATATGAAACGTCGCTATTATAATGCAATGGCTTTGGTGCAGAAATATGGGAAGCCTGATCTCTTTGTGACCATGACATGTAATAGTAATTGGCCAGAAATTAAAGCTGCCTTAAGTGGTCGGGAGCAGGCACAGGATCGTCCTGATTTAGTAGCCCGCATCTTTCGTGCTAAGTTGATAGCCTTGAAAAAAGAAATCATGGAGAATAAGTGCTTTGGAGAAGTTGCAGCTATGATTTATGTAGTTGAATTCCAAAAGCGTGGTCTCCCACATGCTCATTTTCTGGTAATTTTAAATCCAGAATTCAAGATGAAATGTATTGAAGACTATGACAAGTTTGTATCTGCAGAGATACCTCCTCTTTCATCTGTTGCTCTGCAAAAGATTGTGCTTCGTCATATGATGCATGGCCCATGTGGGAATTTAAATCCAAAATGTTCAAGCATGCGAAAATTTGGAATGCAAGTATCTTGCAAATCTAGGTTTCCTAGACAATTTTGTGATGACACTTGTGTAAACAAAGATGGTTATCCTTTATATAGGAGGAGGAATACCGGTGAAACTGTAAATATACGGGGTGCTGAGCTTGATAATCGGTGGGTCATACCATACAATCCATATTTATCGATGTTGTTCGATTGTCATATTAATGTTGAGGTCTGCTCAACTATTAAAGCAGTCAAGTATTTATATAAATATGTATACAAGGGTCATGATCGCATTCAATATAATATTACCTCTAAACAAGAGAATGTGATGGATGAAATTGAAGAATATCAATCTGGGAGATGGATATCTCCATGTGAAGCTGCATGGAGGATTTTCGGTTTTGATTTGTTTGAAATGCATCCACCAGTGTTCCTCTTGCCAGTACATTTTCCAAATATGCAGAGCATTTCTCTTAGGCCACATGAACGACTTAGATCTGTTGTTGCAGATGATAAACGCAGCAGGACTCCATTGGCTGAGTTCTTTGCAGTTAATGTTGATGTTCCAGGTATTACATATTACAAGCATTGTATACCAATATTGATAGTTAACTAATTTATATTTAGATTATGCATTTCCTATTAAGCTATCAGTGATGTGTGCCCATTTTTTATTAGTCACATTTTCCTTTGGTTTCTTGTTAGGTTACTTAGTATGGTCGAGTGTTCATTTGGATGTAAATGTTCTACTAGGCGTATCATATTTTATTGAGTGAACGGTAAAAGTGCACTCCTAATATGTTACACTGGAATTTTACTGCTATTAATTTATAAGTCCTTATGACAAGCATGCGATTCTATCTTCTTAATTCATCATTATTGTATTGTGGCTGTAGTTTACTTTTCTGTAATGCAGTTTTGATTATGGATCATTTAGAAAGTGTGATAGAGTTAACAGGTTTTTTATATTGCCTCATAGATATTCATTGAATGTCCTGTTCAATTTAGGATTTCGAGGTATTTGTATTTCCTTTCTCTTCACTATTTCTATGATGTAAAGTATTTAAGATTATTAGTTACATGTAGTGTTCCATTCATTGTGTTTTCCTATTCCATGCTTCAGCCCTTTTGAACTCTCTTTCTTTTTATCTTTACCGCCCTTGGTATTTGATTATTCCTAAATAGCATTTTTTCCTCAAGACTACATTATCAGTTTGTTTTACCAGTTCATGCTACACTTTATACCGTTCTCTGGAATCAGAATAACCCTAAAGACTAAACAAATCTGAAGGCCAAGAGTTTGGATATTCAGAATTGTGTAATACTTACAGTCATTCTGATTCCAGAGAACCATGTAAAGAGTGGAATAAAGGAGCAAAAGAAGCAGATAGTGTTGCTTAGAAAAGAAATGGTATTTAGGGAAAATTATATGGCAGGGCTGGTAAGAGTAAAAGTCTAAGGGGATTCAAATGATTTGGATTATGGAAAAGAAATAGTATATATAATAATGAAAATTATGAATAAAGAATTTGATTTGGATTGTCAAAATACCATATATAATAATCTGCCATATTCTTTCACATGATGTATTGCCTTAGGATTAGTGATAGATAAAAGGTTGATTCCAGAAAATACTTGCCATAAGTGCATTGTCAGGTGAGGCTGCAGGACATTTGATATATAATGTGTAGAATGGTTATCGTTAATATGTCTATAGTTTATTTATTTGTTGTGCAACAATTAGGCAGTACTCAGTTATTGTTTTTGATAGGAGGCACTAGATATTTATATTCTGAATTCTGTGAGCGTTATCGGTGGGATCCTTCTTCTAAAGAATGGTGTGAATGAAAGACAAAAAAGATTGTGGTTGGAAGACTAGCATTTGTGTATCCAGGCGAAGGAGAACGCTTCTTTCTTAGATTACTCTTGATCAATGTTCGGAGTCCAACATCTTTTGAGGACCTACGAACTGTTAATGGCCATGTATATGAAACATTCCAAGAAGCTGCTTTGAAGTTGGGATTGCTTGAAGATGATGACATTGGTGATTTGTGTATGTCAGAGGCAAAATACAGTCAATTGCCTGTTGCTTTGCGATGTTTATTTGCAACTATTCTGATATTTTGCCAACCAAAGGATCCGTTTGCATTGTGGTGTAAATACTCAGGTGATTTATCTGAAGACTTTCAGCATCAGTACCCAGGCCAGGTTGAAAGAGCCAAATGATGCACTATACGATCACTTGAACAGTTTCTTGAGGCTATGGGAAAATCACTAAAGACTGTAGGATTAGCTGCATTGTACTCGGGTGAAGAGGATGAATTTCAGCGGACTAAAGATATTATTGATGCTTTAGATTCGCCTATTCCTCAATCATGTATTGATTGCATACATAAACTTAATTCTGCACAGCTGAATGCTTTCACCTGTATAATGGAACATGTGCGATCAGGTACATCTGGAGCTTTTTTCATAGATGGCCCTGGTGGTACCGGGAAAACTTTCCTGTACAATGCTCTGTATGCACAAATTAGATTGATGAATAAAATAGTGCTGCCAACAGCCACTTCAGGTATTGCTGCAGCTAATATTCCTTCTGGTAGAACTGCCCATTCAAGGTTTAAAATACCGATTAATGTAGAAAGTTCATTGGTATGTGATGTTCCAAAACAAGGTAGTCTAGCAGCTCTTTTGAAAGAAACAACATTGATTATATGGGATGAAGCTTCTATGGCAAATAAAAGCAACCTAGAGTCTTTAGATTTGTTGCTGCAAGATGTCTGTGGGAATAACAAATTATTTGGTGGAAAATTGGTAGTTCTCGGAGGCGACTTTCGCCAAGTATTAACGGTTGTTCCTTTAAAGAATAAAAAAGAAGTTGTATAGGCTAGCATAGTCACTTCATATATATGGCCTCAGCTTACAAAATTCAGCCTAACAGAAAACCAAAGAGCAAAAGAAGATCCAAAATTTTCCTCTTTTTTACTTGCACTTGGAAATGGCAAGCTCCAAAGGTCTGAAAATGCATATGTAGAACTGCCTGTAAATATAGCATGCCCTTTTACAGCCAGCGATAATCCTGTCTCCCAAGTAACAAAAGCAGTCTTTCCAGATTTTAACACTGTTAAAGTTGATAGCAATTTGTTTATAGAAAGGGCTATTCTAACCCCTTTGAATGATAATGTTGAGTGTATCAATATTTCTTTGATAAATCAATTTCCTGGTGAACCTGTGGTGTATAAAAGTTTTGATGTCATGTTAAGTGATACATGTGATGTGTATCCAACGGAGTTTTTGAATAAACTTTGTCCAGGTGGATTGAGTCCTCATGAACTTGTACTTAAGAAAAATTGTCCAGTTATTTTGCTGCGGAATTTACTTCCATCTGATGGACTGTGTAATGGGACACGCCTTATATGCAAAGGATTTTTCCCAAACGTAGTTCATTGTATAATTGCTGTGGGACAGTATCAAGGCAGTCATGTTTTCATACCGCGTATCAATTTGCGACCTTCTGCTTCTGCTAGATATCCATTTCATTTTGAGCGAAAACAATTTCCTTTGAAATTAAGTTTCGCTATGACAATAAATAAATCACAAGGGCAGACACTAAACAAGGTGTCTGTGTACTTACCTCGGTCCTGTTTCTCACATGGACAATTATATGTTGCCCTTTCGCGAGCAAAAAAAAAGGAAGATGTTACAGTCTTTTCAGCATTGCCTCCATAGCCATTTGCTTCAACATGTACTAAAAATGTAGTGTGTTATGAACTTCTACGTTTATCAGGAATCTGTTAGCACATTAACATCAGAAATACTATATATAATACAGACTATGATTTCCTATCAAATAACGTGCTTCCTATTCATTTAATTTTGTATGAAAACTGATAAATATGCATTTATACTCAATACACCTGCATTTATACTATCAGTCTTTTACGAAGATTGTTTAGTATTGCAGATCAGTTATATAGCACAGAAGATAGCTTAATAATATAAGTACAGTATATTTATTTTTGAAAAGAAAACAAAAAAACATAAGTATATAGATATAAAAGTTACTTTTATTATCTCCATAGTACACAGATACATAGGGATTAGGTGAATAGATTACTTGTTAAAGTTTCCTATAGAATTGTTTTACAATTATCATGACTATAAAATCCTCTGATAGTACACATAACATTTCTAGAATTACCTTTTGCAGCCTTGGAGGTGAAGGAAAAGCCTTTTTTTCAGATTTGTGGTCAGAATTAACTAACTATACTATCCATGTGTGCCTTCCTTTGTATTTTACTATACTTTCATAGACTATATATATATATATATCATTTCCAAACAACCTATTATTGTTCTTGTATAAGAAGATCAATAGATTTCAATCTAGAAAACAGACCTGCTTTTAGCAAAGGTACTTCACTTATTCATTGGTTATATTTCTATTCAAATTTCTGAGTATTATTGTATGTACCTATAGTAGTAGACATAGTAATAACATCTTTCATTGTTTTAAATCCAATTATTATCTATAACCTAACATAAACCTGCTAAAAATTTCATATATTATAGTTCAAATATGTCTTTTACTACAATTTGTTGCTCATTGTTAGCTATAATAGCCTTAATTTATACATTATGTAATATAGCTACACTTACTGCTCTAATTCACTTTATAACTCTTTATAGGCTTGGAACCATGGATAAAGGGTTTGCATACCTTGATGAGCTAAACAGTAGTAGCAAAACTTACAGTGTGAAAGTTAAGGTAGTGGAGAAATCAAGAGCAAAACCATCTTCCAAGAAAGGCCTTTTGTATCAGATTCTGTTACTTACTGATGCTAAGGTAATTGCTTTATGTAAACTTATAATATGTTTAGTTAGAACAATGTTAATTCTTTATTATGTCCGCATGATGATATCCTAGAAATTTGATGGCACTAAAATATTATACATATAGACCAGAAATACTTACAAGTGTGCATTTTAGGGTAATAAAATGAGAGCTGCATTATTTGGAGATCAAATTGACAGTTTTAATGATGCAATAGTCTACAATGGAGAGTATATAATTTCGAATGCACCTATCAAACTTATTGAAGAGCAGTGGAGATCCAACAATGGTGAACTACCTTACCAAATGACCTTTGGAGGACAAACTGTTGTTAGACCAGCAAATTCTGATATGCCAGTTGGTGGCCCAATATTTCAGTCTATACACACAATACCTCGTATCATGATAGCAGACTCTAAATATGGTAACTTATATCAATGATTCTCTTGAAAAGTCTATTCCAAACATTACATAATCACTAAGTCTTACAATTTGTTGCTTAATTATGTTTGTTGTTCGCTTTCTAGATGTTTTCGGAATTGTTCTTCATGTGGAAGAAAAGCTACGAGTTATCAATTCAAGCCAGGGTCGGGAATATCATGTCAGAGAGATTGTTGTGACAGATCACACGTAAGCTTATACCTGCATCCTTTATAGTCTACATTTTAGAAACCTAAGGTTGATATCATGGTTAGGAGGGGTTTTTTTTTTGAAAAAAAAAACAGAAACTTAGATGCTTACATGTGTATCTTTACTGACAGAAACACTCAGCCTCTTACTATAACTGCATGGAATGATTTGGCTAAAATGGCTTGTGATACTCTGCATACATGTGCCAAGGATTTTGTTGTTGTTGGTTTTACAGCATTAAGACCTTCTTTACATAAAGGTAACAACAGTTATTTAGAGGAATTTCAATTTCATATCTCATTCACAGATTACATCTAACTTCTGTTAATGATAATGAAGGATTCTCGCTATCTACTGGTATGTCCACTGAAATCATCCATGATCCCAAGGGAGAGAAAGCAGACATTCTGCGTGAATGGTATACCTTCACAAGATTCTATATGATTTATTGCTTTTATAACATAATTGTGCTCAAACGTTTGATATCCCTTGCAGGGCTAGGATTCATACTCAGCTGCTATTACAAAGGCAGGAAAAAATATTGCAAGTTCGATGTCAAACTTTAAATGATAACTACACAAAGATTCAGAACTTGCGAGAAAAGAAGGTTCAAGTGCATTCACTATTGGTTAAATAATAAGACTATGCTTCCTGTTTTCTAATTGAATTAAATTGAAGGATGCCCTTGTGTTTACATTGCAGGCACATAATGTATTACAAGAAGAACGCCACTGGTTGAATATAACAATTTCCCAACCTGAGGTTGATAATATTATTGCTTATATCGGATGTCTTAGCTGTGGAAGACGTACAAATGTTCCTGTAGGGACAGGATTCTTTTGTGGTGGATGCAAAAAAGACAGCAATGCTTCATACCGGTAAAATAAAATCCTAATGAAGTTTAAGGAAAACTGTCCAATATGTAATGCTAACATATCCAATGGCTTCTCATGATACAGAGTTACTTTCAAATTTCAAGCAGTTGATGATTCTGGAGCTATGACTTTCACAACATTCAACAATGATACAGAAAAATTATTTGGGCAGAATGCACAGCAAATTCATTTTATAAGAGATTCTGTAAGTGATATACTAGAGTTATAAATTTTGCACTACTTTCTCAGGATATATACTTATTAAAGACTATTATTATTCTCAAGGATCTGAAAATACATTCTTGCCTATTGTACGTAGACTACGTACAAGTCAGATTTTAGTACAAGTTGGCCCTACAACAACTCTTTCAAGGAACAATGTCCTGGAATGGTGTTTGAAAGGAATAGAAATTAATCCAAAAGACAAAAATGAGAAAGTGCCTACAACTTTAGTTGCTGAGAATTTGCATACTGATGTAATTACGATGCATACAGACATTACTTCAGTTGGTGCTGTGAATCAACTATCATCAGAGAATAATGAATACTCTGCACAATCAACAGCTGATACTTCTGATAATGGAAGTAATCCTGAAAATGCAGCAAATAGTTCACAAATTGTCCATGGGGAAAAAAAGGATGCCCATGATTATAAGCTAAACCTGCATTCTGTAGCAAGTGCAGAGCAAAAGGCTTGCGTTGAGGACCTAAAGAAAAAGATCAATACTGATGCATAAGACTTGATAGCTGGGTTACTGCCAAATATTTCTGAATCAGATCATAGCAAAGACGTTTATTCAGTTGATGATGATTCAAAGACATCTGCAAAGAAAATTGGTGCATCAGAAATTGATTTGGATTGTCTTCCACATCAAAACCCTGGTACTCAGAAGAAAAGAAATGCCGAATTCAGTGGGTTAAAAACAACTAGGAGGAAGCGTTCATTGAATGCTTTGACTATAGGTGGAGAAGTCATAGGGATAGAACTCAAGGAGAAATCAGAAAATACTAATCAAGTGATGGGAACACAAAGTCTTGATGCACCAGCACATGGAGAAAACTCTGATTAGATAAGAAGTCCTCGAACCTTGGCTTAATGAATACAAAAACTAAGGTTACAATTTGATCATGTTTTGGTGATTTCAGTATCTTTTGCTATGCATGTAAGGACTACCCTTTTGTCATTATAATATGCTGATGTAGGTAGAATGTATTCAGATTTTGCTAAGTATGAAAGCAACAAAAAAAAACCAATGGAGAAGAAAAAATAAAAAACAAGCATATGTATTACTATGGTTATAATGGAAGTGCATTTTGTTATTATAAATATTAGTTATTAGAACTTGTTTATAATCTATAGTTTACTTTTATTGTTTTCCAGATTTCCTATTCGCTCTATATAAATCAAATAAATCTTATGCAAAAACACTACATAGGTACATTGAAACAAATGAAAATATTTAATAGGCTTATAATAATTCTTTTAAGCTCAAACTGTTTTAGCATTACTAAAACTCAGATAATAAAGGTTGTTCTAAAAAATTTTACTTGGATGAACAAGACTATAGAAGACAATTGGTTATACATGAGGTTAAAAGTTCTTTGACAGATTGGATTCAACAAGAATCGTATCACTTATGCTTTTTAAAACATAGATTCTTTGGTTATGTTGATCAAATAACACAAAATAAAGCATATACTATAAGGTTATGTTGAATTATCTGCCTAGAACTAGAATTCGTAGTCCCTAATCCTTTCAAATGAATCTGAATGTTTACAATATATGGATAATGTAATAATCAAGAACCAGCTATTATTGAACTTAAACCATATAAACAACATGTGTTTTCATGTATTTATAATGAATTGATGTACATTCAAGCTCAAATCACATATTCGCGAACAATGAGTTACAATAGCTGTGCAAATAATTTTGTTTTCTAGAATACCCCAACATATTGATAGCTTTTATGACAAATCACTAAGCAGAAAGATAAGCCTAACACGCTTAGGATAATGCAAGCCTGCTAAACCATTCCAAGTTCAAGAGGTAACCCACATTTTAAGACTTGCAAAAATTATGTCTTTTCATTTAATGAAACAAAAAATGGATAGCAGTATTAAGCAAAGTTTTAGCTTATATACCAAGATTTCCTAAATTCTGAATCACAAACAGTACTAAGTATGGGACTTAGTCCTTTTTTTACTTATTTTTAAAAATCATAATGGAGATTTTTTGGGTACAAAATAATAAAAAAAAAAACACAATAGAAGTACAGGACTGTCACCTCTACACAAAATCTACTTCCTAAATTTTTGCATACTACTACAAGCAAAAAAGTACATATCTTTATGGACAACCACAACTTTTAAAAGGATTAAATTTGTTTAAAATAATAAATTATATTACCAATATAGAAGTAATATAATTGTATTTCTAAAAATATATATTTTTAGCCGTTATATATCCCTACTTATATATAGACTATATATACTTGATGCTCAAAAGGTTGACATTATTTAATTGCTTCATATATATATATATTTATTTCAGTAAAGTAATATTCGTACACCATAAATTTTGGAAAAATCAGCAGATCTATATAGCAACCAAGCTTATAACCTAGGTAATTTGGCTTTCCTTTACCATATCCATCCGCTACAATTCCTACTATGTATAAATTTAATTATTTCCACATTTTACTTTAGATTTAGTTACTGCAATTTCACTAATATACCCAGTGTCAATCAATTTTTCTCAGCAATTGTGTCGATCCTTGCTTTGTTGTTGCAATTAAGCATATTTGATAAAACATGCAGTGTTAGAATATGTTAGCAATTTAATTTTAAATTAACCTAAATTGTTAGTAGAAGAAGGTATTGTACATTGTATTTCTGAGAAAATCCTTTTAAAAAACAAAGGAAAAAACAAGGGGGAAAAAATCATAAAACAAAGAGCTACCAAACAATATTAGATAATGCAGTATAGATATATCATGTATTCGAATTCGGTAAATTAAGGCTATCTATCAATTTCCTTCAATTTATTGAATTATGGTTATCTATAATAATCAAGTAATTGACTAATTTTTTCCTTGACAAATATAGGTACCAAAATGAAACCAGAATTACTATTTCTTAGTGAATTGAGTCCAGGAGTTGATGATTATCGAATAAAAGTCAAGGTAGTAGACATTTCAGACAGAAAACTATCTACAGATGACTGCACTTTCTATGAAACGCTTCTATTCTGTGATGAAAAGGTATATTTTAAACTTACATGCCGTTACATTTATTATAGCTCAGTGTTACTTCATTAAAAAATCATTGTTGTGGTACAGATCTTGCTTTTATTGTTGTATAAATGCTATACTGATTTATATCATATTCTGTACAACACTATCTGTTCTTTTTTTCCCTTGATATTTACTCTTTGAATATATATTTTTGATTTTTGGAAAACAAGGAGCAAAAAAAAAGGGGGCTATTCTTTCAACCTATTATGATATTGGTAGTACTCTCACTAAACTACAACAGTATAAAGACAAATATACATACGCAAACTCTTACTATACTAAATTAAATGTTGCCTACAGATAATTCAAACATAAATATAACTAAGGCAAAAAAAAGAAGCTAATAAAAAGGATTCATAATGCTGGACTGGTTAATAAAGCTTTTTGTATGCTTATGTAAACGAAATTATCTAGGAAGAAGATATCAAGTTTGCAAGTTTATACTATCTGTATTTTGAAATAGACTACAGGACCTGTTGCTAGGCAAAAAATATAGTATCATTGTCTTTCCTATTTCTCACCTAGACCTGCCACTACAAAGATTTTAACTTCATAATATGTCCAGTATATGTATTTGGTAACAGAGGAAGTTGGTCAGATAAGTAGACTCCAAATCGAATATTCAATAAAATAATTAAGAACTGTGATACACTAATACTTACTGGACTATCACATACATCATTAACACACAATACAGAAGCAAAAGATAAAATCTTTGATTGAAAATATTGAAAAGCAGAATTTATACAAGCTAACAAGTACCAACTTTAAAATGCCTTACTTTTTTCAGACTTTTAATGCAAAAAGCATCATTATAATTTGGATTGTTAACTGATATCAGCATAATTATTGAGGTTCTGTCACTATGTAACTCTTCTGAATACCTGGTTGCATGGTTCTTCATATTCTAAGACAACAAATCACCAATTACTAAACCATGTGATTAGTGCAGCAGTCAAGTTGAATCTTAAGATTTTTTTGAGGTTTGAAGTGATCTTAGTTTTATATGGCTTGGCAGAAAGTTCCAACTTTTACTTTCTAATTCAGATGATACTTATGGATCCTTTATTTTTGGATATATTAGTTTGAAATAATGTCTTGATATACCTATAACTTTATAAATAGAAAACTTATATGATATATAGACAGTGATTATATGAAAAGTATTTTAGGAACACGAGGTTATTGTTTCCCCTATTAAACAACTCACACTAACATGTATCAGTTCCATAAATTAGAATATTATGCAACATATTACTGACATTAAATTGTTTCACTGTATCCTCTAGGGTACTATAATGCATGCTCGTTTGATTGAGGATCAAATTCACACTGTTGGTCAGCATTTCACAATGAATGCTCACTATGAGATAACTAATGCTGCAATCAATCCAATGGAACGACATTTTGAGAGAGCAATTACAAACATACCGTATCAGATTAATTTCACAGACAAGACTTTGATTCAGCGTATATGTTCTGTAACTGGTCAAATAGAACCAGATTTTCAAGAGATATCTAAAATAGCCAAAGCACATTTCTTGGATGAAATATGTGGTATAAAAACTTAAACTTTTAATACCTTGAATCATAAAAGATTTGTCATTCTAACATAATGTTCTATACAGACCTTCAGCAAATCAGTTCAATATCACAGGACATATGTGAAGATGTTAGATATGGTATGAACACTTACATTATACTTATTTGATTTATTTATATACACTATTAAAGCTAAACTAATATATGCCTTTAATAATAGCAGATGTATTAGGAGTAGTCTTGTTTGTAGAGGAAGAAGTGCGTTTGGTAACTTCATTCTATGGACAAAAAGCCTATGTCCGAGAAGTTGTCATAACTGATCAAACATAAGTATTATATTCTACTATCTATTGGGAAATAAATACTAACATTGCTGAGATATACACAAGCTAATTATGTAAATATTGAACAGCAAAACCCAACCTATAATTATTAATGTGTGGAATCATCTTGCTGGGAATAATTGTGAACAACTCAAAGGTTGGGCTGAAAAATTTATAGTTGTTGGGTTCACATCAGTCAGGCCAAGCAACATCAAAGGTTAGAAAACAGGGATACTAACATACAATTCATTCATTGAGTTTCTTCTGAACTAATGATTTTGTATATTTTAAAGGTTTCTCTCTGTCTACCGGAATGTATAGTCAGATAATCTATGATCCTAAGGGAGACAGGGCTAATGTGTTGCGCGAATGGTAATATTATTTTGTATAATAACTTGTAGGAAAAAATTACATTGCCATCACTTATATTTATGTATTATAACTTCTGCAGGTCAAGCCTATACACACAAATACTGTTAGATCGACAAGCAAGGATTCTAGAAGTCCGAGACCCTGCAAGCGAAAAAACACCTGTCACTGTTCAGTATCTTAAGGAAAAAAAGGTAATCGATGTCACATATACTATAATATATTGAAGAATGATCTGTCCTAATGTTGCAACTCATCCCTTTCAACAATAAAATACAGGTGCAGAATGCACTACAGGATGAAAGGCATTGGATACTTGCAAGTGTGAGCTTTACATCTATGGAACAACTTGAAGTATATGTAGGATGTTCAGTGTGTGGGAATCCAACAAAACTACCAGAGGGGAGGCAATTTGCTTGTTCTAAATGCTATACCAGAGAAACAATTGCTTGTCTCAGGTTGTCTTAGCTTACATTTTGCTATAGCACCTGCGTAAATAATACATAATATTCTACTATATATTGATCAACATAGGATAATTTGCAGGGTTGCTTTAACTTTTAACGCTGTAGACGCTTATGACAGCATATCACTTACATCATTCGGCAATGAAACTGAACAAATTTTTGGAATGAATACAGCTGATATATATAATATGATGGAAAATGTATGTATTCTTATTTATAAAGTAGTATAGTTAGCACTATTATATATACATAAGCTAACATATTCATGTATTAATGGTGACAGGAAAATCTAATTTGTTTCACAACGGTGCAACAAAAGATCAGGAGCAAAGTTTTCTGTCTAAAAGTTAGTCCCTCACCAACACTAACTGCTACCAACATACTTCAGTGGACTTTAGAAGCAGTTCAGATAGACGTTGGTCAAGGGGATTGCACAGCACTTGCAAAAGAAGCCTTCCCTAATTGGTCACTGCATAGACAAGCACGTTCTTCACTCAAAAGAAAACAATGCAACACAGTTAGTGTTGATGAATCTGTTAAGACCAAGATTTGCATACCCAATGCTCGTCTCAAAGATATATCTTCTGATCTAAATGAGCCATGCACTGACATGAATGGAAACATCAGCGCAATACCTCCACAAGCGGATGAAAATTCCTTAGCAATCAGGTCAGACTTTCCAAAATAACCCAGACAAGATACAAGATGTGCTTAAAAACTTCAGCAACTACTTTAAATACTCAACTATGGTATATGACTTAAATCTTTTGAAGGGTTGTGTAGGAACATAGGTAATAGCCCTTGTTCCTACATAACACTTAGCTTAGAATATAATATAAAGTTGTTGCATTTTGCACTCACAACAACTTAGTAGTGTATGATAAGCCATGTACAATCTGGAACTATAAATCCTAAGTCTTTTGGAGGGTTGTGAAGGAACATAAGTGATAACTTGTGTTCCTTAATAACACTTAATCTACCTAAATTTAAAATGGTTCAGCTCTTTTGCTACTTCTAGCTAACCATTTAAGGTTAAATAGCCTATGCTGTTCAGTAAGTTTACATTTTATATGCTATGTATAGGAAGGTAGACTTTAAACTTTTGTAATTTTAAAAATTAAGCCCTATCTATTAGAAGATATACTTTTGTCTTATATAGTTTCAATGTTGCCTTTGTTATTCTTATTACAAATCCTTTATTATTGAAAGTCCTTTTCAATATTATTTCTGGATGTTGGATTTGTTACTACTATTATAATCCCTTTTTCAAAAATAATTATTTGCCTTTAACTGCATGTTGCAAAGGGACATTTCCACATCACAATTGACAATTATTTAGCCTTTAATTGAATGTTACTTATAATCGGTTCATGATGTATATATCATTAGGTTCGTTTTTATTTGAAACCCAAAAGCATTCCTTCTGATTAATGAGATGAAAAAATGAGTCCAATACCTCCGCTGTAATATACATAACCTCAGAGGATATTTTAACAAATTTTAGTGTACGGATATTTTAAGGCAAGTATTTATTTTCTGGCAAATTTCAGTAAATATATATAGAAACATTTTATGGTAAATATATTTTCTGGCAGCTATTTAATATCATACAGCCACTTCTCATTATCCATTGCATTCCATATCAACACCAATGTAACTCTTTTCCTAATTCTACCTAACCATCTAAGTTTAAATAAGATATGATATTAAGTAACTATAGACTTTATATACTATGTATATATATATATTAATTATAATGGAAAATATGTTATAAAATTAAATACTATCTGTTACAAGATTTACTTCTGTCTTATATAGTTGACATTACATTTCAAATATTATGAAATCGATTCCAATTTACTATGCTATAGCTTATTTCAATTGTTACCTTTAATTTGTTTAAAATTTAGACTTCTAATTAATCTCTTTGTTCCAAAAAAAAAACAATGCTCGATTTTTTGATGTGTTAAAAATGTTAGCTTTCTTAAATATCATTAGAATTAGGTGTGTCAAAAACTTACCCGATCGAAAGATATACTACAAGACCGACTCCACCTGGTAATTTACGATGCAAACCCAATTTGAAATCGACTTATATTTAAACCGAAACCAGTAAGACCTGATAATATAATATCTGAATTTGATCTAGCCTGAAAATAAATCTACTTGTATCCATCTAGATTCGAAAAAAGACCACTTTTTACCTAACCTTTAATTATCCAATTCAAAACTTCCTATACCCAATAAAAACCAACACGAAATTACTCATAATTAAATTAAACCCAGCTTGTTTTTAAACATATACAACTTATAACCTATATTATCATTATATACCATAAAATATAATTAGAATGTTGAATAGCCTGGTTGTACATAGTAGCCTTGCCAGAAAAAGCATTGAAAAATCTATACAAGATCTATACATGAACCATAATAAGTAAACAAGTGGAATGCACTATTCAAGTTTGACAAAACAAACTACTTATCTTATCACAAAATCTATAAAAATGTATAAGCAATCTGTAGAACCATGCAATAGATCAACACGTGTTTAAATTATTATCTTCCCCTTTTTGTTTTTTTTTTCAACAAAAGAAAAAAAACAAATTTTTTTTTTAAAAAAAAACCAGAAACTTCCTCTATAAATATATCTCTACAAATTTAGACCATGGCCTTCACATTACCAAGAAACCCCCCTTCAAAAAACCACTGAAAAAAACCTACATACATTATGATTCCAAAACTGATACAAAATAAAAAAACCTCCTACTTCCAACTTATCAATCAAAAAACAATTACAGCTTATTTTAAAATTCCATTCTGCAACCCCAAAACCTTGATATTCAATAGCACAATTTTTGCTAAAATATGGAATCATTAGCACAATTTTTGCTAATGTATTCCTAAAATTGATTCTTTAATACAAATATGAAGTTGCCAATTAAATCGTCTTCGTCAACGACATATTTGTATTAGAGTTTCAAAATAATTACTCACTGCCTTAGCAGTGCCGGGTTGTGCGAAATTCGGGTTAGCAATAAATCGGCTAACCCGGGTCGCCAATACTATTGTTGCCCGGGAAAATTTGATAGCATTTTAAGTGATATTACAATTGTAATTTAGATTACTTCATTATGAAAAATTTACTATATTAATGCAAATAATGAAATGAAAATTAATACATACTTATGCAAAAGATACGATCATTTATGTACTACTATCTACCTTTTTAAATACTATGTAGTATCTCTATATACTCCCTTTGCTATTATTATGATAAACCCTTTATTTGCTTTGCCGTATTAGTATTATTAATGACAAAGTAATTAGTCATAAAGTAAGTAATACAAAAAATAAGTTACTTTAATTACGCAACCTCAATGTAGTAGTTCAATTTATTAGCTTCACATGTGTAGTGAGGTGATTCGAGTGGTATTACTTACACTACCTTGGTTTAAGTTTATTTCATACATCCATTAATGTGATAAAATTAATTTTTAATATACTGTTTTGCTTATTGCCCTTTACTTTGGGCTTAAGAGAATATTTGATTAAATTCTTGTTACGAATTGATATACCAATGTTTCTCTTCATTGTGGGTTTGTTGTATTTATCTAAGACAAGTTTGAATTTGCTTTCGTATCTTGTAAATGGAGTTATGGAAATGTAGAACATGCTAATAAAGAAGTGTTGCCTATATCAATAATATCTTATTTGCTAACTATGGAGTAATGGTTCAGATAGCTCCAATTTCAATAGCCTAACAATATAATGCTTGTGTTTATTGTAAACATGTATTTATATATTTCGCACATTTCAATTACGTAAACATGTTTATATATATATATTTGTGTCTACAAATGTTTTTGACCATATATATATAGTAGATATTTACATATTTCAATTCCGTAAACATGTTTTTGACCCCTCTTCTCCAAGCTGGCAGTTAGCACCCAAGTTCATTCTGACATTAGCTACATCCTCCTAGACCACTTATCAATATCAACCAAATACACAAAATAGCAAATTGTAGTGTTAAGCAATAAACAACAAATTCAACAGAAAAACCAAAAAAAATTATTAAAAAAAAACAGAAGAAACACAACCATTATATAGACTTCATAGTTTGATACATTACTTAATTAGAACTTAGCACCCTATCTTTATATACCTACACATACCCCATCATCCTACCATAGTAGTTTCTTTCTTAAATCTAATAGCAAAAAAAGCCTAAATATAAGGGCCTACTTACATATTATCATTTGATCAGAGCCACAAAAAAGGAACCTTACAAAAGGCAATAAATACCTACAAAAGCAAAAGGCACTCTTCTACCACCAAATTACGGACTTCTCCTTCGATACATGTCAGAATCTTCACTTAATTCCTGGTCTCCACCACAATAATCGCCAGAATCAGAATCAAAACCACTATCATTAGCAGCATCAGAGTAGCCACTGTGATCAGGACCACTATCTGAATCAAGTAGTCCAGATCAGTTGGGCCTTTACAACAAAGCCCACTAATTAATCTAGAGCCAATTGAACAAGCTTACCCTACAATGCCAAATAAAGATTACCACTATTTGAATCTTTTTAAGATTGGGCTTCTTCTACTTCACTACAATGTCGGCCCTTTAAATTTATATAATTCATTTAAAGCTATTTCTAAAAAGTCTGATATTCACTTTCTTAATTCAGTCAATTTGAAGACTTATAATTCACTTTTTAGACGCTTTATACCTATTTATCACTTGAAAATAGATAATTTGTAAACCCTCACATTAAAATTACATATCCTAAATAGTTAATAAAATTCCAATACAAAATACTCTATTTTAATAATTAAACAATATATTTAATCAGCAACATCAATTTTGTATATCATTTACTCAATTAATCCATTAACAAACATACACACACTCATAAAGCAATAATTTCAACCTATTATCGATATCTTGGGGAACCGCGCGCAACGCGCGCGAGTGCACAACTAGTTTTATTTTAAGGTGTGTTCCCTAAGATATTTTGAGTTATTATTTATAAATATTTTCTAAACTCTTGTGATTTCAAAGTGATTTATTAAGCAAATTATATTTTTGCTAAACTTTATTAATAAAATTATTATTTTAAGACTTTAAAATGATAAAAATTTCTATGAGTCCAAACTATTTTCGAACTCATGACCATAGTTATTGGGCCATTGACTTACTATCATTTTCCTCTAGCCCATAAGAATGTTTTGAAGTCCATTTTTCACTTACAAAGTATGACCCAAATCAGATTTTTGTACCCACAAAATAAAAGGAAAAAGAAAATAGAAACCCACCCCATCTTCCCCAATCAATAACATCAACGTATGATACACCATAACCATGGAAGCTTCTTCCAATTTTACTCCCCACATGTTACCTCCCCTATATTATAAATCTAATGGTAAAAATATTTTCTTACACTTGGAGTTCATCCACTCCATCACCATTATCAAGTTCTTCTCTACCATTAGATGCACCACCCAAATCAACTAATCACCATTAAAGCTTAATCTGATTTCTTCACCCTTTTCACCTATAAATAGATCAAGAAACCAAGCTAATTTCATTTCAATTTCAAGTATACCCACAAAATTTCAGCAATTAAACCCAATTAAGAAACCCCAAAATTTTCCCCTTTCTCTCTCCTCCCCACCACCGTCAGACCGCGCACCGCCGCCGCCGCCGCCGCCACCCTCTGCCGACGCCGGCTGCCCAGCCGTAGCCAAACCACCCCCTTGCACCCACCTCTTTCCTCCTTTGTTCTTTCATCCCCTTCCAAACCAAGACCAATGTTTGGTCTTTGGTGTTTTGTAAAAACTAAAACTAAAATCCTTAAAATCTGATATATCCAATTTATATAGAGTTTTACCCCCGTACCACGGTCATAATTAGTAGTGTTTTTGGCTCTTTAGGGCCACTTTTATTACTAATTTGTGTTTTCTAGTGTTTTCGTATTTTTAGTTGAGTTTTACAGGAAATTGCACTTTTGGAGCATTTTTCCGGGTTTTCATGGATCGACTACGGAAGCTAGAAGGACACGACCATTCTTGAAGTCCAGGATCGGTGAGAGCCAGTGATTAAGGGCCTGGTATGTGATACCAGGGCCATTGGATCAATTAATCAAGATCCGATGAGGAAATCCGGATTGGGCCGAGGAATCGAGCCCAATCAAAAATCCAAGCCTCGAAGAAGAAGTCGGGCCCGATCGGGCAAGCATACGCCCGATCGGGCGGATGCGCACAACAACAGCCTCAAGGAAGAAGTGCGCCCGATCGGGCGCAGCATGCCAAGCAAAGGCAGGGCAAAAAGGCGGGCCCGATCGGGCGCGTGTTTTTCTTAGAGCTGATTAGTTTTGTTTTAATTTTTGTTTTGAGGAATGTTTAAGTACGAATTATGTACGTAAATTCTAATTAACTTTTCTCTTAGACTCTCTCTCTCTACTTAGTTTGGAGATTAATACTCACTCTTATACTTTTACTCTCAACCTTATTCTTAATTCCAGATATATTTTGGTAACGATTTCTCTTCTCTTAATCTTAGTTGCTTAATTTATTCCTTCGATCATGTCTTGTTTATTTGCTTTGATTAGTTTAGTTTTTAATTATGTGTGAGTAGTTTTATTTCTAGGGTTTATGGGGATCCATAAATAATATGAAGGGGTAATTTATTGTTGTTGATTGTCACTGCTAGATTAATTTCCTATTGATTGATTTAATGCTCTGTGACTAGATTAGGCCAGATCTTTTATGCATTAGTTTGACAATATTGATTCGAGATTCGACAGATGAGAATTGATGTTTAGGTCTAGTTTCAATAGGCAGGTTAATTTATAAATGGTTAGGTCGAGATTCGAAAGATGAGATTTAATACCGGTAAATTAATTGTGTGATTATAATACGTAGCGAAATCCCTTTATAATCTGATTGATGTATGCATTGATGAATGGTTATTATATTCTACTCTAGAATATTATTTATTGGTGAACCTATGCCCTAGATCCTTTTATTCATTGTTTTCTCCCTATTCTTAACCTTCGTAGTTTAGTTTCATATTCGAACTTATATATCGGTTACGTAATAATCTAGATTATATTAGTTAATTAGGAATATAAATACTCGTTTCTCTATGGATTCGACCCTACTTCCCTATTTGCATTAGTTAGAGGATTTAGTAATTACTTTTGATTTGGGGATACGACTTTACCTTGTCAAAATTTGGCGCCGTTGCCGGGGAACGGTTTTATTTTTATTTCTGATTATTTTTGTAGTCTAGGTTTTTTTTTTTTTTTTTTGTCTCAGAGAACACTAGTTCTCTGAGGCAAATCTCATATTTGCTTTTAGTTTTTTTTGTTTATGCCCAGGTGTTCCAAATCAAGGTACATCCCATTCGATCCTGAGATCGAACGATCCTTTCATAGACAGAAGAATTTCTACAAGCAAATTCTGGCGGACTCTGGTGATAATAATAATCACCGCGATCCTCCAACTGGTTCTAGCGATTCAGAGGTATCATCAGATATAGAATCAGAGATGACGGCTCCAAAGAAGCTTAGTGATTACTCACAACCAAAGCTTACAGATTTTCCACATCTCACCCCTACTCCGGCTCTTGAAGGGGTAAAATTTGAAATTAAACCTCAATTTATAACGATGATAGAGAGGAAGCAATTCAGTAGAGCTAAGGGTGAAGACCCAAATCTTCACATTGCCGACTATTGTCAATATTGCAATACCATCAGGCAAGCCGGGGTCACTCAAGACCAAATCAGGGAGATTCTTTTTCCCTTCTCTTTAACTGGAAAAGCTAAATTGTGGTTTAATGGCTTAAATAGAACTGCACTTGGAATAACTGACTGGGAAACTCTTGTTTTGAATTTTTATAACAAGTATTATCCTGCAGAGAGAACAGCCGTACTACGGAGTGCAATTCAGGAATTTTCCCAAGAAGCCGATGAATCTTTATATGAGGTTTGAGAGAGGTTCAAGGACCTACAGAGAGAGTGCCCCCACCATAATTTAGCACAGTGGCAGTTAATCCAAGCCTTTTACAATGGCATTGGAAATTCTTCTAGAATAATTTTAGATTCTACAGCTAGTGGGAGATTTATGAATCTCAATGTTGATGATGCTGGTCAGGTTATTGAAGATATGGCGATACATAATTCTCAATATGGGAATCCTAGGGGCTTTGCTAACAAGGGGAAGCATAATGTTGACTTTGTATCCTTTTTGTAAGCTCAATTGACCTCTATCTGCCAAAAATTAGATAATCTTAGCACTGCTAATGTAGCTAATGTTTCTGCAATTAACAATAATTCTAATGAGGCTTTCTGTGAAAATTGTGGAATTTTAGGTCATTGGGAACAAGATTGCAGGAATTCCGTGAAGCAAGTTAATGCCTTTCAAGCTTATAGGCAGAATAACCCATACTCTAACACCTACAATATTGGGTATCGGAATCATCCGTACCTTTCCTATCGGAGTACCAATGTTCAAAATCCACCGCCACAAGAACCACAGGCGCCACAGCAACAGCAGCAGAAATATTACCATCCCAATGCTGGCCAGAAAAACCAACACAACAATCCTCCTCATCTTCTGACGCTTCTTTGGTGGAAATTAGAGCGATGTTGGTTAATATGCAGAAGCATATGGAGAGTAGAGATGCGCAAATTGATTCAATCCTAGCGCACATTAAAATTGTAGATAATTTGATTGCGCAACTTTCCGCCACTCTATAAGCCCGCCAACAGGGAGCTCTGCCGGCATAGCCGACCAGGCCTACGGATCAAGCCTACGCAATTACTCTAAGGAGTGGTTCAAACTATGAAGGGCCCTCTATGCCCAGAGTTGATGAACCTGTTTTATTAAATAATGCTAATCTTGATTCCGTTAAACATGACAATGTAGCTACTAGCCCTGCATGTGTAGGGAATAATTTCAAGCCTTAATCCCACTAGCTTGAACCCCACTGTGATCATACACTAAAGTACGGTGGCGTCCAAAAGGGAAGAAGATAGAGCAAAAGAGTCGCCAACAAGTTTTTTAGGAACTTGTAAACCGTTCATAGGATGAAGGTTACACCCCTTAACGATCCAAGAGATCGTCAACTCCATAAGGTCTTGAACCAAATAACAGTTCGGGGATGATGGTACAAATCCAACCTAAAAGAGATTGAACCTGCCCTAATAATAGGCCTCTACTTTATTCTGCTCGTATTCATGTGCGCTTTCTGATTAACATGCAATCAATTGGTTAACCCTAAACCTGTTTATCTATGTTGGTTGAATACTAATGCACAAATAAACTATTATTGGCGATCACTTGAATTATAATCACAATTAACCCTAATAAGATTATTAATTATCTTATTAAGCGTGATTACAAGTACCAATTCCCTTTAAACATGCATAAAAGGCGTGATCAAGCAATAAATAACGCATCAAGCAACATAATAAATAATCGTCATTAAAATAATAATAATAATAATAATAATAATAATAATAATAATAATAATAATAATAATCAACAATTATAACAATTATAATAATTATAATAATCATAATAATATTCATGTTAAAGCATAATAAAAATAGCAAGATCCTAGGCATGATACTAACAAGATTAATAACAAACCCTAGCATGTCACTAAGCAATAAAAATCAAATCTTTAACCCTAACATGATACTAACATGAATAAATATTAGGAAGAACATAGGAAGCATCATAACAATCATATTTAATATTAAAAATAACCTAGACATGATACTAGGAATATAATAATAACAATATAAACATGATTTCTACATCATAATATCAATTTATCAATAAAGCACTTACTTTGATGCTCTTTCTAATAACAAAATACACACGTTAGTAACTTCAAGGAAAATAATAATCAAACAATTAAATTAAATAATTGGAAGAGAGATTTGGGACCAAACCCTTAGAAATTAAACCTTTCACGTCTAGGGCGAAGGCAAATTCGAATATGGCTAGGTGTTTCTAGATCTTGCGAATGCGTAATTTTGTATGAGAAAACAAAGTTTAGGAAAAAGATGAATGAGAGAGATAAATGATTAAAAGAATGCTAAAGAATTAATTATTGTTGATGATAACTTGCGAATAAGGAGAATTCGTGAATGAATGGTGAGAATTGGTGAATCTTGATGAATGAAAACGGAGTTTTTAATACGATATTTATAGAGAAAATCAGCCAAAAAAGATAAATTAACAAAACAGAGTCTGACGCTCAGAAAACAGAGTTGGCGTCAGGCACCAACACTAGCGCCAGGCGCCTGGTTCCAGGCGCCAAGGCCTGGGGTTAGGCGCCAAGCTTATTTCCAACGCGTTTTCGAAAATCAGATAAGTTTACCGTTTTGGAGGATAAAATCATATAATTTCCTCGAAAATGCTATTTGATTTTAATTAAAACTCTGAAAAGTCAAAAGTCAATTTATCAATGCTAATTGAATTAGGAATGAAAAGAACCTTCTAGAAGATTCTAGAAGACTAAAACCATTCCTAATTGCATTAGGAATGATAAATCATATTAGGCCCTCCCCTAGGTCATTAGGCCGCATATAAAGCTCAAACTGGGCCCAGTTTAGTAAATTGGCCATAACTTCCTCAATATTCATCGGAATTGGGCTTATAATATATCGTTGGAAAGGTCTTTGCAAGCCCCATCCAACTACACTACTATTGGACCCATATCATGGACCAACCAAACTGGATTGACTGTTTTCTTAAAATAAGTTTTCAAAAACAGAGAGAAGAGAAAAGAAAATAAAACTTTCCGCAACACTAGACTTTCCACACTTTCACTTCATTCGATTATGATTCGACGCGAAAGGTACTCATCACTGGGTTTGGTTTTGGGGAGACACAATTGGGTGTCTACAGCAGGGCTAAAGCATGTTGGAAGTTCTTGATATAAAATAAGAGAGTTGGGGAAAACAAGAGAGAGAGAGAAAAACAAATGAAAGGGGAAAATCCCACATTGGTTGGGGGGAAAGGTTTTTCCTTATTTTTATATTGTAGTGTCTTAACACTACTTAGTTGAGTGAGTGGGAGTTAATTGTTACTCCACACACGCACGCGCGCGCTAAGCCGAGTCGAGCCGGGCCGGGTCGGGTCGAGTCGGGCCTCGGGACTTGGGTCTTGGGGAATGCGATGCGCGGGCGTGGGGCCTTGTTATCTTTTTGGAGAAATTTTATTTCCTTTTCTTTGTTAAACAGAATTTTGTTTTTTGTCTGTTGGGAATATTCTTTTCTGACTGTTGGGATTACAGAATTAAGTCAGTCATTAATCCCTTGATTATAGCTCACTGATTAATTCCTTGTTTCTTGCTTCCGTTGTTGACTGGTTGAATGAATCTGGTCGTTTTCTTAGCCAGATTCATCCCTCGTTTTACGCTTCATGGCTCCCTTCTACTGCCTATATATACTCGTTGCTTTACCCATTCAAAAATACACAACACAATCAGTTATCTCTCTTCTCTCAAATTATCTAAACACGAGTTTGTTCTGTTCTGTTTTCTGGGCAAGTATTCAGAGTTCCAGTTGGGTTTGTGAGTGCACATAAACTCCGGCGCCGTGCTTATCCTGGAGGGCGACCGCTTCTAGTCTACTACACCGGGAGGTAGCGCGGAATCGTCTTTTAGGTCAGTGGTTCTCCACGACGCGGCTATTGTCACTTTGGTTCACACATCAAGAGATAAGTAATTTCTGTTTTATTGCTTAGTAGTTTAACAAAGCATAGTACTAATATATCTCATTCTACATTGCAGGGTACGACTCTAGAGAAGGTGACTACTCCAGATAAGAGCAATAATGCTCCAAAGCCAATTATCAAGCTTCCATTCCCCAATCGTCACTTGAAGACAAACTTGGATAAGCAGTTTGGTAAGTTCCTAGAGATGGTAAAAGATTTGAAGGTAACAGTTCCCTTCACTGAATTAATCACACAAATTCCTTCATATGCAAAATTTATGAAAGAAATATTGACAAGAAAAAGGTCTATTAGTGAGGTAGAGACAATAGCTTTCACTGCAGAGTGTAGTGCCGTACTTCAGAATAAATCTCCACCTAAATTAAAAGACCCGGGTAGTTTTTTTTATCCCTTGTCATATTGGCAATATAATGATCGATAATGCATTGTGTGATTTGGGTGCTAGCGTTAGCATCATGCCATTATCTGTGTGTTCTAAGTTGAATATGGGTAAATTAAAAGCTACTAATATTACTCTACAAATGGCCGACCGTTCTTTTAAATATCCCTTAGGTGTTTTAGAGGATGTCCCCGTTAGAGTAGGTAAATTTTATATACCTGTTGATTTTGTTGTTCTTGATATGGCTGAGGATATGCAAACCCCAATTATTTTGGGTAGTCCATTCCTTAACACTGCAGGAGCAATCATAGATGTGAGAAGTGGTAAGTTTACACTATCAGTAGGGGATGATAAAATCGTTTTCAAACTTAATAATACCCCTAAAAGCCCCATGATTGAGGAGAAATGCTTTAGTGTTAATGTGGTTGAGAATTATTCTAACAAGCCCCAAGCTCTTGAAAAAGACCCCTTGGAGGCGGTATCTTGTGTTGCATCCCTTTCAGATGAGATAGATAAATGGCATAAGGAAGTTGATGCAATAGAAAGAGCACTCTACACTATTGGTCTTGGTTTTGAGGATGAAAAGGTGGAATCAATCAAGCAAGTTGTGCAATTTGAGCCTACGGTAAGTGTTCCGCCAGATCGAGTTGCAAGTGTTAAATGCAATGACAATTTGAAGCAACCCTTGATCAAAGAAGGATCTTTGGTGCGTAGCATTGAAGCACCCCCAACCCAAGTCAAGGAGGATCCACCAGATAAGGTGAATTGGCGTCCCATAGGGCATGTCAGGAAGCCGCGTCGTAGCCAAAACAGCGCTAGACCGGGTGAGAAACCGCTCGATCAAGCGTTAGGCCAAGGGTCCTAGTTATTGTACTTGGTAAGAAGGTCGTGCAGGACCTAGATAAACCAGAGCTTTGCGAGAGGCAACCCGTATTTGTTGCTTTTTAGACTAAATTTTTCCTTATTTTTATTTTTTTAGAGAGGTGAGGAGAGTGAATTTTACCTTTCATGAGTGTTTTGTACAGGTTTTAGATTACAAAGTACGGAGGTTTCAAGAGAAAAAGGCGAAGATAGAGAAGCTCCAGGCCTGGGTATGGGCCCGATCGGGCGAGGATCGCCCGATCGGGCGCGCACCTAAGGGTCAGATTTGAAGAATATTTCACCCGATCGGGCATAAGTCCCGATCGGGCGCGCAAGTGAGGAAAGAAATCAAGGGGAACTTCGCCTGATCGGGCGGAATTTTGGAGAAATCGAGTGCCACAAAAAGAAATATCGGGCGAGCAAAGGGAGATTTCCAGGTTCGAGTTCGCGCCCGATCGGGCGGAGGTCGCTCGATCGGGCGCACACTTTACATTTCAGGAAAAGGCAACTTCGCCCGATCGGGCGCGCCTATTTCATCCGGATGTTTTAAACATCCTTCTCCTTTCTCTTTTCTTTTTCTTTCTTACTTCTTCTTTCTCTTTCACACTTTCTCTCTCTAAAACCTCCATTTTCAAACCTTCAACCTCACTTTCTTTCCAAGATCTCCTCAAATTCACCCATCAAAACCTCAAATTTTTTACATATTCTTAATCCTCACACCTTCCTCTACATTTTCCACCCATTTTCTCCCACTTTCTCTCATAATTTCCTCTAACACTTAGAGAGAGAAAGCTTCAAATACCCAATTTTCCACATAAACATGGCTTCAAAGCGTTCTAGGCAACAAAGAGGCGAAAGTTCGAGGCAACAACAAGCAATAGTCCACCTGGAGCTTCAAGTACCGGGATGGGAGGAGGTTGTTATCACCTTGGAGGAACAACGGGCTAGGATGCTAAATCTCAACCCGCTTTGTTCATCATCCTACATTATCTAGACTAGGTCTTGATAAATATGTGGAAAAATTGTTTAAGGGTATAGGCATGAGTGGTTTCTTTCAAATGTGCCATGATACATATGATTATTTAAAATTAGAATTTATCTGTAGTTTTAATGTTATTAAAATGAATGCTATAATCACTCATGTGCAATTCCGATTATTGAACAAGGATGTGCGTTTAACTCTTAAAGAATTTGGGAAGTTGTTTGAATTAAAATTGGATAAACCAATCGAACCCTCCTAAGACCACATTGTCGTGGTCTACAAGAGACTCACTGGGGAGGGTTTGGCTAACCTCCAACACGCCAAAGGGACGTGGATTCAACATCCCGTCCCAAAGTTTTGGCAAAGATTTGCCGGCCTCACTATTTTTGGGAGGCATAAACCGGCAAATGTGAGGAGGGATGAATTAGAATTATTGGCATCCTATGTAATCCCTAATGCTGAAAAATTGAACATACCCCATAGGATAGCCAATCACTTCCAAAGGGCGGCCAATTCGGCCGAAGCGGGTAGGTCTAGGGCACTTATTTATTTTGGGGAGTTAGTAACCCATATTGCCATAAAACACCTAGGTTGGAACCCGGATGGGCATAGGAAAGTAGCGGGCTCAAACCTCATGGACCTAGCCTATTTAGGGAGCCTAAATTGGGTGCAACCCGTGGGAGGTGACACTTGGTGGATAATCCACCGACAATCGGGTAGGAGGGACCAAGCCTTTACCTTACCCAACCCCGCCTTGACCAAATTTGAGAAGGGGAAGCCTTCCTACACAATTGAGATTAACGGTCAAGGTGAGGTTTGAGCACCTCACCCTTCACCACAACCCCACCAATCACTAGGGTTGTACACCGGTCCAAAACCGGACCGGACCTGACCCGGACCTGAATGGACCGAGACCTGAATCCTTGATTTTTAAGGATCGGAGACTGGACCTGAATCAACAGGTCCGGTTCCGGTCCAGACGGTCCGGGTTTGGACCTGAATAGACTTGATTATTATTTTTTTAAAATAATATGAAAGTGCTGACCTGTTTAGACCTGTTATGGACCTGTTTGGACTTAATTAGACCTGATTGGACCTGTTTAGACATGTTTGGACCTGTTATGGACCTGTTTAGACCTGTTTAGACTTATTAAATAAAAAAAGTTTTACCGGTTTCAGGTCCGGACCTACAATTTTCGGGTTTTACCCGGACCGGACCTGAAACCCGGAATCCTTGAATTTCAAGGACCGGGACCGGACCTGAATCTACAGGTCCGGTCCCAACAGGTCCGGGCCAGTTTTTGTACACCCCTACCAATCACCCCAATACCAATCCCCCCCACCCCATTCACCACACTACCCACCACCTCCACCCTTCACCTATGGCATACCCACTTCCTCGGTCGATTATAACGTCAACCCCAATGCCCCTATGACTTTTCGGCTTTTAGAAGCCAATTGGACCGTATCAAGATGGGGCAAGGGAGAGTTGAGGGCATGATGCAAAACCTAGATTCTAGGTTAAGCACCTTGGATGGTCGGGTAGGCCATATAGAGAGGAACCTTGGGAGGGGTCTATACCCTATGTATGATGACTATGCACGCCGAGGGGCTATTCCCCCCGAGGCATTAGTTCCCGACTGGTTCCAATACCCCCAAGGAGGGTATTCCACCCCTGGAGAATTTGGTACTTATGTGGACTACTCTTCAGTCCATGGATATGGGGGTGATGCTCCTTTTGGGGGTATGGGGGAAATGTGAACCCTAACTACTTTGCAGGTGGTTCGGGTTATGGTGGTGCTAGAACGAGCCAGGGTGGTGCCGGCTCGAGCTATGGAGGAGGGTATGAGAGGATGGATGACGATGAGGAGTAGCTTCTCCTAGCTACCCTCCCAAGTCAATGAGGACATTGCTTGATTTGGATTGGGGGGAGATTTATTGTATATATGGTGACCCTCTTTCTCTCTTCTCTATTTATTGCTTTCCTAGTGTAGTTTTTTATTGCTTTCCTCTATGAAAAAAATACAAATTTTTTTTTTGAAAAACAAAAAAATTCAAAAATACGTTCCAATGAATTGTAAATCATGCTTCCCTGTGTCCCATACTTAGAAATATTGTTTTGATTCTTGGTATATGATAATGAGCTTTGTGAATTTGTTGATCATGATTTGAAGTTTAATTGTTTGGATTCCTAAACATGCGTCAATTTTGCCAACTATTTGTGAATATGGTGCTTGACTAGTTGATTTGGTTATGAATGTGTGATAGTTCCTAGTATGTCAATGAATTTGAGTATTGGTTTGCAACTATTAGTAATGTTTATATAGCTCAATATTATGCACATTGAGGAGGACGAAGGCATTTGTTCTTTTAGGAAGCCTTCAGACGATGTTAGATACATTTGTTCCCTTCTTGTTACCCATGTTGTCGCTTGTGCCCTTTTATTGTTTATTTAGCCACATTACAAGCCTATATGAGCCCCATTGGTTACTAGTCCCAAGCTTGGCTTGGGGGAGCTATTAGTTGGTGAGGTGAGGGAGTTGTAGTGTGCACATTATTTGCACAATGTGGGAATAAAAGAAGAGTGATTGTTCTTTGATATTATGATTGGAAAATATTGATGTTTTGTGTTACAAAGTTGAAAATTTCCAATGTGAGATATAAAAAAAGAGCAAAGAAAAAAAAAAGTTGTTTCATATGTTCAAATGTTCTATTTGAAGGTTGTTCAAGAAAAAAAGAAAAGAAAAAAATTCAAAAGAAAAAAAAAGAGTTCAAGAAAAGAAAAAAAAAAGAAAGAAAAAGAATAAGTGGTTCAAAGTTTATTTTAATTCACTCTATTCCATATTATCATATTTTGTGAGTGAATATGTAAGTGTTGGGATTTTGTTGTATATATGATTGTTTGGTGAACTTTTGTGGAGTTGAGTTGTGATTGGAGATGTTTTGGTCATCACTTGTTGTGACCTTGGGTTTTATTAGGATATGGCTCCCTTTAGCATGGCTTTACTCTCACATTTTCCTAAATTTATCCTACCCTTTACCCTAGCCTTACATTACAATCTTT
Source organism: Chenopodium quinoa (assembly GCF_001683475.1). Taxonomy (NCBI): domain Eukaryota; kingdom Viridiplantae; phylum Streptophyta; class Magnoliopsida; order Caryophyllales; family Amaranthaceae; genus Chenopodium; species Chenopodium quinoa. The sequence continues at coordinate 782,956 of NW_018745190.1, forward strand.
AAAGACCTTCCGACCTTTGTGCATAGAATTGTATGAATGTGAAAGTGTTGTTTAATCAATGCAAGTTATGATTTGACATATTTCGAGTCGACTAGTAGGTTGAGCGTTCATTGTTTTAAACACACAAGAGTGTGATATGGGAGGGCATTGTTCACAAACAAAGGGGTTGGTCGGAGAGCGATCGAATACATCTTTTACTCACCACATAAATGAGAGTTGAGTGCGTGAGCACTAGTCTTGAATTCTATATGCTCATGTGGTTTGCTTTACTTGACAATTGTTGGGGATGAAGGATGAGTAGATGAATGAGATTGATTGACATTGAAGCATGTTCATTAGATTTATCTTGAATCGTTTGTGCTTGATTTTGTTTATTGGGATGAGGCATGTTTTATATGTTCATTGATGAGCTCTTTGCTTAGGGACAAGCAAAGGTTTGGCTTGGGGGAGTTTGATATATCCAATTTATATAGAGTTTTACCCCCGTCCCACGGTCATAATTAGTAGTGTTTTTGGCTCTTTAGGGCCACTTTTATTACTAATTTGTGTTTTCTAGTGTTTTCGTAGTTTTAGTTGAGTTTTACAGGAAATTGCACTTTTGGAGCATTTTCTAGGGTTTTCATGGATCGACTACGGAAACTAGAAGGACACGACCATTCTTGAAGCCCAAGATCGGTGAGAGCCGGTGATTAAGGGCTTGGTATGTTATACCGGGGCCATTGGATCAATTAATCAAGATCCGATGAGGAAATCCGGATTGGGCCGAGGAATCGAGCCCAATCAAAAATCCAAGCCTCGAAGAAGAAGCCGGGCCCGATCGGGCAAGCATACGCCCGATCGGGCGGATGCGCACAACAGCAGCCTCAAGGAAGAAGTGTGCCCGATCGGGCACAGCGTGCCAAGCAAAGGCAGGGCAAAAAGGCGGGCCCGATCGGGCAGCCCTTTGCCCGATCGGGCGCGTGTTTTTCTTAGAGCTGATTAGTTTTGTTTTAATTTTTGTTTTGAGGAATGTTTAAGTACTAATTATGTACGTAAATTCTAATTACCTTTTCTCTTAGACTCTCTCTCTACTTAGTTTGGAGATTAATACTCTCTCTTATACTTTTACTCTCAACCTTATTCTTAATTCCAGATATATTTTGGTAACGATTTCTCTTCTCTTAATCTTAGTTGCTTAATTTATTCCTTCGATCATGTCTTGTTTATTTGCTTTGATTAGTTTAGTTTTTATTATGTGTGAGTAGTTTTATTTCTAGGGTTTATGGGGATCCATAAATAATATGAAGGGGTAATTTATTGTTGTTGATTGTCAATGCTAGATTAATTTCCTATTGATTGATTTAATGCTCTGTGACTAGATTAGGCCAGATCTTTTATGCATGAGTTTGACAATATTGATTCGAGATTCGACAGATGAGAATTGATGTTTAGGTCTAGTTTCAATAGGCAGGTTAATTTATAAATGGTTAGGTTGAGATTCGAAAGATGAGATTTAATACCGGTAAATTAATTGTGTGATTATAATATGTAGTGAAAGCCCTTTATTATCTGATTGATGTATGCATTGGTGAATGGTTATTATATCCTACCCTTGAATATTATTTATTGGTGAACCTATGCCCTAGATCCTTTTATTCATTGTTTTCTCCCTATTCTTAACCTTCGTAGTTTAGTTTCATATTCGAACTTATATATTGGTTACGTAATAATCTAGATTATATTAGTTAATTAGGAATATAAATACTCGTTTCTCTATGGATTCGACCCTACTTCCCTATCTGCATTAGTTAGAGTATTTAGGAATTACTTTTGATTTGGGGATAAGACTTTACCCTGTCAAAATCCCACCAATATAAATTAGTTCTAATGACATGTTGACCCATTAAGAGTAGGTGAGCCCAATCCTCATGCTTATATTATTTCTATTGGTCTAATTTATGTACTTTCACATTTACAATAAGTTATTATTATTATTATTATTATTATTATTATTATTATTATTATTATTATTATTATTATTATTATTATTATTATTATTATTATTATTATTATTATTATTATCTAACAATGATAAAGTTTAAAGATTAGTTTACAAAAACAAGTATTAATTTTATAAAAGATTTGAAGCAATTTTTCATGCACAATTAGTTTGAGTCCATATTTTATATCTTGTGTTCAAAGAGTATTGATTAGGATTATTGGTTTATTGAAAGGAAGTGTCAATTTCGTTGTTAGAGGTTTCATATGATTGTATGAAATATTAAGGTACGTATTTGTGGCTAGATCTTTAACTATGTGATTTTATTCATAAATGTGTTTTATGTTTTGAATGATGAACTATGTTTGAATATTGAACAATGGTTTATGAATGTTTATAAAATAAATCGTGTAAGCTTGTTTCAATAAAAACGATTGTTCGATATCTAAATGCTTTATAAGCTTGGTTGTAAACTTACTTGGTTTACTAAATTGTTTAAAAAGGAAATGTTATCATTTTAATCATCCCATAAATGGGAATTGGAAGATTGATTTATCAAAGATGTTTATGTGATTTTCTTGACTCCCACTATGCGGAGATAAATGATAAGACTATGAGCTTTTTATGATCTAGTCTTTCCTCGAGTATAGACTATGTAAATGAGTTACTAGCTTGAGGGGTGTGCACACTTAGGTTGGGAAATTGGTTTACGAAAATGTTGATCTTCCATTTCTATTGGAATCTACTTTTGGAAAGTTTTTTATTTTGGAATGTTTCTAAATATCGAGTTTCCATTTATAAAAGGTTTGAATAATGATCGACTATTTACAAAATGCGAAATCTTACGAAAGCGTGTTTAATTAAATAAATTGATGATTTACGTATCTAGCATTGTTATGTACTTAGCATTTTTGCTAGCGCGTATTTCTCTTTTGTTTTTGGCTTGGCCCTACTTATCACTTCTGATAAGTAGATAGGTGACGATGATGAGTCGATGTGAAATAAATGTTGCATTGGGAACAAAGGGAGATAATCACTTAGTCTAGATTTATTGGTTAACGATTTGCATGAAGAGTTATCGTGTGATTCAGTTTTGAAAACTATTATTATTTAACAAAAGTTAATTATGTATTTTTCCGCTGCAAACATTTGTATTTTGAAAAGCCTTACGTAATCACGTGGTGGTAATTCTCCTAAGCTACTCTCTTAATCATATTTGTATCATTATTATTGGAGAGTAATTTAGGGGTGTTACACAAACCCCACCATAACTTTGCCATAGCTGCATGAATTTTTTGAATAATAACTCCCAGTAATTTGTAGACACCCATGAGGTAAGTGGGAATAGCTTGAATGACAGATTTTAGTAAAATTTCTTTCCCGACTCGGGAAAGGAGCTTTTCCTTCTAACCTTATAGCTTTTTCCAAATTCGATCAAGGAGAGCTTCAAAGACGACTATCATTTTGGACCTTCCCACAATTATAGAAATCCCGAGATACTTTTCATGTCTGTCCACTTGTGGCATTCCCAAAATTTCCATCAAATTAAACCTTCTCTTTTATCTATGCTTACACCTTTGCTAAAAGACACTTCCGACTTCTCATAATTAATTTTCTGTCCGGATGTTTTTTCATACTAGTTGAGAATATCAACTACAATTGTGCATTCCTGTCGGTTGGCTATGGTAAAAAGTAAGCTATCATCCGCAAAGAAAAAGTGAGATATCTCCGGCCCCTTGCAACTAGCCTTAGTCTCATGTAACATTCCTTGGTCCGCTTTATTCTGCAACATCTTAGAGAAAACATCGGCAACCAGAATAAACATGTAAGGAAATAAAGGATCTCCTTGTCGGAGTCCCCTAAAAGGGTTAACAGACCCACAAACTCCCCCATTCACAATGAAGGAGTAAGACACAATATTAACACATTTCATTATTAGATTCACCCACCTCCCATTAAACCCCATAGTAAGAAGTAATTTCCGCAGAATACCCCATTCAACTCTATCGTAGGCCTTACTCATGTCAAGTTTCAAAGCCATTGAACCATTCCTCCGTTTACTCCTTTTCTTCATTATATGAAACAATTCAAGAACAATCAAAGCATTGTCTGTAATCAATCGACCCGGCACAAAAGCACTTTGATTTACAGATACTATACAAGGAAGGATATTTTTAAGCCTCGTAACAATTGTCTTCGAAACAAGATTATTGTAGGGAATAATTTCAAGCATTAAACCCCTAGCTTGAACCCCACTGTGTTCATACACTAAAGTACGGTGGCGTCCCAAAGGGAAGAAGATAGAGCAAAAGAGTCGCCAACAAGTTTTAGGAACTTGTAAACCGTTTATAGGATGAAGGTTACACCCCTTAACGATCCAAGAGATCGTCAACTCCATAAGGTCTAGAACCAAATTAGGGTTCGGGGATGAAGGTACAAATCCAACCTAAAAGAGATTGAACCTGCCCTAATAATAGGCCTCTACTTTATTCTGATCGTATTCATGTGCGCTTTCTAATTAACATGCAATCATTAGAATTAACCCTAAACCTGTTTATCTATGTTGGTTGAATTTAATGCACAAACAAATCTATTATTGGCGATCACTTGAATTATAATCACATTAACCCTAACAAGATTATTAATTATCTTATTAAGCGTGATTACAAGTACCAATTCCCTTTAAACATGCATAGAAGGTGTGATCAAGCAATAAATAAATAAGCATCATAATAAATAATCAATCATTAGAATAAACATGAATAATAATAATCATCATTAAAATAATAATAATAATATTCATAATCATCATAAATTATGACAATCATAATCATGTTTATGTTAATATTAAAGCATAATAATAGCAAGACCCTAGGCATGATACTAACAAGATTAATAACAAACCCTAGCATGTCACTAAACAATAAAAATCAAAGCTTTAGCCCTAACATGATACTAACATTAGGAAGAGAATAGAAAGCATCGTAACAATCATATTTAATATTTGATATTATAACCTTTTCCCTAAACACGATACTAGGAATATCATAATAACAATTTAAACATGATTTATACATCATAATATCAATTAAAACCATTAAAAGTAATTACTTTGATGCTTCGTACCTCTTTCTAATAACAAAATACACACGTTAGTAACTTCAAGGAAAATAATAATCAAAACAATTAAATTAAATAATTGAAATAGAGATTTGGGACCAAACCCTCAGAAATTAAACCTTTCACGTCTAGGGCGAAGGCAACTTCGAATATGGCTAGGCATTTCTAGATCTAATGAATGCGGAATTTTGTATTTGAAAACAAAGTTTAGAAAAAGAGAAAGAGAGAGAGATGAAATAATCAAGAAAACTTGATGAGAATTGGTAAATGATTTAGAGAGAATTAGAGAATTAATGATTGCGAATGAAAACTGATTGTAGGTGAATGAAAACAAAGTTTTTAATACGTTATTTATAGAGAAATCAGCCAAAAAGATAAAATATCAAAACAGAGCACTTGGCGCACTCAAAAAGAGATTGGCGCACGCAAAACAGAGCTAGCGCCAGCACCAGCTTATTGGCGCCAGGCGCTAGGCCTGGTTCCAGGCGCCAATGCCTGGAGTCAAGCGCCAGGCCTGTTTTTTACGCATTTTCAAAAATCAGATAAGTTTGCCGTACTGGAGGATAAAATTGTATCTTTTCCTCGAAAACACTTTTTGATTTTAATTAAAACTCTGAAAAGTCAACAAAAGTCAATTTATCAATGCTAATTAAATTAGGAATGAAAAGAACCTTCTAGAAGAATCTAAAAGACTAAAACCATTCCTAATTGCATTAGGAATGATAAATCATATTAGGCCCTCTTCTAGATCATTGGGCCGTATATAAGGCTCAAACCAGACCCAATTTTAGTAAATTGGCCATAACTTCCTCAATATTCATCGGAATTGGGCTTATAATATAGCGTTGGAAAGGTCTTTACAAACCCCATCCAACTACATTACTATTGGACCCATATCATGGACCAACCAAACTGGATTGGCTGTTTTCTTAAAATAAGTTTTTAAAAACAGAGTGAAGAGAAAAGAAATTAAAACTATCCGCAACACTAGACTTTCCACACTTTCGCTTCATTCGAGTATGATTCGACGTGAAAGGTACTCATCACTAGGTTTGGTTTTGGGGAGACACAAATGGGTGTCTACACTTATACAGAACATTACAAGGCCTAAATTCTGCAGTAGTCATCAGCTCTTTAACTTTGGGGATCAAAACAATATTAGTATTGTTTACATGATTAAGGAAAGAACCGCCATGTAAAATATTACTAACGAAGGAGGTTACCTCATCACCCACGATGTGCCAAAATCGCTGATAAAAGATAGCATGCATGCCATCCAGGCTGGGTGCTTTACATGGATGCATATGCTTCAGAGTTGAAAGGATTTCTTTTTTTTTTTTTTTTTTTTTTTTTTTGTAAAGGGTCTCATCAATTCTGCATTCATCTCTAGAGTGATCAGGGGCTCAATTTTTCAATTACCTCATGGATCATAATTTCGGTGGGTTCCAAAGTGGTAAATATAGCATTGAAATGTCAGGATTCAATTCTTTCGTCTTCCTCTTGCCACTTGCCTTGCTCATCAAACAGACCCCTTATAAAATTCCTCTGCTTTCTTTGGGACGCCTTAAGGTGAAAGTACTTCGTGTTCTTGTCTCCATCTCGAACCTCTAAGACTCGACTCCTAATATACCAATACACTTCCAATTTATCATTCAGCTCATCAAGCTTTTCATTAAGCATAGAACATTCCGAAATACTCTTGTAATACCTCGTATTTTCATACGTATTTTCTAATTAATTAATTAAGAATTATTTTATAAAAAGAGTATTTTAGTAAATTCATTATTGCGCCAAATATAAGTATTTAATCATTTGAATAATTAATTATTTTTGGATTTCTAAATTAATAATATAGGTTTAATTATCTTTTTTAAGGCCGGTCCATATTTTATTATACTAACTATTTCAAGAGAAATATCTAATATACATTATGTATTTAACTAATTTTATATTATCTAAAATATTTATTATTCAATTATTTTATTATTATTTTTGTTTTTATATTAAAAAATAAATAAATAAAAATAATTGTGAAACGTGATTTGATCATGTTTTGAAGACTGATTGTTATCACTTTAGTTTGTTAATTATTATATTTTAAATTAACCTCTAATTCTCTTCTTCATTATCTCATTTTGTTCCTATCTTTCTTCTCCCAACTATATGTATATCCATTTTAAATTTCTTATCTTTTAACCCAACTATTAATCTAGATTTAATTTGATTCAAGTACCTTAACCACCCCAAAAACTTATCACATTTTCTAGTTATCATATTACACCTTAAGCTCTATCCTTTCTACACCCTCAACACTATAAATAGACCCTTAATTATTCGCACTTATTCAAACCAATTCTCTACTTTTCTTCTCCTCTTTTTACACAAATCATCCCGTTTATCTTTGAAGCTAATTATCGGGCACTTCTGGCCAGATTTTAGGGTATTAATTTTTCACAAAATATTGTTCCACTCGAAAATTTATTGAGGTTAGGCTCGAGAATAACCCAATTCGGAGTTATATCCAAGGAGTTATAGCCTCTGCAAGTTCTGCCTATTCTTTCCAACGCAAATCCAATTCTTCTTTCTTGGTTTCTTATATTTTCTTATTCTCTTCTCTTATTCAATTATTATTATTATTATTTTTATGGGGGATTTATAAATAATTATTATGATTAGTTTTAATTATATAAAATCAGACTTTTAATAATGTTTATGTTGAAAGGTTCATGTACATATAGTTAGGAGGTTTTAATTTAATTATTTGTGATTATTTGTTAACCTTATATTGATTAAGGTTATATTTATTTGTAGGGTGTGTTCAATCAAGGTTCTTGAGGTTCTTTTTGTGTGGTTTTTCTAGCAAGGATCAATGTACGTTTAGGTGGCTAGATACCTTAGAAAGTAATTGGTTTGAATAACATGTTTTACATGATTTGATTGATGATTGAATTAAATTAATTTTGAAATAAATTATGTTTAAAGGTATTTATTTTAATAAAAGTATTTTAATGATTGAATTTTAAATCATGCTTTGAATGGTTTGGATTACTTATCGTGTTTAAATAATATTGGGAACTACTGGATATTAAAAGAATTTATTGAAACATTGAATTATTATTATTAATGCTTTATAAGGATGTTAGTAATCCCACTATGCGGATTTGATTTATTGATAAGGCCTTGGACTTTGTATGACCGGATCTTTCCTCAAGAATAGCCTTGTAATATAAGGAGACTAGCTTGGGGAGTGTGCACACTTGGGTAAGGAATTGGATTAAAAGGAATTGGTTTAATTAACTATTATTTTGCATATTGAATCATTGGAATCGGTTTTGGAATAATGAGTTTTGAATTTATTGGATTAATTATTGGAATTGGTTTTAAAAGCATGTTAGCAAATAAATTGAGTTTACACTATCTTGCACTTATCGTACTTAACATATTTTGCTAATTCATATTTCTTATTTGTTTTGGTTCACCCTGTTTACCGTAATGGTAAGCAAACTATTTTCAGGTGGAGTCATGAATGAGCATATGGGAGTCCAGGGATTTGCTTCACCTAGTTTAGGAATGTTGGTCTTGTCTTTATTTTTGAGCACTCATAACAATGTTACTATTTTTATAAGTATTAATTAAAGAAAATTGAGTTTCCGCTGCAAGTTTTGTTGTTGAGTTAAGTACTTTGAGTAGCCTTGCGTAATCACGCGGCGATAATGCGCCCAAGTCTATCTCTACGGTATAATTATGCGTATTATACTAGTATTTCCGTAGGGAGAGATTTGGGGGTGTTACAACTCTCTACCAAAGTCGTTTGTAACACCCCCAAATCGGCAATTTGACTTCTTAACTTATTGAATTCTCACCACTCCAAGTCTTGAGACCACTAGCTACTGCTCTAATTCTTTCTATAGTAGGCGCACCCAAAGAATTATCCCATGGATTTTTACTGCCCCGCTCGCATGAATTGTCTAGCAGCCAACTGGACTTAAATTTGAACCCTACTTTTTTTTTCTTCTTTTTTCCTTTAGCCCTGCTTCTCTGCCTCAACAAAATGGCCACATGATCAGATTTTATTCTAACAAGATGTTCCACATAGGAATTTGGAAACATTGCAGTCCATGAGCGTGAAGCCAAAAACCAGTCAAGGCGCTCTTGAACTCTAGTGTCAACTGAATTTCCCCTCTCCTATGTATACCAGCTGCCCTCGTAGCTAAGATCATGAAGTTGGTAGTCGTTAGACACCTCATGAAATAGGATAATCTCACGCCTTACCCTGTCAGCACCTCCTTCCTTTTCCTCAAATCTAAGGATTTCATTAAAGTCCCCTCCAATCACAATAGGGTAAGTAGTATCATTATAAAGATGTCTCAATAGCTCCCATGTTTTATACTTATCCTCTTCTTTAGGCTAACCATAAATACCGACGAATCTCCAAACACCCTCCTTACTATTAACATCCCCACATATATGATTTTGGGAGAAAGAGACTGATTAGAAAATTAGTCTCCTCCCTCCAATACAAGCACAAACCACCCGATCGTCCTCTACTTGCAACTCCAAAGGCATTAGCAAAGACAATATGGTTCTTAACACGCTCCACCTCTATTTTATTAATCATCATCTCCAACACAAAAATCAAGTCGGGAGCAAATCTATTACTCCATTTACGGAGTTGTTAAATTGCGCGGGAGTTGCCCAATCCCTGACAGTTCCAACATAGTGCTTTCATTGTGAGAGGCGCGTTTGGTCCGAACCAACCTCCGCCGCCAAATTTACTTCCTTATCAACTGTGTCATCAAGATTAATTCGTTTCCCATAATCGTTTCCATCCTCTAACTCCATATCAGCTGCTTCAACACTACGCTTGAGAGTAGTCAAACTGTTATTTGTAACCGTGGGAGCTTGAGCAGGTCGGAATTTATGTTTGATAACCTTGATTTTCCCTCTTTCGGTAGCAACACCAATCCGAAATCATCTAGATGTATGCCTATATCATCCATAGAAGCAGAGACATCTCTCAAAATCTTCTCACTAATAGAATCAGCGCTCTGAGTATTAAATTTCTTTTCTGTCAAAGACGGAATTTGTTTATTATTTAAGTTTGGGTTCTCATGTTCACTCACCAGTTCTTTATCTTGAGAGAAGGAAGCGCTCGTTGATGAATTGGGACTGCTAGAACAATTATCCCCTTGGAACTTCTCAACCTCCCCTTTTGTCACAAAGTGACTTTTTTGTTTAGATTTCAGAATTTCTATCTCTTCTACCTCCTTTAGTATCCCCTTTCGTGGTGTTTCTTTGATTTCAGTACTCCACCCAAACTTAAAATGTCTCTCTTCTTTAGGAACCAATTGGAAATCTTTCTCTGAGTGACTCATGATTCAACAAGCAAAGCAGAAGAAAGGCAAGCGTTCATATGCAAAATCCACACAGAGCTCCCTTCCCCTACGATCCTTAATTAGTTGGAAACGACGTAGGGGTCGGGTTGTATCAAGCATAATTTAACTCTCCTGTAACGCCATATTCCCAACAAATCCTCTTCAATCTCAAGAATCTCCCCCATACCATTCACCACCACCTTAACATGTTCATCAGACCTACAATTGAATGGAAGTCTTTAATACGTACCCAAAAGGGTGAGTGAGTAAGATTAACCTCTTTGGGTTGTTCATCACCATCAATCTCCTTCAAAATTACCAGCATATTGTCAAAGCACCAAGGATGACCCTTCAAAACTTTCTCTAAATCCTTCCAATGGAAAAATTAGAAAGCATTCAAATTAAGGCTAAGAACCCTAATTGCCAGGCCATGGTTAGGAGCCCATACATTCGTGATTGTTTTTTTTTTTTTTTTTGAAAGCTTCTACGTTATAAGATCATTCTGTCAAAATTTTGCCCACCAACATCAACTCTAAATTATTATCATCCTCGCTACTAGGGTTAATTGCGCCTAAATCAATCGATGTTCCTTCCTCCTCATGAATTTCGAGTTGGGAATACTTCTTAATTATGTCCTCTGCCATCAGTCCAAAATGATTTCCATTAGGGAGAACGACCATAGAAACACTATCTCACAGATAGGGCACGCTTTTTTTTCCGAGAGGGAGAACCCTTTCTTTCAATGGAGAATTTAAATTAGGGTATAAGTTTATGACCTGTTAAAAATTTACAATAGTTTAATACACTATACACTATGCCATTTTGAAAAAAAAAAAAGTAACTACAAGCAGGTTGTGTAATGCTTGGGTTAAACTTTGGTATAAAATGTTTTTAAATGAGACAAATATTTCATTGCATATATAAGATTGTTGTTGGATTGGATTTAAACCAAAATGTGTGTGTCAATGCAAGTTGTATTGTAGTAGTAAAATTAAAATTAAGCGTAAATGCATGGAGTCAATCTAAACCTTGTATATACTTGAGCGGGGGTTATGTGAGCAAACAATGATTAGAGAGCACTTGGATAGATATTGTAGGAATGAAATATGTTTCGAACTATTTCCTGAAGCAATTATCAAACACTAAGTGAAAATTAAGTCTGACCACACCCCCAATTTAGGTTAGACTTGAGAGATTTAAGAAAGAAGCATATGAAGCTAGCGGTCCTTGCTGTTATGAACTCTTTGATCGGCTTCCCCCCAGACAACGAGCTTCTTTGCCAATCTTCACCATGGAAGAGAGTTTTGCTCCCACTTGTGAGATTATCCAGGGCTCGACGGTATGCACGCAATATTTTATCAAAAAGGCATATATTAGGTGATGATACACTACTATTCGTGATTGTATTTTTCTTCACGTGGTTTCTTTCTTAAGGAGTGTGAATTTTACAAATATTTTATTGATCCCAAAAGTTAAACCCCTTACTACTATGTCAATCTTTCTCCCTATTTCTTTACGCCATGTGTTCTATAAAATAGATTCCAAGGCAATGAGATTGAAGTCTATCCTCCTAAAAGTCATCACCGAAAATCAGAGTACTTTCATTCCATGCAAATTAATCATTTAAAATGTTTTAATTTCTATTGAACTCTTTCCTACGGTGAAGAAAAGGAGTGAGGGGCCTAATAAAGGGACAGTGGCTATGAATCTTGATATGATGAGTAATGCTTGTGATAGGTGGACTGTGGAGTGGTTCTTCCTTGAAAAGCTTCTTCTATTCGGTTTTAGTAGAAATGGTGAAAATAGTGATGAGTTGGGTCTCGATAGTCTCATATTCTTTTGTTATATTAATAACACTCGATTACGCCCACCCAAGGTCTACGACAAGGTGACCCTCGATCTTTCTCCATATTTGTTTATTACGATTGTTGATGCTTTGTAAAGTTTAATCAAGAAAGCGTCGGATGCAAGATTAATTCATGGTGCTGGTGCGAGTAGGAATGAGGCAAAATTCTCACCTTTTTGTTTTATTTCCAGAGGACAGTTTGCTATCTATTTGTTGGAGTCAACCGAGAGAAATTATTGTTGGCAATAGTTGATATTCTCAAGATATAGAAGCAGCTTTCGGACATAAAATTAACTTTAATAAGTCGGAGCAGGGATGTTTATTAGGATGTGCAAACAACCCAATAGTACAGGGCTACACACTTTATTTTTTCTTTTTATGACAAATGCTAAATCGCATAAATTAATCTAAAGCAAAAACAAAAGAACTAAATTAAACAAAACTTTTACGCAAAAACAAGGTATGACGCTTGCTCTCTAAACTTGTTCCCTTGTACTTTCCTTTTGCAACAGTGCTGAGCTTGAAGTTCTTTGATATATCATGTATACTATTTATTAGGGGTGAGCAAAAATTCAAGGTATCCGGAATTGGAGTTGGAATCGGCTAGGAACCGGCGGATCCGCAACGGGAATTGGACTTGGTGGTTTCAATTCCAGGTAATAAATTAAGGACCTAGTTACAATTGGTTATGATTCCAATTCTCAACTTTTTTGTAACTGGAACCGGTTTATATGCTAAATTAAATAAATTTTAAATAATAAGAATCTATTGATTGTATCTAGTTAGTAAAATAAAAAAAAGTGCTATTAATACCTAACATAAATACAAATAGCTTAATGATGCATATATAATATAATGTTTTAAATGCAAAAAATAAAGATAGCCGAAAATAAGTATTATATTTTGTTTTATATTTTAACAATTACATACAAAAGTGGGTACCCAAAACTGGAACTGGTACTCGGTGGTTCCAATTCCAATTACTATGTTTTAGGACCTGGTTGAACCAATTCCAATTTTGGTTCCAAATTTTATGACCCGGTCCCAACCAATTCCGGGTCTGGTTCCTAAAATATTGAGCGGGTACCCGATTTGCTTACCCCTACTGTTTATCGTCAATTTAATTGAATTAGACAACCCCTATCTTCCCTATAGAGAAAAAACTAGTTGTGTAGAATCCGTATAAAGAGTTAGACGTTGGATCTGTTTATTTTAATTGCGGAAAGCTTCACACACATGGTGTCCTCCCCCATCATAGAACACATCCTTACTACGAGTATTAGATAAGGTCCAATTAACCCACCCCAACTTTCTATTTTTCTTCTCCCAAGAACCGTTAATTTGTGTTATGACATCATACGTAATAATATAGCTCTTACCAACTAATTAACTATAAAAAACCTTAGGGGTATGCTGAGCCTCCATCCATATTACCACCCTTTATAAATATTACCACCCTTCTTACTGGCCTGGTGATGTACATATTGTCCTATGTTTTACCATTTTGGATTTGGGCAAAGACGATGCTAAATATCCAACTTGATTGTTTAAAACTCTAATGTTTCTCGTAGACCATATGCCCCCATAAAGTTGACATAAAATCTACAATTCGCTCACTTTTAACACCATCTTTGCTATTAAAAAGCTAAATACCTTTTGAACCCATTCTTTTAAAGGAATTCACTCTAACATGCTAAAATAGTATTGCCTAATCAAAGTAATCCTAGAATCCACTTACAAGGTAGTCACGGAGGCAACTAGGGTCAAATTGGGAAGCAATGTTCTTCTATTCCAAATTAAATAATATAAGTTAAATTATTAAGAAACAAGTATGAATTGTATGAATTAAATTATAATCTAAAGCAATAATTAACTAAGGGATAACATCAATATTATAAGGCATAGGGTATAGGTTCACCAATGAATAATATTCAAAAGTAAAATAGAATAGTAAACAATCAATATTGCAAGTATCAAATTAACTGGCTCTCACAAACAATTTATTAATCATAGAATTTAATTTAGAAGTAACAACCTCTTGTAATATGTTAAATCCAATTCTGCCTATTACAACTAGCCTTTATATCAAAGTTATATCTCTGAATCATAAAATCAATATTTCTATACAATTACAATCAAACCAGGCCTAATTTAATTTCATAGGCTTAAAACAATCAATAGAAAATTACATGAAATATCAACAATTAACAAGAACAAATTATCCCATCATATAAATTCATGGATCCCTAAAACCCTAGAATTAAATTACTCACATGTAATTAACTTTAAATTAACCAAATCAATTAAATCAAACATATCAAAAGCAATGATTAAAATACGCAATAAAAGGGTTAAGAAAAAATCAATACCACACGTAAAGGAAATTATTTGAATTTCTATTATGAAAATCAACAATAATAATAAGAGTGCTTTATACAAAATCTCTCTAAAAACTAAAATCTAGAAATTAGTTGATGAAAAGTGTGCTTAAGAAAAACTAAGTTTGGATTCTTATAATTAACTAGTTATTGCCCCGGGCGATGCCCCGGATCCGGACCAATTAAACGTGCAATGTGCCACATATGCCACCTAAAAATATTAACTTCAATGTAAGAGATAAGAATAATTGAAACTTACGATTTTTATAGCACTAGGTTAGGTCCCGTGCCATGCACGGTTATTTTTAATAATTGTTTCATATTAACACTACATTTAGTTATAAAATAAAAATTTGTTTAAAAGATTATGCTTAATTTATGAAAGAGCCTGTTAGCCAGTATATTTTCTTTAAAACTACTTTTACCTACACATACCTCTATGTGCACCCGGGTGTATATAAAAGGTGACAATTAGTTACTGCCCATTGGCAAGACATGATTTTAAAAATATGCATTTGTTAATATGCATATATTTTTGTATATATTTGATTTCACTAACAAATTGCATTGATATCATTTATCAACCAAATGAATTTATTAAAACATAGGACATTAAAATTATGTTAAGAATCTTTTTTTTCTTTTCTTTTTTTTTGCTTAAATTTAAAGTTGTTATTTTTTTTGGAAGGATAAATCAAATCTTTTATTTTAAGTAATTTTTTAATATTTGATATTCGAATTACTTTCTTGGAGCTTTTAATATATAATTAAATTAAAAAAAATAGAATCCTTCTAGTAATATTTGACACAAATTCTATAAAAAAAAATCAATTTTTTTTTTACTTATGTTTATATAGTTGATAATATATTATGGAAATATACATCAAATCTTTTAATTGTGTATAAATTTGTTATCTTTTATTTATGTATTGTATAAGATTTGTTTCCAAAATATTTTTTAAATAAAAAAACTAAGGAGACACTAGAAAATGACACGTGTCATTGCTGGTGTGTCTTTTTAGTATATAGCTATTGATTGATAAATGAAAAATTGTGCATTATAATTTATAAGCACTTAGGACCTATTCTCTTCAGCTTAATTTCAGTTCAATTCAGTTCCTAATTTCCTTCTCTCATAAACAATTCAGTTCAGCTCAGCTTAGTTCAGTAAATCAGAACATGCTCTAACTCATAAGAATAATAATAAAAAATGTATTACATGTATATTATGAATGAGAATTGTACTTCGTATATTATAGGCACACCAAAGCAATATGCAACAGATAGAGAAAAAAATAGTATCAAAATTAAAAGTTTAGTCATACAATTTCTTTTAATGGACGTATGAGTTAGAGAAACAAAAGGATAATATTAATAATGGTAAATATAATAAATGATGAAATATTACTTGTAAATTTTTTGATGCTTATTCAACCTAGAATATAAGTATCCAATGAATCACCATTAGTGCGATTAATTACTTGCTAATTAGATTTTATTATTGTGCAATTACTAAGGAGATAAGAAAAAAAATTAATTAGAGAGGTTAATACATATGAAAAGTTTTCCATTAAATTAAACATTATTATAAAGAGGTTACACATATGAAAAGTTTTCCATGTAGCTTAAGTATTGTTAACCTCCATGTCACGCCTTAGATTTTTATAAGATAGCTTAATTCGGAGGAAGTAAAAATGGAGGGTTGTGAGACAAATGCAAATGTCTCACAACCATTAAAATAACATAAAAGTAAAAAGAAGAGAGATAAAGGAGGATAGAGATAGGAAGAGTGAAAAAGGTGGTGTGGGCCCCACTAAAAAACTTTTCAGAAATGGTTTCACATGCAAAAATGACAAAAAAATTTTGGGACCACAACTACTGAGTACCACTGAGGATTTTTATAAGTACCACTAGGAGTGTATTTTGTACCACTGAGCTGTAATGATATTATTTGACAGCCTAACTAGACATTTGAACCTTTTTTTAAATACCACTAAAATTATATTTTATACCACTGAGAGTATATTTTGTACCATTGAATCTAAAATGGCAAAATTTAAATCCCGCATGAAATAATCAATCTACCCCTATGAGACACTTCTAAATCTCTCTCAACCCTCCGTTTATATAGTCTCCTTAATCTGCGCCATGTCATGTTGACATAAGGATGCCACGTGTTGTAATATAATGCAGTCCATGGGTTTTAATAATATTACTAGTGTGTACCCCGGGCGATGCCCCGAGTTGCTAGTTTGTGTACTTCTTGCTTTAATTTAGAAATTATGTTCGACTATTTGTATAGTAAGTGTGTGAGTGGTTCGGGCGCTGCCTCGGATGTCACTTTTTTTTTTTTTACATCATATGTTTTTATATTCTAATCTTGTGAAAAATAAATAAATTATATTACCTTTATTTTACTTAATAAATGAAAGGAATATATAATAATATTATGTGCAGCTTGAAACATTAATAATAGTTGGTTGAGATGGTGAATGTATTACTTATATGTATTGGAGGTTATGGGTTCAAATCTTGTTCAAAGCATATTTTATTTCACTTAAATGAAGTGGCTAGTTTACATGGCACATATACTTTGCATGATGACATGACATTGTGACGTAGCACACATACTTTGAAGAGTGCAAAAAGGAACGCCTTTTAATATATAGTATAGATAGATAGATAGATAGATAGATAGATAATCCTTGCTAGGTTCCTACCTTCTTTTGTTTTGAAGTGATCAATGACAAACAACTTAGCTAGTTGCCGCATATTTTGGTATTGTCAATTGTTTCCCATGTGCAGTATTAGGTATATAGTCCATGTATTTGAAAAAAATGTTGCAATTGATTCATGATTCAAAAACAAAAACACAATTCATTTTAATCGCATACGACACTCATGTTATTATTTTTAAATGATCAATAAGTATATAGTCCATGTATTTGAAAAAAATGTTGCAATTGATTCATGATTCAAAACCAAAAACACAATTCATTTTAATCGCATACGACACTCATGTTATTATTTTTAAATGATCAATAACTAAAACCCAGAATAATCACCAAAAAATTATAAAACATTTTTTATTCGGGTTTTTCACCATATACCCCTGAGTTTTTTTTATTCACCATATACCCATGAAGTTTATAAAATTCATCATATACCCTCAGGTTTTCACAAAAATACATCATATACCCTTGATGACTAATGATTGTTAACTTTGTCAATTATTAAGGTTACTTATGACCCAAAACTACCCTTAATACATTCCTCCACCTCCGAAATCACCCACATTTCTTTTTCTCACATTCAAAACCACACCAAATTTCTTTTTTTCTATCTCAAAATCAATTATACGAATATGATTATTGAGATTTGGAGCGGTTTCAGGGATTGGACAAAAGGAGAGGAGTGGTTTCAGGAATGAAATGAGAAATATAAGGTGATGTATATGTAGATGCATAATTAATCAAATTCCACTCATTTTGTTGTCACCAGAGGTATATGGTGATTTTTTTGTAACAACTCAGGTGTATATGATGAATTTGACAATTTTCATGGGTATATGGTGAATAAATAAAAAAATCAGGGGTATGTGGTGAAAAACCCGTTATTAGAAATATAAACCTTGAATAATTAATTAATTTCAATAAATAAAATGAAGCACACATAAATTGATAGCAGATCTATTATACTCAAATTCTGGTTTCGTATAATAGAGTTAATTCACCACAATCCTCCAAATTCCCAATACTCAAATTTTGTGGATCACACTTTTTATTATTAATATTATTGTTTTAATTTTTTTTAAAAACACAATTAACTACCCGTTCTACTATTGTTTTTCATTTTTTTTTCAAAGGATACCACTATCTATATTTCACTTTATGTAATTTTCTTCGCGTGTAATATATCCCGTGTAAAGCACAAATATTCTCTAGTATATAAGAAGTAAAAGTATTTCTAAAAACAAAGGAAAAATTTATTCTAATAATCCCACCTTTGGCCGGTTCACTATTAATAATCCCACCTTTAGATTATTTTTTAATAATCCCACCTTCATAGGGGATCTTCTTTCGATACATTGGTTCTTTATAACCGGTAACCTGTACATTGGGTAAACTTTTTTTCTTTTTGTAAATTTGAGTGACACGTGTACTAAATAATTGGTTAAAAAAACATAAAAAATAAAATTTTCCGGTAAAAAAAATTTTAAATTTTTTTTTTTTTTTTTTTTAAAAAAACCCAGCCAACCCCAACAACCATCCTTCCCAACCTCCGGCAACCCCTCCTCCCCCATCCCACCGTCGAAACCCCTATTCTCATCGTCGGAACCTCTATCCCACCACCAGAACTTCTATTCCCACCCCCACGCAGTAAAATCGGCCCTTGATTTCAATGAATTAAAAAAAAAAAGTAAAAAAAAAAAGAGAAAAACCTTTAACAACAGAAGAGATGGCTTGCGCTTGAATTTGGGTAGGATTTGCAGCTTACGGGGGTTTTCGGCGATTAGAGGGAGTTTTTGGTAGTTTTAGGCGATGATAGGGGGTTTTGGGCGGTTTTCAAGGTTGTGGGTATGTTAGTTTCAGGGTTAGGGTATGGGTTAGGGGGTGATTTTGGGGATGACTTTTGGTCTGCGGGGTGGTTTACGGTAATGGGGGGGTGTTCCTGTCGGCCATCTTCGGGGGTTTAGGGTGATGGGCGGCCGATTTTTGGTGGGGCTAGGTTAAGCCTTAGGGGTTTCACGCCATCACGATGGGTGGTGATGATTGGTGGGTTTTTTTTTTGTTTTTTCTTTTTCGACCAATTATAAAGTGACACTTGTCATCTTAACTTATCAAAATCTGTTACCAATAGGTTATGGACAAATAGAAGAAGATCTACTATAAAAGTGGAATTATTAACAGCGAACCGAAAATCTACTATAAAGGTGGAATTATTAACAGCGAACCGAAAATCTACTATAAAGGTGGAATTATTAATAGCGAACCGACCAAAGGTGGGATTATTAGAATCAATTTTTTCCAAAAATATATTAGAGTAACTTAACCTTTGGATTTTTTGACAGTAATTACCAAAAATTGTTGGTGTTTTAGTAATAACCACCAACATTTTTTTTTTGAATTTTTCCAAAACGCTAAAACTTTCCACCACTTTGATCAACCCCTCAAAGACGACATCATTTTTGCTATTTCCTTCCGTTTTCTTTCTTCTTCTATCGATTCTGATTGCTTCCCTCTTCTTCCACTTTCATATAAATTGGTGCATAGCTTGAAATTGAATTGCTAAAAATAATTGAAATTTAGGTTTTTATATCACTTCACTCTGTTTAGACCATGCCCAATCCCTGCTAGACCCATAGGGTCCGAGTAAGGGTCTTAAAATTGTAGACCCTAAGGGTTCGGGTAGGGTATGGGTATAGGAAAAAAATAAGGGTACGGGTATGGTATTACTAGACCTGCCCAAATCCTACCCATTGGCCATTGACATCCCTACGTATGGCTATTCATTAATGAAAAGATTTTTTTCTCGTAAAAAATAGTTATTTTAAAAAAATTACAAATTTTTTCTAATAGTTTTCGTGTTTTAATATCGATCTATAATATCATTCATGTCATCAATCAAAGCAAATATATCTCTACATCATTCATCGTAGGTTTTGAACATTTACTTGAGGAGGTGGAGAAGAAGGATTTTGTAGTAGATGAGATGGATCGTGAAACCATCATCTAAACAATTTGCATAATTTTAACCGAATTCCAAGGAAACGTACAAACCAAATTGGGTGGTTGATTACGATACATTTTTTTACATTATTTTTGTTAATTTCAAACTTTATTTATTTATTTATTTTTGCAGTGTCACGGGACCCACCGTGTACGCCACTGATCATTACAAAATGGGGAGAGGGCATGTTCACTTAGTTCAGTTCAGTTTTGCTCCTAATTTTCTTCTCTCATAAAATATTGATTTCATCTCTATTTAGTTCAGTTCAGTTCAGCTCACTTTAATAAATGTGAATAAGCTCTAAATTGTCCCTTTTTTTTTTTTTTTTTTTTTTTTATAAATCTCCATTTAACGCTCACAAATAAATTTTACCCAAGAGTCTATAGAAACTTCTAAAATTAAACCCGCAAATATTGAAAACCAGAGGTAATATAATAAACTAAAAAAAAAAAAAAAAAAAAAATGTTGTAACTCAAAGATCATGTCATGGAAGATCTTAAAAAAAAAAAATGTAAAAAGACAACAAAACTTAAAAAAACAGGGATTAACCTAACTTTGCTCTCATACAACCTGCGCGCTTTCTTTATTTCTTAACCATTATTTTACAACACCATTATTGAAGTTTGTTTGAACAACTAAACTCACTTCAACCAAACCAAAACACCTTTTTTATACTTCCGCCATTTTCAATCAACTCCACAATTTTTTTGATAATCTTTAATCAAACTTCAATGTATTCATTTTTTGTGATTCTTCTTGTTTTCTCTCACTTGAATTTCGATGTTTCGTCGTCGTCGATTGGATCTCGTTCAATTCTTCGGAAGATTACCGATGATGTTGTAAATGGCGAATTTCATGATGTTGTTGTTGAATTGAATGATACTAATTTCAAGGATGTTCTTCGTGAAACCCCTGCTACTTTTGCTATTGTCGAATTCTTTGCTCACTGGTTAGTGAATTATTTTAATTGTTTGGATTTTGATCTGATATCCGTAGATTTGATTGATTTTTGTATTGAATGGATTGAATTGGACATTATTGACTGTATTCATGTTTGATTATTTGAATTGATGATCTTAATTTGCCCCGATTTTAGTTGGTGGTTAATGTTTTGGTGGGTTTGGACAATTGTTGTTGATAGAAAATTAAAAATGTGTGATTTATTATGTATTTTCGGAGTAGTTAATATTCGTGGTAAGTGTGGCATTAGAGATTACAGAAATTGTGTTTATTGCAACTGCTGAGGTAAAGAAAGCATTAGCAATTGCAGATAACAGTCTTAGAGTTATGTTGTTAATTGTGTACTGACCAATCGAATTAGCGGGGTGTCCCGTGGAGTAGAGTAATTTGGAGGATGTAAGAATTTTGTGGGGCATATAGGGCGTGATGCTGTGATGTAGATGTTTTGAATTGTTGCAATAAGGGTGGATTTACTTGTAATCTACTAGTAGTATTAGGTAGTAATTATGGGAAGGGGTGTGTTTCCGATGGCATAACTGCTCATTTCTTAAATTAGGAAATTTAAATTAGAGTACTATATGTTTAGTGTAGGTAGTTAGAGCTGGTTGAAGTGGAGCTGTAAATTGAGTACCCTGCTGCTTCTTTGAGTTCCTAGAAACTCACTACACATCGTATACTTTCATGTCCAAGAATCAAGTCTTTGACATAAGGGTTCATGTCTTGCTGGGGGAGAGCATGACTCACGACTCATGGAAATTGTGACATTGTTAGGGTTAGCTTTTAGGTACACGTGAATTAGTTGCTTGGAAAAGGGCTGAAAGTCGCTAAAGTATACAAGCTGATCCTTCTGTCGCAGACAAAATTATGTACCTTATATGGATGTCTTAAAGGACTATACTTACATGAACATATGCTTAGTCTCTGTGCAATGATCAACTAATAAGGGGCGGAGGTAGTATTTAGAAGGCAGTTGTTTCTTGTTATAGGGAGGTGCTGCCAGAATACGCTGGAGGCTTTAACACTCTTAATAACATTCCCTGGGTTCTGCCTAGGGTTTAGGTGAAATTAATACAGGGGGATGTCATTATATTTGCAGAATCGTAATTATTTATAACAGCATTAATTATCATCGGTATAGAAAGAGAGGATAGAACTGACGTTTTTTGGAGCTGCTTGATTGGCTGAAGGTGGTAGAATATGGAGGAGAGAAATTGGAGTTGTTTATGGATTTCTGGAAAACAATAGTGTCAATCTTTTCTCAGATGGGATGAAAACTTTGGTATAAGCATATAAGCCAATTATAAAAACGAAAGGAAAAACAAAAAAAAAAAAAAACTAAGAATGATCATCATAACTAAGAAAGATGACAACTTTTCTGGGGCATCTCAAAATTCAAAGATCGTCAATACATGGAGTAATGTAAAAATCTAATGCCTGAAGATGAATATGTGAGTTTTAATAAACGTTTGATCATGTCAAGCGTTGATCAAACTTCGAATTCATAGAATGTGGAATTACAAAATTTATTCTGATTGTATGTTGTTTTGAACAAAACTAACACAGAGGGATTTTTTTATATTCACAGAATAATAATTATCTATATCAACACGAAATATTATCTTCATAGAAAGAGGAGAGAGAACTGACCATTATTTGGAGCTACTTGATTGGTTAAAGGCGGTTAAATATGGTGGAGGGAGATTTGGAGCTGTTTCTGGAAAACAATCGTGTCTTACTCCTAATGGGATAGTGTCAAAACTTTTGGTATTTGGGCATTTTAAAAAAAAAAAAAATGGTATTATAGGAACTTATTTTGCCAAAGCTATTACTTTAAAAGAATTATTTTGTAATACAATTTCATTAAAAAAATATCTATAATCATAATAAGTACTGACTCCGTCTCATTTAAATTGGCATGATTTGACTTTGGACACTATTAACATAAGTTACTTTAGGGGGCATTTGGTTGGGGGTAATAATCAAAGGGACCGGAAATGAACAAGCCTCATTCCCTTTTTTGTTGTTTGTTTGTCACTTTCTATCATTCCCTTTACCCACTTTCATTTTTGAGTTTACCTAAATATGTTTCACACTGATTCCCCCACCCCACAAGACTTTTCCATTCCCATTCCCCACTTCATTACCCATCACTCTCTCTCTCTCTCTTGCTCAAACGCTAAAATACCCAATACCCCTCACTCCTCACCGAAGCTCCCCTCAGTGAAAAAGAGAATGTACATATTAATTGTTATAAATATCCTAATAACATTTAATATGATGTATATGTTTTTTTTTTTTTCATACTTAAAAAGGTGATGTCAATTTTGATACTTCTATCAGTCATCACATATGATATGAAACATATTTCAAAAAAGAATTTAACATGAGATCTCTTAACTTTAATATTCCTTGCTATAGACATTGTAACATGTTTATAGTAACATGTTGCTTAGATGTAAGCTTTCCTCTCTCAAAGACAGAAAGAAAAAAGTAAAACTGGCTTTGTTAGTTGCTAGCTGGATCTTTGGTCTGCCCTTGGGTTTTTCATACCGCACTATATGTAAAAATAATTAACCCCATCTGATGGCAATAGAAGTCAGCTTATCTAGAAGAAATACAACAAATCATTGTCTTACTGCCTTCTTGCACTATGTTGGTTGTCTTTCTGGGGTTTTGGAGATGCGAGATTGTTTCTACATACTGAATAGCTGCAGTTTTCCACTTTGGTAAACGGACTGTGATTTTTTTGGGAAGTAATTATCTATTTATATATTTTAGGCTCTCTTTAATTCTTTATGGGCTAAGGAGGTGAGATTTCCCAAATTTTCAAAGAAACTGCTAATTTGTAGTTGTGGTTTTTATGGTTACTTTATGAGGATACCTCCTTTTAGATATTGTTCTGTGCTGTTCTAGTAAAGTATTTCTTATGATAGTATTTTAAAAAAAAAAAAAAAAAAAAAAAAAAATTGGTGACATCATGTTTGTTTGTTAGTACCAGGACGTGAAAGAGTTTCAAGGTAGGGCCGTAGGGACTCTTTCTAGAACATAGCTTATTACTGAATCTTGATGAACAATTGATGTTTAGGGAGTTAGGGATAACTCTTAAAAAATGTGGCTAAGTTGGAAATATATGTTTTTTGTAAACCACCCCCGTCCCAACCCAATGAACAAAAATGAAATTCTTGGAGTTGGACTTTTCTTGCATCCTTTTGGTTCTCCAAATCATTGGGGATTGCGATCATACAAAAGTTTATGATTAAATCTAACATCCTCATAGCTACTAAGATGCTATATGAGTCCTAGGTTATACTGTTGGTTGTTTATATGCTGACTCTTTTAATTTGCAATGTGATGTGACAGGTGCCCTGCATGCAGAAATTATAAGGTAGAATCAAGTGCTTATTAGTTTTTTTGCTGCAAATAATGCTTCTTTATAACCAACTGTATGATAAGTTGGAATTGTTTTCTTGCAGCCTCATTATGAAAAAGTTGCAAGGATTTTTAATGGGCCTGATGCTGCACATCCAGGAATTCTTTTGATGGCTAGGGTAGATTGTGCCTCAAAGGTATTGGTGCTTTGCTTCTGTGTTACCTTGATCACCTCTGTGACTGCAAATTTTTCGCTCTTCTTGAGTGAGAATGTGGCTATTATGTCAGATGTCTGTTTGAAGACTAAATATTTTGAGCTGAGTCTTTCCTATGTGTCATACGGCTTGTGTTGATGAAATGGTGATATGGCAACCTTATTGTGATCAATTGATCATTGCACATTTGCACCGACTCTACAATGGTTTTTTTTTGGTAAAAAAAGGATGTTCGGGAGAAAATTGTTTATTTATGTCATTTGAGGTAATAATATACATCGTATGAATTTGAACAGTTGAGGAATGAAAAAAAACTAGTTTGTGACTCGGGCGATGCTCCGGATTCCGTTTAATTACAAATTAAAAAAATTATTTTAAATGAATGTTAATTAAGTAATAAAATGGCATTGTTGTGGAATAAAACAACAAATACAATAGATCAAAAGGTAATTTTATTTAATGGTGAATCAATATGAAATAATTTTCCACTTAATAGGGAAATAATGGTATTAAAAGGTCGAAATTCCAAGGGATGTAAGGGTTTTAATGTGGTCCAAATAATTATATGCATTGACATGTCATTACCCATGTGGTGTCATGTCATAAATCTCATGATGACTTAAGAGTGACATATGTCATCAACATGTTATCCCTTTTAGTTTTAATAATATTACAGATGAGGCAATTAATATGCTCTTTTTTTGCTCTACTAAAATAAAGATTTTTCTCATGACATGACATGATTTTGGCTTCCTATTTTTCTTACTTTTTCATTTTGTTTCCTTTCTAAGTATCTGGTTTTCTCATCCTTTTGTTTGGGGTGGGTTATGTTGTTTGATTCTGTGTTATGAATATCATTATGACATCATATTCTTGTAATGGGAGTGATCATTGAAATTGTTTTGAAATCTCAACTTGAAATGGCAGTCCTCTGTTCTATTATTAGCATCAATATATTGGAATTCCTTCAACAATTGTGTATACTGTATAGTGTATGCCTTAGCTTTGCTCCAAGACTTATTCAGTAATTTTTAGCTGCTTCTGTTCTTTGTAGTGATTATCCTTTTTTTATTTTTTATTTTTCACTTTTTTGGCAGCACAGATAAATGCCAAACTATGTGATAGGTTTTCAGTGGATCGTTACCCTATGCTTCTTTGGAGTAAGCCTGGTAAGTTTGCATCAACTGCTGTTTGGGATGGAAATGATGGTGATATAATGTCAATCAAGGATGGGCGCACATCTGATCGGCTGCTTAATTGGATAAATAAGAAAATGAATAGGTAAGGATTCTATTGTCCTATTGCAACCAATAAGTTTATAAACAAGATGATTTTTGGTAAAGTTTTACTCTGGGTTCTGTGCGGTACATTATATTTGTTGCATGCTTTTTGTTTAGCACTATGGATTTGGTTTGACATTTTTCACTGCATTGCTGATATATAGCCGTACAGGTCTTTGGTTTTATTGCTGCTATACTTGGGGGGATATTTATTCTTTATTAAAAGTAATAGCAGAGGACAACTCTAGGTATAAAAAAAAAAAAAAAAAAAAAAAAGGAAAGAAAGAAAAACTATAACACTTTGACTCTCATTCTTGCCTGCACATTTCCTAGACCTTTAATATCTTCGATTATCTTTGAGTAAAAATTATGAAATATTTTACTTTGAAAATATGCATCGAGACTCTCCTGTCATCATTTAACATAATATTTGCTTTTTAAATAGGAAAACTTGCCAAGAATAATCCGAACCTTGTTCCGTTTGCTCAAAATAATCCCAACTTTATACCCTATTCATTTTAAATAGTCCCAGGTGACTTGAAACCGGCTAAATAGGTTAAAAAAAATAAATAAAAAGAAAGTAAAAATCTTATGAAAAAAAAACCACCACCTTAGCCACCAATATCTCCACTCCCACCCTAACTTAGACGCCGGAACCACCTCCTCCACCCCCACCCAAACCCGAAACCACCACCCCCACCTAACCAGACTTTATCCTATCCTAAAAGAACCCCATCTCAAAAATCAAACAATCCCCAATTACATGTTCTTCATCTTCATATTAAAAATTTGAGGTTGCAAATTTGAAGTTTTGGGAATGGGAAGGAAAGGCATTGCAGAAGGCAAGTGAGGAGAGAGAATTAATGGGTGAGAGTGGTTGCGGTAGGGTTTCGGATTTGGGTGGGTGGTTTCGGGTGAGGGAGGGGGAGGGGGCCGGAAACGGGCGGGAGAACGGAAGGGGGGTCGAAAATGGGACGGAGAAGGGGAGGGGATGCCGGCGGTAATAGCCTCCCTGCGATGGCAGACTGTCAGCGGCTACCTGCCGGGATTGGATTTTATTTTATAATTTTTTTTTTTTTATTTTAATTGAAATGATTTTTTAATCTAATTTTTTTTATTAAATTTTTTGACCTATCACATGGCAACATGTGTCAAATAACTTGTTTTAACGAGTTAGATGACCGGTTGGGACCATTAAAAGCGAATGTATATTAAAGTTTGGATTATTAAAAAATTATTGAAAGTTGGGATTATTTTGGGCGATTGAGGCAAAGTTTGGATTATTTTAGGCAATTTTTCTGTAAAAATATTCATAAAAAAATTTCATGTCAATGTAAGTATTTGAATATTGTAAAAGCCAAATTGTTGCAAATAAAAAATACGAAGGAGGTTTTTGATTGTTGAGTTTCTTATGTATTTATTGTAAATGACTACATGACACATTTTCTTAGTGCAACATACTACACTAAAGAGGCAAACGTGGTTTACTATACTCTTTGTATGTGTCGGTGGCCTCGGTGACACCAAGTTTACTGAAGGGAGCTGTATAATGGAAATTGGAAGAATTTTTAATATGTCAATTGTTATTCGATCATGCTCCATGAAGAAATCTATACTATTATTTTAAAACAGGAAGTTTGGAGGACACGTGATTGACTTTTTATTTTAAAAAAAAAATTTATTTTGGTTTTACAAAAATTTAAGCCCTTTTAATCTTACTGAAGCGTCCTTTCCAAAAAAAAAAAAAAAAAAAAATCACAGTGAAGTGTTTTAATTTTTTTTTTCCCTTTTAAGTTATTTCTTTTCCTCTTATCATTGTTCTTCATATGTTTCTAAAATTTGTTTCTTTAGTAGTCAGTTCCACATTCCCCTCTCCTATTTATATCACAATACACATGCAATTGATCTCTCCAACCAAACTTTGAGTTTTTGTTTAAAAGAAATTGGGTTTTCGTGATCGGTTTCGTGATATATGGTACAACAAGGTTTGTATTTTTACCCGTTTAAATTTTTGGTTTCATATTTGAAATCAGGTTGCAGTGGTGAATTTATCTGTTATAGATTTTTGATACTATAAATTTTTTTTTTAAATTTTTTTTCTTCAGAATTTATATTTTCTCACTCTCATTGTCTTATTGTTAATTGATGCTTCTTTTTACTATGTTTTAAGAACTTCTGGGTTGTCAAGTTTGTGGGATTGTTTTGGCTAATTTGGTCAGATTTTAGTTTATTTGGATGACAAAATTAGGTTTATGGTATCTGACGACTAATTTGTTTGTGGGATGTTGAGAAGAAGTTAATTTATTTTTCATCTTCAATTGTCACAAGTTTCGTAACCAATTGTCATAAATTCCGACGAAAATTGTGAGTATTAGGCCGTAGAATTGTTGTGATCATCTGATTATCCTTTTTCTTTGCAATGTTTAATTGGTAAGAATGTACATCTTTTCTGGTTTTATGAAATTCGCTTACATATATTAATATTTTTGTGTAAAATGTACATCTTTTCTGATTTAATGAAATTCGATTTCATATGTTACTATTTTGGGGATAAATGTTTAAATGGTATTATTGAATGTTTAAGAATTAATGAGAGTTTTTAGATCAATATATCACTATACGTGAAAAAAAAAAAAAAAAAAAAAAGAAGCATCAAATACGTGTGCAATTTATAAATACATTAGACAACCGTGCATCGCACGGGTTTAAGACTGGTTGTTACATTAAATACGTGTGCAATTTATATATGTGTACTTGAAATTGGGTTTCCTTACCACATTGTGGTCATTGTTCGCTCTCTCTCTCTCTCTTTTCCCCTTGACCTTTGGTTGGAGCTGAATTTTGCCTCCTTCGTGTTTATATAAACCAAGATCTACTTTGTTATAATAAAGATTATCTTTGTTTTATTCTTCCTTTTATTATTTTTCGAAATCTTAGAATGCTGGTCCCATTCCCTATAAACTCTAGCCTAGGCCATACACAATTCACATGGCCATAAACTGGTGAACAGCCTGGATTGACAATTTAAAGAAAATACTTCACAAAGGATTTAGAATTCAGACCTTGGAACTTGGTTCTCTTAAAGTAACTGCAAGTCCTCCTTTTTCTTATTAGGGTTGATACCCCATTAGTGCTATGTGATTATTTCATCCATTCTCAAATAAGTACTCACTTCGTCCCTATTTATTTGCCCCATTAGTATTTATGGTTTTCAAGACAAAACACATATCTCCATTTCCATATGCATAATTTTATCAAAACTTGTTAAAAATAAATATTTAATGAGACGAATCCAAAAAGATCCCACATGGTTATGTTATCGCCTTTCGATTAACGGGAATTTATGGTCATATTGCAAGTGGTAAACAAATAGACAGTTGGAGATTGGTGTGTGTGTGTGTGTGTGTTGCTAACTTAATTAAGATGTTTGAAATTGCCCCCTATTTTGTAACTTTGGTGATGTGTTTTTTCTCTTTTAAAAAGATGCTGACATATTGTTTATGCTCTCGTAAAACATGGTGACATATTCCACATTCTGTCTATACCCTAACTAATTGTGAAGTAGCAATGCCTACCAATCTACCTTGGCTATTAATCCACATGAAAGCTCATTCTGCTGATATTATTAATTGGTGTAAATTTAATCCATAATGTAGTGTTTTATTGAGTGTTAGCTTTACATTCCTATTATTAGCTCCTAGATTAATGCTAGATTGTCTTTCTGCAGCTCATATGGTTTTGATGACAATAAATATGAACACGAGCACCTTCAATCAAAGACTTTAGTTCCTGAGCAGGTACTTTTAACTATAAGAAGCTGGTTAATTTTTAATTATTTTTATTTTATTTTATTGTTGTTGTTGTTGATAATGACGATGATGCCTTCATTTGGTTTAATAAAATTCTTGTTATTCTGCATGAAGATTGCGCAAGCAGTTTATGACATTGAGGAAGCAACATCTTCTGCTTTTGATATCATTATGCGGCATAAGGTACTGTCAGTCATCTGTTTAGATTAATTTGTGCTAGGCTTGTTCCAGGTTTCATTTCCTTATATTCTACATGTGGTATGACAGATGATAAAACCGGGGACCAAAGCTTCACTCGTGAGGTTTCTTCAACTTATAGCAGCTCATCATCCTTCAAGGAGGTATGCCATATAGTTCTCCCCATATATCACATCTGCCAGATGTGACCATAATTTTATCAATGCTTAAAGGAAGTGCGTAATTTTAGGTTTTTTTTCTACCATGGATATCTGTTATCAGATGCCGTAAAGGAAGCGCTGAGATACTTGTCAACTTTGATGACTTGTATCCACCAGAGATTATGGCAGATAATAAAGAAGATGGCATATCTGAAAATGCAACAAAAATTCTTGAGAGTTTCCAGATTTGTGGAAAAGATGTTCCTCGTGGATACTGGGTTGGTACTTCTCTTTACTAATTCTTGTTTTATTTCTGATATATTGCTATCTTATGCCTTCTCTCTTCCCGCTCCTTCCCTTTAGTCAGCATACCAGCCTCCTTGCCAGCCATATCCATCCTCCCTCCTCTCCTTCTTTACCACCTCCTTGCCTCCACCTTAGCCATGCCTTCACATCCTCACCCTTGCCCAAAGTCTGCCAAACAAAGGGTAGGGGAAAATCTGTTGTCATCAGAGTTTAGTACAATTAACAAACACAAAATTCATGCCTATTGCTGTGTTAGAGATTAGGGTGTTATATGTACTCATCAAATTGATTGTAGGGAAACTGTTTATCTGATTTCCTTAGGTGAGATGCTTTATATTGCTATTTCAGGGAACAAAAAAATATAGGGAGTAGATAGTTTAAGTGACAATTATTTAGCCAAAGTAAATTGAAAAGTGAAAACAAAGAACTTCTAGTTAGCCAGGAATTAATTAAATTAATAGAATTTGATCATTATAATTGTCATCTTTTTTTTTTTTTTTGTTTGTTTGTTTGAACTAAAAATTGTTTTCTGATTGAATATTTCAATAAAATACATTTTGATTTCTCTCGGTTGGCTGATTGCAGATGTTCTGTCGAGGGAGCAGGAATGATACAAGAGGCTTTAGGTGTGTGAGCTCATTGTTCTGTTGTAATCTCTACTTAGCTTCTTCAGTTTGTTTAATTTATGTTTTGGAGATATAATCATTAAGCATGTGGCAATCAAATCAACTCAATTACAATTTTTTATTTATTATTGTTTTTTTTTTTTTTTTTTTTTTTTTTTTTTTTTTTTTTTTTGGGGGGGGGGGGGGGGGTGGGGGGACAAGGATTGTGTTCCTTTGCTCTGTTGCTTTATAATTGACTGCCATCATATTGAAAATTAAAGTTACTTCCAGTGGAATGTGGTCTGTTATTGACTTGCCTTTCAGTACTCAAGATTACCTTTCTCCATTGATCAAACTTGAAACATTTCTACTTTTGCTAGGCTGTTTCTTTTACCCTGTGATACATTGGTAGAAGTAGAAATAGTTAAAATCTGTGCCTACACTTGGATGATACTTAATGGTAGTATAGCATTAGGATATTGTATTCTATGTTGGATCTTTTTCTCGTTGTACAATGATACTCCTATGGATGATTTAGGGGGCGATTGGTTTAATGAAGGTAAACAAGGAGAATGAAAACTTAGCCCTTATATTTAAATTCATCACCTTTATCCTTCCACTCAACCACCATCACCACAACCCTATCCTTCAATCTACCCTTCCCTCAACCACCACCATACAACCACCCTCTGCTGCCATCCTACTGCCCCGTCAATCTCTTGTTGCTACTATTGCTCTCTCTCTCTCTGGGTGTTTCGGGGTGGGTGGTCTGATTCCGGGTGGGTTTGGAATGGGTGTGGTGGTTTAGGGGTGGTTAGGGAGGGGTTTTTTAGTAGGTGAGGGGTGCTTTTCGGGCTGTTAGGGTGAGGTTTCGGCCAGGTGAAGTTGGGTATCGGGATATTCACTGTGGTTTGGGTGGGGTATGACTGTATGAGCGCTGGTAGGGCCGCAATGGCAATGCTGGTGTAGTCTGTGGTGGTGGGTGGTGCAGGTGAGGGTGGTGTTTGGCTTCTGTGGTGGGTGGTGCGGTTGGCAGTTGTGGATGTGGTGGTGTTGGGGTGGCTCAAGAAAGGATTGGAAGTACAATTACCATAGTGGAGGTGAGGAATCAAAGTAGAGGACTTTGAGGGTATGAAAACGATAAAGGAAATGATCTAAATGGTATAACTATCAATAACAAAGGGAATCAGCATATTATATTCTTACTCTTTGATAATTGCCCCATACCATATGCCCCCCTAGTTTGTTAATGAGAACTGTAGAATTTTGAAAAATGTTATAATAAGTCTAATGATGGGTTTGCTTTATCTGCAGTTGTGGATTATGGGTTCTATTGCACTCCCTTTCAGTGAAGGTTGAAGACGGAGAGAGCCACACTGCATTCACAACCATATGTGAATTCATTCACAACTTTTTCATCTGCGAGGAATGTCGGGAGCATTTTTTTGACATGTGTTCGAGGTGAGGATGCTAGAACCCACTCCTTTGACTTCTTAGCAAATTCTTCAGCTTGAAAGTTTCAGCATGGTCAGGGATTTTTTGATGTGAATTTATTTTAAATTTCAGGGTTGATAGTCCTTTAAACAGTACACGCAACTTTGCCCTCTGGTTATGGGACGTGCATAATCAGGTCAATGAAAGGCTAAGTAAAGAAGAAGCTGCTCTTGAGACTGGGGATCCCAACTATCCAAAGATGATCTGGCCTCCAAAGCAGCTATGTCCTTCTTGTCACTTGAGCCAGAAAAGTGACTCGAGCAGCCAAGTTAATTGGGACAAAGATGAGGTGTTCAAGTTCTTTGCTAGTTACTACGGAAAAACATTGCTGTCTGTATACAAGGACAAAGACCTTCTAAGGCATGACGAGGTTCAGCATTCACATGCTGAAGAACAGATGGAGGCAACAAATCCCATGGTTGTGTCAATTGGAGCAGCTCTTGCTCTCGCTGTTGCTAGCGCTTTATTCGGGGCATTGACTTGTTATTGGCGCTCACAGCAAAAGAGTCGAAAGTATAGACATCTACACTCTTTAAAGAACATATGACTATTAGGAGGGTAATGAACTCTTTTAAAGATGTCCGGGCATAAATCAACTGGAATTTAAAAAAGAAAATAACAAAAAAACACACACAAAAAAAAAAAAAAAAAAAAAAAAAAGAACCCTTGAAAGTAGGTTTAATAAGTGCATGTTATTATCAATATTCTTTTGTTTGAAATCCTTATCCTTTGTTCTTTCACTCTTGATCTCAGGCCAAGAAGAAGCTGGAATTGAGATAATTGAAGGAAAGCGTATCGAGCACAGTTTATAGAAGTCATGGCAGTTTGGATATAAATATGGGTTAAGAATGTACATTTAAGGCTTCCGAACTGTCTCATGCAGAGTACACCGCGGCTCCTTGCTGTACCATTATATGCATTGTACAGAGCATCTGAATTTGGTTGGCAGTTTCATAAACTCACATATGTTGCCTCTTAGCCACATACACAATACACGCTTTCTTGTTCATTTTTTGTATGGTGCACACATTGTAGTGGGAGTTGAGAAATCATCTGAAATTGGTTCTCATATGCAATTATTAGCGGCTAATGTCTCTACGTAAGGATATTGTTTAATTTGATGCCAATTTTTGAGTAAAGATGAGGGATACATATGTTCATTTATATTGCGAGTTATGTCTGCTCCTACGAGTTTATACTGTCAAACCTTTTTCATTTGTCTTTGGAATAATAGCTGAATATTTTGTACTGCTGGGTTTACTGCAAACGATTACTCCATCTGTTTTTAAATATTTGCTCTATTTCTCCATGCGCGGAGTTTTAGGAGAAATTAGAGAAAGTAATAAAATATGAAAGTAGTAGAGTTGGTGGAAGAATAAAAAATTATAGAAAGCAAAAGTACTAGAGAGAATTGGAGGAGAGAGAATATATGTTAGGACCACTCGGTGAGAGAAATTGATTAAATATTGTAAAAGCTTTCCAAATAAGGAAATGAAACAAGTATTTAAAAACGGCCGCAAATGAAAAGTGGAGCAAGTATTTAAAAACGGAGGGAGTACTCTTTTACTTCATGAAAGTGTAACGCATAAAAAGCCTTCAATTCTTGAAACCTACTCCTTTCCTTAGCAAACCATTTTATGCAATGTACAGAGTATTTTGAATTTCGCTGGAACTTTTGCGCAACATCAATTTCCACAGCGTCTCTAAAAGATCAGACGGTTCGGAAAATTCCTTCATCGAAGCTTGGATGGATTCTCACCACTATAACAGGCAAAATAGTGGCAAAAGAGATAAATTGATGTTAAAAATACCATTTATGTAAAATTCCAATGCGGAAACAAGATTATGTCCTCAACCAAATATTGCCCAAACAAGATGAGAATAAGCCTCACTTAGTTTTAAAACAATGGCATTATATACAAGGTCTTGTAATAAAATCTTGCCCATAATTTTGGGCAACATGGCAACTAAACAAGAATCGTTAAGAGTAGTATCCTTTGCTGCTTGAAGGAACTACAAAATTTGGGATCAGATGCAGCAGTTCAAGGTTACAAGTCATAACCAAGATACAGATTGAACAATCAGGAGCAGAAGAGAAGCAATCAATCAATCATGAGATCGAAGGGGAAAATGCTGCACTAGACAGAGTAATAAACGAAAATAAACTGAAAGGGGCAAGCATCCACCAAGCTTAAGATTTGACTGAGAGAGCTGCACTCTCTACAGTTGTTTCACTTTCTTTTTTTGCTGTAAACGATCATAAACCAACATTTAGTAACCTTAAACAACTGCAATAAGCCAATAAGGGAGACCTGAGAAAAAAGTAATCCGTATTTAACTTTCGACTTAATTACAAATTAAACTTATGGCAAGTACATTGATATAGAGCAGGTTTACATGACAGTTTCTCTATAATTATCTTTACAAGGTTCAGTATTTACTTAATCTCTTCTAAAGAAAAATTATTTATGCAGTTTGCACCTGAAGAACTTCTGACTTCACATGTACAGGTTCTGCAACTCTCCTAGTTTCTGGCATATCATCGACATCTACATCCAACTGATTTACTCCACGAACGAATGCTGTGAACATAGGAAAATGTTTAGGGGAGAAAAAATCTGCTCCCATTCTCTGATATGTGAATGAATCCACTACTGGGTTCTCTTCTGATAGATTGCTCTTAATATTAGAAAATCCATCAGTCACTTTAGAAAGTGAAAGGTTCTCGCCAGATACACCGACCCCTTGCACTCTGCATACATCTTTAATTTGTGCAAGTAATGACTGAGGACTTGATCCATTTGGTTCGCGATTGTCTGACAGGTCCAATCCTGGCAATATTATTCTGCATGAATTGTTGCCAAACATCTCAATAACTTCTTCATATCCATCTCTATAAACTGTGTTGTAAAAACCAGCAGTCAACTCAGAAGGGTGGGACTGAGTCTTATACCATGAATGCACCAAGGGTAATTTTCCAGAAATGATCAATGGAGTTTCACCAAAAACAGCCGAGGCAAGGGAAAGAATGCGGTTCCCATGAGAGATGAGCTGGTCGGAATACCATGAAAGGAAAAAGTCACCATACGGAGTCTCCCAAGATCCACCATTATCCTTAAAGAAGTTTTTTGCACAAGGAGGCTCATTGTATGAAGGAACATCATGAGGCCCACCCAGACCCCACATTGGTTTGCCCATCATTTCAGCATAGTGCTTGAGGTGTGTGAGCATGTATTTGTCGTAGCACTGGAATTCTCCAACACCCGAGTGGTTATTGCATGATGCTGAATCATGGCATGAAGGATAACGAAGCTCACCATCTGGTCCAAGCCCTATTGTGACACCCTACAAAAAACAATGGGAAATACATTAGTTAGCAATAAAGCTACCTCACAAATGTGATAGCAAAATATACTAAAGAAGGTATCTATACTCACAGTGATAGTAGATCCCATGAAAGGTGAAAATGTTGATTTGAAGCTCTCACAGAAATTTTGATACACTTGGATTGGCGATCTATTGTCGAAAATAGGTAGATCATCAACAGCTAATGATAAACACTCTTTGTATTGTTGCCCCAAGCGGTCTGTGAAGTATATACTTGGGTCAGCCTCACCAAATTCAGAAACCCAATTAGGGAGAGGAATTTTTGGTTCCTGAGAAGCATGGAAGCAGAGGCTTACACGCAGCTTTAAACCCAATTTTTGGACCATCTCTGCAACAGCAAGGTAACCAGACCAGTCATACTTTCCCATAGCTTCCTTCTCAACAATTCCCCACCAGACAGGAAGCTCCACACCATCAACGCCCATTAGCTTCAAAGCTTTTAAGCCAGCAGTTATAGCTCTCTCATGATTCAGTGTGTTGTCCCTTGACACTGTATCTAAGGGTAACCCAACAAAAAGGCTTACGCCATCAACCTGGATATTCAATAAAGCCTACGATTAGAAATGAGATTAATATAGTGGGTTCGATAATGACAAAAAATATAATCCAAGGACCAAACTCATCAATTGAAAACTTGAAGATGAATACATATATTGAATCTATACTAAAAGTTATGAGATCAAAATTGACCAAAACTTGCACTCTTGGCTAACAAATTCTTCCAAACTTCTTCATTATATTCCCACAAAATTATGATCTAAAATTGTTGCTCCATTACTAACATAAACACAATTGAAATCACCATTTGCGGAATACATAATCTTCAACATAAGTGCTAGAGCCGACGGAAGGCACCAGGTACTACTAAGTATAAAGGAGTTAATGAATATGCATAGTAAAGCGCTATCTATGCATAATAATAATGGCTCGATCTACTACTACCTCGTCCATTGAGTATACCCATCCACCCACGAAAAATATGGTGAAATAAAAAAACATTCAAAGTTACCAAATCAACTTCCCCTTCTTCGGCCTTGAATACCTCACCATACAAAGATCACACCCCCTCTATCCTACAAAAAATGTCTCATATCTCTCTTATAGTTTGTCCCACAAAAATCGACTCACTTCTCTCATTGGCTATGTCCATTTGATATAATATTGTTTTTCATTTTCATCTTTAACATATTATATCCATCTTCTCTCTCAACTCTCTTAAAGCATTACTCTTCCATTAGTCCCCACTATCTCTTACTCCAGGAAACCCCAGTTTATCACAACATAAATGTCAATCGAGTAGCATTTTCGTAAATAAATCGACAATTCTACCCAGGCATAACATTTTCGTTATGAAAGCAACATTTAATGGAAAATTGTTGCTTTATTTACGTAATTAACACTTAATTAACAATTTTTGCTCATCTTTGTGGTAAACTTGAATTTTCTCATAAAATTCTAATTTTACTAAATTAACAATACACACTACCTCATTTTTATACTATATACACTTCTACTTAACAAACCACAGATATTCTAATTGTACAATATTTTTCAATGGAATTTCTTCAATTTATAATAATAATTCATAAATACTACAATAATTTTGGTTTATTATAATCACTAAATCATAGCAGCAACAACAGCAACAACAAAAATTATATTAAAAAAAAAAATAGACTAATTGAAAAATTAAAATTAAAATAAATAAAGAAGAAGCTCACAGAAATTGAATTAGGCAAAGCAGGTGTCTTCTCAACAGGTATAACATCAGATTGCACAGCTCTAAGAGGAAATCGAAACCCATAATTACCCTTTTCCTTGATCATTGATTGATCAAATAAAACCCTAGATTTCTGTTTATTATTTCCAAAATTGGGAATACATAAATCTCTCAGATTTTCTTCTATCTTCCCAATCTTCATCTGAGAATTACCAATTACTGATATCTCCATTATTTCAAGAAAGAAATAGATTTAACACAAAAATAAAATAAAATTTGATTGAAAAAATTGAGAATTTAAGAACAATTTTTTTGGAGTATAGTAGTAGAAAAGTGTTTGATTTTTTAATTTGAAAGAAATGTAAAGATGTTTAAATAGGAAAAGTGCATTTCTAGGTGGGTGGGAAAGTGCATAGTGAAGAGCCAACAAGAATTTGACACGTGTTGAGTACAGGTGGCAAATGAAGAACAGCCGCAAATAATGGTTATGGATTAGGAACTTTGCTCGTTTTTTCTCAAAGTTTGAAAAGGTTGTTTGTGGATGAAACAATCTTGGACATTTTTCACATGCATGTGACTATTTTGATTTCTATGTTTGAGTATTCTTATCCATATAACAAATTACAACTTGGACTTGCACTTTTATTTTGGGGCATTCAAGTGGAAATATATTTTATATTTGTATTTTCTCAAAAAAAAAAAAAAAATTTTTTATCTGTTTGAAAATTTTGGAATTTATAGTGTACTATGAGTGGCATTCAATTTCTATGATTGAGCATTCTTATCCATTAATAAATTACTACTTAGGAAAATTTGTCAGGAACTACACACTTAATAGGGGTATTTGGAAACAACTACCCACTAAAAAATTTTATCAAAAAAACTACCCCTTAAATTTAAAAAGTTAGAATAGCACTACCCATTTGCATTTTCTGGCGAGAATGTCCGGCACATGGGCCCACTTTTTTAATTTTTCTCTGAAAAGACACGATGCAATGACAAATTGGACCTTAATTCATAACCCTAAGATAACCAATTTGAATTAAAAGCAACAAATTCAACAAATTTCAAATTATCCCTAATTTCTAAGAACCCTAATTTTTCTAATCGTTACACCCTAACATCAAAATTCATAATTAATGGATTAAAAGAGAAGAATTATCTATGAATTGCATACCCTACTTGTTTTCACTTCTTCAATTAGGAATTTTCAGAAGAAAAATTGAAAAAGTGGGCCCCACACGCCGGACTTTCTCGCCGGAAAATGCAGATGGGTAGTGATACTCTAACTTTTTAAATTTAGGGGGTAGTTTTTTTGATAAAATTTTTTAGTGGATAGTTGTTTCCAAATACCCCTATTTAGCATGTAGTTCCTGACAATTTTTCCTACTACTTATTACAATTTGGACAAGAGTTTTTATAGAGGGAATCTATCAAGATTAGGAAAAATTGCTAAAATTAATATAATTTTTGGCCCATTCTTTTTTAATAATACAACCTTTTGATTATTTTGTAATAATACAACCTTAAGGAGGTGTTCATTTTAAACAAGAAAAAATTGATTTTCGGTGACTTTGAGGTGGGTGAAGGGGATGGGATTTTCCACACTTCCTTGTCCCCACCACTAAAAACTCATTTCCTCCCCTTTCATAACCTTAAAGTCTACCGAAAATTCGATTTTATCTTGTTTAAAATGAATACCCCCTAAAGGTAATATTATTACAAAATAATCCAAATGTTGTATTATTAAAAAGAATTGGCCAAAGGTTGTATTATTTATAGCAATTTTTCCCTAAGATTATTGTAAATTAGGGTGTAAGCCTGTAAGGCAAACTATTCTATTAATTTATATTCCAATGTAGTTTGGGGGTTTCTTAAAATAAAAATTGTAGAAAAAAAATACTGCGTAAAAAATGAATTTGAATTACGAAGTATTTATATTGGAAATGTTGGAATTTTGATGTCATTGAACTCTTATGCTAATATTATCGTCCTTTTACGAGTAATGTCTTATGGAACACTATATTGTAGTTTTCGGCTTAAGTGGAAGGGTTATTAGGGGAGGTGGGGTGATGGTTTGAAGGGGGGGGGGGGGGGTAAATGGGTGGAGTTGGAAGAGGGAGGGGTTATTTAGGATCACCAGCGTGGTGAAGGTGAGTTTGGGCGCCGGAGAAAGGGTTTTTCGAGTTTTAGGGTGGGATTTGTGAGGATGATGGACTTGGTGGTTTAGGGGAAAGGGATGGACGAGTTCAGGTGGGTCGTTGGGAGTTATGGTGGCGCCGACACAGGGGTTCAGTGGGAATTCAATGCCGACGGGGACGTGGCGTCGGTGGGGGCAGGGCTGTTGGCTAGGCAGTGTGGTGGGGAGGGTGGGTTAAATTATTTATTATTTTTTTAATAATTAATTAAATAATTATTTAGAATTAAAATAATTTAAAAAAGAACCAATAATTCTATTATGCCACGTGATATAATTAACCATAATGACTAGCAGAGTGAACGTCCGTTAGTCATTTGGGCATTTGGTAACATTTTTGTTAAACTCAATGATATATGGTGAATTTGAAAGTTTTTGATGGTATATGGCGAATTAATTAAGTAAAAATTCAGTGGTATATGGAGAAAAAAACCATTTTTTTTTTGTAATAATAGGATATCAATTACACAATCTTAGGCTTTTTGTTATTTCAATTATTCTCAATTTAGGGTTCTTTGTTTCCTATGAAATTTTTGTTATTGTTATAGCATTGTTTGTGTTTGTAGTTTGATGTATTTATCTCATCATCCTATAGGACAAAGTACGTGTAAGTATGGTTTTCTACTGTTGTATTAACTATGAAATTCAGACTTTTCTCCTTATTTTGCCCTTCTTGGCTTCCTGCTCAATAGGAACATGAATAGGAAGAGCAATAGGAATAGGAAGAGGAATTGTGAGTGAGGTAGTTGTCAAAAAAAAACAAAAGGACAAGTTAATCCTAGGCTTTAACCATCAGCTTAAGCTTAAGCTCGCTTTGACTCACTTGTAGGAATTATAACTAATAGCAATTAATAATAGAACAAACTTGTCTGATTTAATGTCGTGGCGTGACATAGCATCACTGCCTTAAAGTCGAATTTGCACCATACTTGTACACACAGAATTATAGCAATCAACCTCTAGGGTTACACTGCACGACTCTAACTCTCCAGTGTACTACAAAGAGCCAGATTGAGAACACAATGATCAATGCCCAAAACAAGAAACTATTTTGTGTAACATTTTAGGAGTAAAGAAGATAAATATATCTTTTTTGTGTGTACTTTTGAAGTGGAGGATACTTCAATTTTTAGTGTAGTATGTAATCTTTTTTTTTTTTTTTTATGTGTTCAAAAGAAGTGGAGGAGCTTCATTTATGTAGTAGTTTCACTAAGCTCAAGTCAAAGGAATAGAATTAATATTTCACGGCAACTAAGAAATCATCAAAACCCTTTGATTATGCATGTTTTCTAATTAGTCTTCCATCTATGTATCAAACGGCTACCGAGGAAGAAATATATGATGATCACAGTTAACTAATTGCTATAATCATGGTATTGTAGACACCCATTTGTGTCTCCCCAAAACCAATCCCAGTGATGAGTACCTTTCACGTCGAATCATAAACGAATGAAGCGAAAGTGTGGAAAGTCTAGTGTTGCGGATAGTTTTAATTTCTTTTCTCTTCTCTCTGTTTTTGAAAACTTAATATTAAGAAAACAGTCAATCCAGTTTGGTTGGTCCATGATATGGGTCCAATAGTAGTGTAGTTGGAAGGGGCTTGCAAAGACCTTTCCAACGATATATTATAAGCCCAATTCCGATGAATATTGAAGAAGTTATGGTCAATTTACCAAAATGGGCCTGGTTTGAGCCTTATATGCGGCCCAATGATCTAGAGGAGGGCCTAATATGATTTATCATTCCTAATGCAATTAGGAATGGTTTTAGTCTTCAAGATTCTTCTAGAAGGTTCTTTTCATTCCTAATTCAGTTAGCATTGATAAATTGACTTTTTTTGACTTTTCAGAGTTTTAATTAAAATCAAAAAGCATTTTCGAGGAAAAGATACGATTTTATCCTCCAGTACGGCAAACTTATCTGATTTTCGAAAATGCGTCAAAAACAGCTGGCGCCTGACTCAAGGCATTGGTGCTTGGAGCGAGGCCTGGCGCCTGGTGCTAGCCATTGGCGCCTGGCGCTAGTGTTGGTGCCTCGCGCCAGTTAGCCAGGGTTGGCGCTAGCTCTGTTTTACGTGCGCCAAGTGCTCTGTTTTGATATTTTATCTTTTTGGCTGATTTTCTCTATAAATAACGTCGTAAAAGCTCCGTTCTCATTCATCAACAATCAGTTTTAATTAATATTCACCTACAATCAGTTTTCATTCAATTAATTCTCTCATTCTCTTCTCTTCTCATTCATCTTTCTTTCTTTCTCTTTATAAAAATTGCTTTTTACATACAAAATTCCGCATTCGCAAGATCTAGAAACACCTAGCCATATTCGAAGTTGCCTTCGCCTTAGACGTGAAAGGTTTAATTTCTGAGGGTTTGGTCCCAAATCTCTCTTTCAATCATTTAATTTAATTGTTTTGATTATTATTTTCCTTGAAGTTACTAACGTGTGTATTTTGTTATTAGAAAGAGGTACGAGGCATCAAAGTAAGTGCTTTAATGATTTTTATTGATATTATGATGTAGAATCATGTTTATATTGTTATTATGATATTCCTAGTATCATGTCTAGGGTAGCTTTAATATTAAATATGATTGTTATGATGCTTCCTATGTCCTTCCTAATATTTTTTTATTGTTAGTATCATGTTAGGGTTAAAGATTTGATTTTCATTGCTTAGTGACATGCTAGGGTTTGTTATTAATCTTGTTAGTATCATGCCTAGGATCTTGCTATTATTATGCTTTAATATTAACATGAACATGATTATGATTTATAATTGTTATAATTTATGATGATTATGATTATTATTATTATTTTGATGATGATTATTTTATTTTAATTATTATTATGATTATAATTATTATTATGATGATTATTTATTATTATGTTGCTTGATTATTTATTGTTATTACTTGATCACCTTTTATGCATGTTTAAAGGGAATTTGTACTTGTAATCACGCTTAATAAGATAATTTAATAATCTTGTTAGGGTTAATATGATTATAATTTTAAGTGATCGCCAATAATAGTTTTATTTGTGCATTAATATTCAACCAACATAGATAAACAGGTTTAGGGGTTAATCCTATTGATTGCATGTTAATCAGAAAGCGCGCATGAATACGATCAGAATAAAGTAGAGGCCTATTATTAGGGCAGGTTCAATCTCTTTTAGGTTGGATTTGTACCTTCATCCCCGAACCCTTATTTGGTTCAAGAACTTATAGAGTTGACGATCTCTTGGATCGTTAAGGGGTGTAACTTTCACCTCGTGAACGGTTTACAAGTTCCTAAAACTTGTTGGCGACTCTTTTGCTCTATCTTCTTCCCTTTTGGACGCCACCATACTTTAGTGTATGATCACAGTGGGGTTCAAGCTAGGGGTTAACGCTTGAAATCTATTCCCTAAAGTTTTTGGCGACTCCACTGGGGAGGATTTCTATTTTAATTCCTGAATTTGTTTCGGCAATGATTTAGAATGAGTGGATGAGACTCGAAACGTTTTAAGTATTTCACGTGCGTAATTTTGATTAACATTATTGTCATATGCATAAAAAAGATTCATTGGAAAGACCATCCGTGATGAGTAAAAAACATAGGATTTTACATGTTGAGAAATATCTTTCACAACTAGGACCGAAATAACACCGCGCGAAACTGGAAACTTTTATCGAGCACAAAAAGCTGCTGAGGCATGTGGGAAGTAGCGCCAGAGGCCAGAGCTTGGCGCCAGCATTTTAGCCGTAGCGCCAGACGCCAGTATTGGCGCCAGGCGCTACAGTTAAAAGCTGGCGCCAGTCTCTGATTGATGGCGCCAATTTCCCCCAATACCGAGCCAGAAATATGAGTTCTAATTTTGACCGGTTTTTCGTATTGTTTGCTCGATCCTACTTCCTGATTGAATTTTTTCTCACTTTTCTGAAACCCATATGTGTTCTACATATGGAAATAACCCTCTGGGAATTCATGCTCCATCTACCTGATTGAACTCTCTGTGCAACAAAGGGTACATCCAAGATTGTTGAATTCACCAAACCATGGAAGCGAGTTTTTTTCAAAAAGCTCACGGTGTCCCATCCACTCGCGCCAACCCTTCACGGTTAGGCTTCCGCGCGGTGCATCCGGACAATTAACCATGGACCCTCTATTGGCTAAACCATATCCCGAACTTTAGAGAACTAGAGCCATGGTTAGGTTGCAAACTCATTGCATCATATTGTGCCTACTTGACTAATTGTGCATTATTTGCTGTGCATATATTCTATGTTTCTCTTAACCGTTTGTTTGAATTGTGTTGAGATTAAATAAATTAATTACTTAAAGAACTTTGCCTAATTAATTAATTAATTTGAGTCAATAAAGTCTAATATTTTAATCGGAATTGACCTAGTATGACTTTAGGCATACCCCAATTGACTAATAACACCGAAAACAGTCCCAGATCGAAACTCCAATATTGGCGCCAAGGTCTGAGCTGTAGCGCCACACTGTGGAGTGTGGCGCCTGGCGACATCTCTGTCGTCTGGCGCCAAGCTCCACAGTGCGACGCCAGTCCTGTCGTTTGGCCGACAGTTCGGATTATTGGTCGAGTCATCACTTAGGGTCTAATTAATCAGTTTGCTAACTAATTCGGTTGAGTTTCGCTTTCAATAGTACTTATTTGAGTCGATGATCGAGTTTAGGCACTAAGTCCCATGGTCTTAC
The DNA here is from genome assembly GCF_001683475.1 of Chenopodium quinoa. Taxonomy (NCBI): domain Eukaryota; kingdom Viridiplantae; phylum Streptophyta; class Magnoliopsida; order Caryophyllales; family Amaranthaceae; genus Chenopodium; species Chenopodium quinoa. Next base: position 827,766 of record NW_018745190.1, read on the forward strand.
ACAAGAGTCCAAGCATGTCACTTACACTCAACGCACACACCAATACACATACTTTGACCATGTTTAAGAGAGTCTTGTGTGCGCGTTTTTTTCTGTCATTTTTTTTAGGGGGGTAAGTCGGATATTAATCCTCCAATAATAATAATAAAAAACTATACTTAGTTCCCTAAAAATATGTACATTATTTTTGCCAAAAATAGGCACCCATTTTTTATTTTTTATTTATTCTTTTTTCCTCCTTAAAATAAACTGTAAAGTCAAGTTGATTCAAGTCAAGTAATTAAAATGCAAAATGGTTTAATTTACAGCGTGTGGTCAAGAAAGGAAGGACGGTTAATCAAAGACAACCTTTTCGTACAAGTCCAACTTTTCGACAAACCCATGGCTCATAAGAGGAAAGCTAAGACTATAATGGCAACAGAAGAAGAAGTCAATGATCTTAGGAACCAACTGGTTACCGTGACTGAGACACTGAAGCTTCTCGCACTCAAGATCGATGATCCCGTGAAACAACAACAAATGGACCTCATGCAAGAGAGTCTAAGCAAGCTGTCTAGCGACTACAAGTTTCAAGAGCTTACATCACAAGGGGTCTCGGTGGACAAATATCTTCTTCCGCAGAAGTTCAATGCCAATGACATCCCAAAATTCAGAGCAACTGACAACCCTTACTTTCATTTAAGAGCATTTGAAACAATAATGAGTATTAAGGGTATCGATAAGAAGGTTTTCCCCTCTCTGTTCTCACTATCTCTCGAGACCGTTTTCCAACAATGGTTCTTTTCTCTTGAGAAAGAAAAGACCTCTACCTGGGAGTCCATAGCAAACGCTTTCGTTGATAGGTACAAGTGCAACATTCAAGTCGAGACTGACCATAGGGAACTTGAAATCCTCAAGCAGAAAGAGAATGAAGGCTTCACCTCTTTCTTTAACAAATGGAGGGAAACCTCAGCTAAGATGATTGAGGTGCCAAGTGAAAAAGAGTCTGTGAGGCTGTTCATAAAAAATCTTCAAGAAAAATATTCCAAGCATCTCAAGTATCAAAATAATCTCCATACCTGGAAGGCCGTCTATGACATTGGGATCAATATTGAAGACGACTTGGCTAAGTTAAAAGATGCCAACAATAACTCCAACAGTGGCTGGAAAGGAAAGAAGAACGACAATCCTTCTTCTTCCAAAACCACCCACTCAAACAACGTTAGCACTTTTAATTTAGGAGAAGTCCTTGCTATGAACAATCAAGGACAGAAGAAACCATTTAGGAGGAACTTTACTCCTATTGGCATGAGTTATGACACCGCATTTGATCGATTAAATGCAAAAGGTCTTATAACTCCTATTAGACCATTTGGGGACCCACCAGTCGAGAAGAGGTCGGCTAATTGGAACCCCAATGCACATTGCAAGTATCACCAAGGTAGGGGCCATCTCACCGAAAACTGTTGGAAGCTTAAGGAAGCTATCCAAGACTTAATCGACAACAACAAGCTGTCGTTGCCCCCTGCCAGTAAGAAGCCAAGCATCGACAATGCACCTCTCGCTTACCCTGGCTATCTCTGATGAAGAAAACGAGGTTGACCCCTCATCTCTCATTAGACCTGTCAAAGAAATCTATGCCACAGAAAAGGAAGAGGAAACCTTTTTCGATGTCAAGGATAACCTTCTAGAACCGGCAAGTAAGGAAGATATACAATTTCTCACACTGTCTATGATGGAGGTATCGCATCTACTACGTGAAGCTCTCAAGGCCATAAAGGAACCCCAAAAGAAATATGACGAGGTTCTACTTCTGAAAGATAATCCTAAAAGAGAATTCACACCCATAGGAATGACCTATGATGCTACTTTCGATCATCTCTATGATCAAGGACTAATCAAACCTATTGGTCCAACAGAGGATCCAACACCAGAAAAGCGATCTCCAAGTGGGATCCCAAGTCATACTGCAAGTACCATCAAGGAAACGGTCATACTACAAATGAATGCTACAAGTTTCAAAACCTTATCCAAGATCTTGTGGAAGCTAATAAGATCTCATTACCTCTAGCTAGCAAGGGAACGACTTATGAGGCAAAGCATTTTTCCTTACAAGTCACTGAAAAACCCAAGAAGAGCAATAGAATATACACTCCAATTGGGATCCCATATGCACAAATGTTCGAAATGCTCTCCGAGAGTGGCGAGATCAAACCTCTCGAACCAAGACCATTCGAATCATTGAAAAGGACGGATAGATATTACTGTTAGTATCATCAATCAGGGGGTCACACTATAGAAAACTGTTTCAAATTCAAGGATTTGGTTCAGAAAATGATTGATGAAAAGAAACTAGTCCAAGTTCAACAAGAAGAGGATGAAACAATTAATGGAGTTTGGGACAGTGATGAAGAAGATGTCTATCTAAAGGACATAGTAGGACCTCCACCTTCTGTGTCATACACCACAGATGACATTTGGGCTGAAGAAGACTCATCGATAGACGTCCTCACAAGATCCGGGAGAATGCAACCTCCCGTTTCAACACAACCTATGCCAACCACACAACAAGTTCCCATACCTATCATTGAAGACAATGATATTGTTAAGCAGTTTAAGAAAACAAAAGTTGAGATGAATTTATGGAAACTTTTGGCAACATCTTGAGAACATAGGTTGGCTGTAATGAATGCCTTGGACAAAATTGGGATAGATTCTGACACTACTCCTGAGGGATTAGCTAACTTCCTCACAAGTGACCTTCCTAGTCCAATTAATTTGATCACTTTTTCTGACAAAGATTTACCCCCAGAAGGTGACAAACATTACAAGGCATTAAACCTCACAGTAGTGTGCAAGAGGATGAATGTTCCTATGACTTTTGTAGACAATGGATCGGCCATCAACGTATGTCCACTTAGAACTGCGAGGATGCTAGGCATAAGGGACGAAGATTTAACTCCGTCTACACAAGGAATAAGGGCCTATGACAACACTCGTCGTCAAGCTCTTGGCAAAATTACCCTGAATGTAACGGCAGGAGCAATAGAACATGCTACTACTTTCCAAGTAGTAGACATTAAAGCTTCGTTCAACTTGTTGTTGGGACGCCCTTGGCTTCATGATCTAAAGGTCGTCCCTTCATCTCTCCACCAACAAGTAAAAGCTATAGTTGGGGGAATTCCAGTCACCATCGATGCTTCGCCTATGAGGATCAAATCTATAGAGAATTTGATCATTAATGTGGAGCACGACGAGGATGATGAAGATTTATGGGGCTTTAACGAAGAAGTCTCCTTAATCCAGGAGGATGAAAGGACCCCTCTTTGCCATGACCCCCATTCCAACATGATTGTAAATGCCATGCTGAAGAAACAAGGACATTTTCCTGGGATGACCCTAGGAAAGAAGAAAGGAATGGCAAAACCGCTGGAGTCACCTGACCTCCCTAAGTTAGACACTTTCGGACTTGGTTTCGATTCGACTCGGAAAGATCTCAAGCGAGCCCAGGAAAAGTCAAAAGCACGCAGGGATGCTCGCATTCAAAAGAAAGCAATCCCAATGGATCAGTATCCTCTTACGCTTAATGGTCAATTTATAAAAGAAGGAGAGGATTATCCATGCCATGACTTTCCCGAGCCATTTGTTGTAAACGGCATAAGACAACCGGGATTCGAGATTTTCTTGGATTTCTACTTCACTGATGAAATCCCAGCTCCTGTCTACAAAGAGAAAGCACCCCCATGCTTTGACTTTAACGTCATGGGACTACTGTTTGGGCGAGAAAAGAATGAGCCAACTTATAAAGAGGATAACTCCTCGCTCATTCAAACAGTCCTACAAAGTGAAAGCTTCGATCCCTCGAAGTTAATCACTCCAGCTAAAGGATCACTACAAGGGTGGCGCAAGACTATCAAGGTGACTACTCCAAGCGGAAGGAAGATAGCCATCACGACAGGGCAAGGACCGATGTTTGAAGAGTCGGCTGAGTCAGAGTCTGAGTCGGAGTCTCTCCCCCTAGAGTCTTCTAGATCTTTAGTTGTAGCACCTCCCCCTCCTAGTTCTTCTCCTAGAATAGTTAGTGATCCAGTCCCTAAGGACATATCACTCTTTGATGTAATGATCTCAGAGTATAATAACATTTCTCATTCTCCTTACTTCTCTTGTTCTTCTCTAACCCAAGATGACGAGCATTGCTTAACTAACAATGAAAAAGACAAAGAAATTATTAAAGCAATGGAAACACTCGAAAAGAAAACACCGGTAATTGAAGAAACTGAAACAGTTGATATCTCAAATGATTCAACCCATAAAAGAGAAGTTAAAATCGGATTAACACTGAATAAACAAGAAAGAACCGATTTAATTAACTTACTTACAGAATTTATCGATGTATTTGCTTGGTCATATGAAGATATGCCAGGCATTAATAGAGAAATAGCTCAACACACTATACCACTAATTCCAGGAATGAAACCTGTAAAACAAAAGTTACGTCGAATGAAACCTGACGTAGCTCTTAAAATAAAAGAAGAAAGTCAAAAACAAATAACTGCAGGTTTCATCAAAGTATCCAAATGCCCCGAATGGGTCGCCAACGTCGTCCCAGTTCCGAAGAAAGACGGAAGGGTAAGAATGTGTGTCGACTATCGAGATCTAAATAAGGCAAGTCCAAAGGACGACTTCCCTTTGCCACACATCGATATTCTAGTAGATAACACGGCAAATCACGTGCTTCTCTCGTTCATGGATGGGTACGCAGGTTACAACCAGATTCTCATGGCAGAAGAAGACATGGAGAAAACAACTTTATAACACCATGGCGCACTTACTGCTACACGGTAATGCCATTCGGGTTGAAAAACGCGGGTGCTACTTACCAACGTACAACAACTGCCTTACTCCATGACATGATGCATAAAGAAGTTGAGGTATATGTCGACGATATGATTGTAAAATCAAAAGACCGTCCAGGCCATCAAATAGCCTTAAGGAAATTTTTCGAAAGGCTAAGAAAATATAATATGAGGTTGAATCCATCTAAGTGCGCTTTTGGAGTCAGCTCAGGCAAGCTTTTGGGTTACGTCATAAGCTCTAGAGGAATAGAGGTAGACCCAACCAAGATCAAAGCAATCATGTCAATGCCACCGCCCAAGACTGAGAAACAGATTCGAGGATTTATTGGCCAGTTGCAATACATAAGTAGGTTCATATCAAAATTGACGACAATATGTGAACCAATCTTCAAAAAACTCAAGAAGAATGTACCAGTAATATGGGACGACGAGTGTCAAAAAGCCTTTGAAAAGATCAAAGCCTATCTCGCAAATCCTCCCGTATTAGCACCAGCACTCCCCGGAATACCTCTTAGGTTATATTTGACGGTTACCAAAGAGACAATGGGAGCTATGCTAGCACAAGAAGTAGAAGGCAAAGAGAATGCAATCTACTAACTAAGCAAGAAGATGCTCGAATACAAAGAACGCTATACACCACTCGAGAAGTTGTGCCTCGCCTTGGTGTGGGCCACAACCAAGTTAAGACATTACATGCTAGTGCACACCGTCTTTGTAGTCTCCTGATTAGATCCACTCAAGTATCTATTTGAGAAATCTACACTCAATGGACGCATATCAAGATGGATAGTCAATCTAGCCCAGTTTGATGTAAGGTTCATGCCACAAAAATCTATCAAAGGATCCGTGGTGTCAGACTTTCTAGCAGATTTTCCAATAGAAGACTCGACACCAATACAAGACATTGAATTTCCAGACGAAGACCTAATGGTTACTGAAGATGATACTTGGACCTTATACTTCGACGGAGCCTCAAACCAAAAGGGATGCGGCGTTGGAGTATTGCTAGTATCACCTAAAGAAGAGCATGTCCCAATCTCCATAAAGCTTGATTTCGACGTTACCAACAATGCTGCTGAATATGAAGCATGCGTGGTAGGCCTTGAAACAACTTTGGCATTGGGAGTAAAAAAGTTAAGAATATTCGGAGACTCTTCTTTGATTATCAATCAGATATCTAAAAGGTGGAAAGTAAGGAGCGAAAGTCTAGCCCCTTACCAAACCTATCTGGAAACTCTTACCGATCAGTTAGAGAAGGTAGAATATACATATCTACCTAGAGAGGAAAATCAATTTGCTGATGCCTTGGCAAGATTAGCCTCAATGGTTAGGATTCCCACGGAAATCGAGCAAATGCCTCTAACTATAGAAAAAAGGCACAAACCAGTATACATCCAGGCTATAGAAGACGACGAAGTAGCCCAAGGCGAAGAAGAAGAAGAAGAAGAAGAAGAAGAAGAAGAAGAAGAAGAACCGTGGTACACAGACATACTCAATTATGTCACCAAAGGAGAATACCCTCCTCATGCTGACAAAAGGGCAAAACGAGCATTAAGGCTTCCCAATATGTACTCATAGACAACGAGCTACATAAAAGGGTACCTAAGGGTCGAGCTCTCTTATGTGTAGGAAAGAAGGATGCACAAAGAACAATGAGGATAGTCCACGAAGGAATCTGTGGAACACATATAAATGGCAAAATGTTAGTCCAGAAAATAATGCGAGAAGGATATTATTGGACTACAATGAATAGGGATTGCCATCAATACGTAAAAAGATGCCCTAAATACCAAATTTATGCCAATTTACAACATGTTCCTCCATCCTTGCTCTACACATGCACATCGCCATGGTCATTCTCTACATGGGGAATTAACATCGTTGGCAAAATCACTCCCCCAGGAACAGGAGGCCACGAATATATCCTAGTAGCAATCGATTACTTCACAAAGTGGGTCGAAGCGCAATCGTACGCTAAACTCACTGCAAAACAAGTAGCACTCTTTATTGAGAGAAATATTATTTGTCGATACGGAGTCCCACATGAAATGATAAGTGACAATGGAACTCACTTTCAAGCCAAATGTGAAGAATTGCTACAAAAATACGGCATTCAACATCATCATTCTTCCCCTTATAGACCTCAAGCGAATGGATCAGTTGAGGCAGCTAATAAAAACCTAAAGACTATCATCGAGAAAATGACGGAGAATTACAAGGATTGGCCTGACAAACTTCACTTCGCATTGTGGGGTTACCACATGTCAATTCGCACATCAACAGGAAATACGCCTTTTTCCTTGGTATATGGAATGGATGTCGTACAACCTGTCGAACTAGAAATACCATCTCTACGCATTGCGTTAGAGAGTAAACTCGATGAAGTTGAATGGACTAGGGCAAGATATGAAGAATTAATTCTACTCGATGAGAAACGACTAGAAGCTCTACATCACACTCAGTGTTATCAGACTCGTATGGCTAGGAAGTTTAATAAGAAGGTCAAGACAAGAAACATCAAAGTAGGAGACTTGGTGTTAAAAGCACTAAGGAAAAATGTTTTAGATCCAAGGGGTAAATTTAGACCTAATTGGTCTGGACCCTACATTGTCAAAACAATCCTGTCAGGAGGTGCAGCAAAACTAACTGATATGGAAGGCAATGAATTATCGAACATGACAAATCTTGACCAACTTAAGAAATACTACCCATAATTACTTGAGTAAGATACTCAAGAGAGCTACGTTTGACCTGATTCCTTAAGAAAGGATACGTAGGAAACCCTTTACGGGTGCGGCCACCTTACTTTTCGACATTCTTGCGTCCCAGAATTAATTAAAAATTCAACAGAAGATCGGCGAAATATCAGCGTCGCAAAGAAGAACCTGGCACTAGTCAACAACCATCAGCGCCAGCCGATGAAATTGGCGCCTGGCGCCAGACTTCCCTGGCAGGCGCCAATCGCAAATAAGCGGCGCCAATTTGCAAATAAATTCTGGGCAAATTTCGGTGTTTTTCGGAAAATTTTCGACTTCCATACTCGAAAGATTTCTGGAAAATTAATTTTTTTTCGGTTTTCATTGCTTTAATAAAACAAATTTAAAGTACATAATTTAATTAAAAGCTGAAATTTCATTAATAAAATAAAATTACATTATTGATGGAATTTAAATAAAGCAGAAATAAATTAACTTTAAAATTTTTTAAACTAAGTCTAATAATTTGGAATTAAGCAATGCTCCTAATCTTTCTTTTCTTTCCTAGCCCTTTTCCAATTTTTGTCTGCCTCCTTCTCCTCATCCATAACTTTAGCTAGTAGGCATCCTTTAGAGGACCTACATTCAATCTTAGAATAGATAGTCTCCCCTTCAGCTTGTACTCCATGTTTCTTTTCCACCCAGGCCTTTTTATCTGTGGTGTCAGCTTTCTTTTTCCCTTTATCTTTGGTAGCATTTTTCTTCCTAGGCATTGCAGGTGTTTTGAATTCAACTCTTGCACCTAAGAGTTCCTTGGCAGGAATCACTTCCCATAAAGGTCTAGCACTCCGGTAAGCATCAAATCTGTCTACTTCCTGGGAAACAGGGTACTCATAGGGAGGACGAAGATCCCCGGAAAGAATATTCTGATGCAAGCCGTATTGTCTTTTTACTCTGCAGGGGTAATAATAAGTCATACGAGACAAACTTGGAAGACGGCAGAAAGGTTGCTTGTTGACACCAACCATCCTTTCTATTTTCCACCATGGGACGACCCACTTGATAGCAAAATCGCGAGATTCGAAGACCCTTCTCCACCCATGGCGCCCAATTTTAGGGAAGCGTTTCTTCCTCCTCACAAAGCAATTGGGAGTATACTTCTCAATATTGTCCGGAGGGCTAATTAATTCTAGCCTTTCCATTAGCCACATCTGTAAAAAATTGCAATGCAAATAAATTATTATTACAATACAAAAATATTTTTTTTGATTTCTGTAATTAAAAATATTATTTTTTTTACCTGTAATAAAATTGGAGAGCCGCGAAAAGGTGCTTTTTGGGTTCCTTTTCAATTCATCAAGACTAATCATGGTCTCTCCAACTATCAATGGCATTGGATTTCTCCCTGATTCAATTTGTTCTAGAACGGTGGTTATAACTGATTGGCCTTCATTATTTTTACCACTACTAAGAAAAAATTGATTAAGCATGCAAAATAAGAACGCCCTTCTTCTATATATATGAAAAGATTCAGAAAGAGGTTTATCAAAATAATGGCGTGCAAATTCTTTCAAATTAACTATGTTTCCATCTACTATTTTTGATAAATCCCTTTCTTTTAAATTAAAGAAACGCTCAAAATCCTTATAACAATATGCATCTACTCTAGGGATTACTATGAGGTCTATGGCAGGGAAGCCTAAAATAGCACCAAATTCTTCTGGCAAAGGGCTAATCTCATCATACCCTATTCTAAAGCAATGAGTATCAACATTCCAAAATTCTAGAGCGGTATAATGTATGAAATCTAAGTCAAGATCTACCCCTTTTACGCCATAAATTCCCCACAAGTGAAACAAATCTAATTATTTTCTGTCTCTAGCATTAAGAGATCGACACCATTCATGAGTGTATTGGGTGAAAGTTTTGGTGACTAAAGACATGGTATTATTTTTCTAAGGCAAAGAATTATTTTATTTGCTGGAATTATGAGAAGAATCGGCTGTGTAGGGGGCTATTTATACACAAATTGCGAGCAGTTTTAATCAGAATGAAATACGGAATCAGCGTCAATTGGCGTCAGACTCCGTAATTGGCGCCAGACGCCAGCGCTTGGCGCCACACGCCAAGTGTAGCGCCTGGCGCTACACACCATTACGTGGCGCCAGCTGGCGCCAAGTTGCCACATCAGGCGCGCTTGCTTAAATCGCGTTTTTATCCTAAACTCGAGTCGGCTAATGACTTTACGGCTCCGTTTATCTTTTCTAAACATCTTTTTTTTTTTATCTTTTTTTTTTTAATTAAAATAGCTACTATATTAATTATATTATTCTTTTTTGGATTTTATTTAGATTAATTTCCAAGTTTTTTATACACCCGATATTTTATTTGATTTTTTCCTTTTTTTCATTTTTCTTTTTGGGGGAGAGAGTCGGATACCCTCCATCAATAATAAAAATGACGGAATTTTTGCGCAAAATTGTTTGTCACACTTCTCTTGCACACACAAACATGCACATAATAATAGCAAACAAAATAAACTCATAATAGCATAAATACACAAAATATGTCTAAAAATGGTGAGTCTAAGGCAAAGTTCTATAAAAAGTCAAAGTAAAAATCACAGGAACAAACTACGGCGCCGGAGGACATATACCCATCATATCGTAAAATTGCGCCGTACGAGGAGTCACCTCTCCACCAGCTCCAGCTCCAGTCTCCGCAGGAGGAGGAAAACTCAATGTAGGTCCACTCCACCCAAGATCAACCTGAGGCTGAGGCTGTGGAGGCTGCTGCGATGATGAGCCTACCTCGTACATCCCACCACCTCTGAAAGCCGAGGTAGCCTCTCCCTCGCCTACCGGTGTAGCATGAGCACCCTCAGAAGAAGATCCCGAGCCCTCCGCAACATTAGCACGAGCAGCCTTAGAGCGACCGCTTCTACCCCCTGACGTAGTACGACGACGTCTCGAGCTAGACCTCGCCGGATCCCTCCGCACCTCAGGTCTCGTGCGGGTGTGAGAAGCAATAGGATGGCCTTGCAAAAAGAATTAAATCAGAAACAAGGCAAAATCGAAGCGGTAATGCAAAAATATATAAAGAAAGACTACATCTCGGACGACGTCGTCCCGACGGCAGGTGGCCGCATTCCTCATCCAGACGAGCTGGCTCCGGAAGGCATCTATACATCGTGCCATCGCCGAAACCACCTCGCGCGAAAACTGTCAGAGAAATAAGTCAGTAAATATGCATGATGTATGGACAAAAATTGTGAATAACTAGGCTTACTCGAGTCTGGTGGCGAGGAATCGACCGCTCTACAAAGCGCTCGTCCTCGGGAGCCGGAGGAATCATCTCCTCGATCGGCCCATATGTCCCCTGGTAATGGATGGACATACGGGGTGGCACAAACTCAGTAGCCTTGTCCTGATAAAGCAAAAAAGTCAGTAAAACATTACTTAGGGGCTACTTAATGGAAAGTAAAAGCTGAAAAATCTTACCCTCACATACTCAGCCAGTACGGGGGCTGGAGCTAACAACGGCAGTAGCTCCTCAGCATAGCACCACCCAGGGATCGTGTAAGACCGCCAAGGGGTACCAGCTCCCTTGGACATGCTCAACAACCGTGCGTCGTCGAACATGGGGTGGAGGAGCAGGAACGGTGAAGACATCAGAGGAATGCTGTCTAGCAACCCTCTCTCCCAAGTACGCGATCGCTCCATAAGTCCCTAGGAAATAGCGGCGCTCAGCAGAATACTGTGCGGCTAACCCAGGGACTGTCCAGCCGCCCGACGGCCGGTACACCACCTCAGGCCCCTGCAAAGAACATCAATCAGGCGAGAGTATACCTAAAGCGTCGCGAAAAGGCAAATAAATAAAAAAGTCGTACCGCGATGATCCAGTTCCAGACATGTGTAGTAGACATATCCACATGGCGACCGCCCCAAGAAGCGCTCACTGGATATCCGCGCGGCGACGGTCTCGCCGGCGCAGCAGAGGGGAAGTGCTCGTAGAACCAGATCTACAAGGAGTTAAAATTGTAAGTAAATGCTAGCTAAAATGTAGAGCTAAACTTTATAGGGAATAATGTTTACCTCTACGACCTTCCAAAAGGCGGACAAAGCAACATTCGTCCCAAAGGACCGGTGTCGACACGAGTCCCTCAGTGCACGAATGAAGTCAGCGTAGGCCAAGCTGGCCCAGTCATAAGTCCCGATCCGGTGAAGATCACGGACAGCAGGAAGGTAGTAAAGCAACGCCCTACTACCCTTGTCAGGAGAGAACGTCCCTGACAACAACATTAGTGCAAAGATGCGCACCCGCTGCTCTCGGGTGGTCGCATCATCATGAAAAGCCGCTGCCAGCGTCGAGCGGCGAATTCCCCTGGCACTAAACTGAGACGTCTCGACCTCAGCTCTGGCCCGAATAGTGATCGTCCCCAACAGTTCCTCGACCTCAGCAGAAAAGACGTCGATTCCACTGTCGAACAGCAGTGGCACAGAGTTGAACTCTAGTCCTGTAATGAGACTGAAGTCCGTGGGGGTGACCATCATCTCGCCCCAGGGGAAGTGGAAAGTGTTGGTGGTGTCCTAGAAGAACTCCACCAAAGCACGCACTATATGGTGACCCCCGCTAGAGGAAACCATAGCCTCGGAGGTCTCAAACAAGGTAGCCAGTCCGCAAGACTCCCATAGGAGTCTCATCTCAAGATCCCTGGCGATGTACATCTTGTACAAATCGCCCAAACCATCACAGCCGGAACCGTGATAGCACGTCCTCCCGACCGTGATGCCCCGTCTCACCCTCTCAGAAATGTGGTGGACGGGGGCAAAGAACAGGGTCCGCTCATCCCACTCGGGGAGTCAACCAAGCAAAGTAGATGGTGTAACGTCGTCCTCTATGGGCTCATGCTCCCGTCGAGTGTTTCGGGACCGTGAACCCGAACCTCGTTGTCTAGCCATACTACATTGTGCAATCACCATAAATTAAAGTTCTGTAGTATCTAAGGTTCACCTAGCTGCATGATACTATGTTCGCAAAAAACGGAGTACATAGTACTAAAACAGAGCACAAATTCAAATTGAGCATAACGGCATTTTTCAAGCAATCACACAATTTCTTGCGATACTACAGTAATTATTGTGACAAATTGGACAAGAATTGCTAGCAAAAACATCAAGAACAAGTCACATTGTTCTTCACGACCTTAGGAGGTCCAACAATGGCAAATTTTTCATTTCTTCACCAAATTAAGTCAAACAAGTCTCAAATTACTCCCAAGGCAATATATAAACATAATCAAGCAATTTCATGGCATAAAACTTGACAAACAAGGTGAATTGAGCATTTTTAATTTTGAATTTACATGAAATTCGTGAGTAAACATGTCAAAAATTCATAAAAACTTATGTGAGTTTGAAGAAAACTTACATAGATCGGGAAATTAGATGAAAAGAGCTTTGATTTGCAACAAATTTGAGTGAATTCGGTTGAGAAACGAGCAAGAACCGAGCAATTGAAGTTCTGCGGTTTTTCGAGCACCTTACGCGACAAGCAAACAACAAAATGAAGAGGAAAGGGGTATTTAAGGAAAGCCCCGTGCTGGCGCCAAGCCCTAGGCATTGGCGTCAAAAATCAGGCTTGGCGCCTGGCGCCAATCCCAGCGCCTGGCGCTAAGGCTGATTGTGTGGCGCTGATGGCTTTTTAGCGGCGCCAGATATTCCAGCCACTCGGTGAGGTTGTTCTACCTTTTTGCAATATATTTTGGGTTCCTTGGTACGCCAGTTAGCCCCTCTAAGCAATTTGACATGATTTTTAGTAATCGGCTTAATTACATGAAGTGATCGACCTGATGAAAGATCGTCTCACTTAGCTTAAAGCGCCTAAGCATTGGCTCATTAACAAAAAAGCACCGACATACAGGTTCAAAAGCAAAAAAGGCACCGACATATTGGTTCATTCGGAAAAGGACACCGACGTACAAGTTCAAAGCAACGGAAGCGCCGACGTACAGGCATAGCGGAAGCAAAGTTCAGGCGAACTTTTAAGGATCGACAAGCGGAGATCTACGGTAATTTCCTTTGGAAAATTATCAAATGAGGATGACTTCAAGCGAGGATATCTTTGACGGCATTCCCTAGCTTGTGGAGAGTTGTCACAAACAACTGAAGATTGTTTCAAGAGAAATAATCTTCAATAGTATTCCCTTGGACGTGGAATATTATCAATGCGGATGAGGATTATTTCGAGAGAAATAATCTTTGATGGTATTCCCTTGGACGTGGAATATTATCAATGCGGAGGAGGATCGTTTCAGGCGAAGCAATCTTCTATATTGGAAGCAGCTACAGGCGTAGCGGTTTTCAAGCGGGATGGCATTCTCTAGCTTGTAGGAGGTCATCAAAACAACAGTAAAGCGGCAACAATCAAGTACTTTCAGAGACGTGTGCTCGACGGTGCAAGATACGCGTTTCTTAACTCTTTTATCTGTTTAACTAACGCTAGTTTTGCAGGTATCAGCGTTACAAGAATGATTTAGGATCGCAGAACGTTCTGAATCATTCTCCGTCCCTATCGATACTTTGACTTTTATTTTCGAAACTTGCGTTTCTCCAAACTCAGTCAAAGTGGGGGCTTCCGTAGACACCCATTTGTGTCTCCCCAAAACCAAACCCAGTGATGAGTACCTTTCACGTCGAATCATAAACGAATGAAGCGAAAGTGTGGAAAGTCTAGTATTGCGGATAGTTTTAATTTCTTTTCTCTTCTCTCTGTTTTTAAAAACTTATTTTAAGAAAACAGCCAATCCAGTTTGGTTGGTCCATGATATGGGTCCAATAGTAGTGTAGTTGGATGGGGCTTGCAAAGACCTTTCCAACGATATATTATAAACCCAATTCCAATGAATATTGAGGAAGTTATGGCCAATTTACCAAAATGGGCCTGGTTTGAGTCGTATATGCGGCCCAATGATCTAGAGGAGGGCCTAATATGATTTATCATTCCTAATGCGGAATGATTTTAGTCTTCTAGATTATTCTAGAAGGTTCTTTTCATTCCTAATTCAATTAGCATTGATAAATTGACTTTTGTTGACTTTTCAGAGTTTTAATTAAAATCAAAAAGCATTTTCGAGGAAAAGATACGATTTTATCCTCCAGTACGGCAAACTTATCTGATTTTCGAAAACGCGTCAAAAACAGGCCTGACGCCTGACTCAAGGCATTGGCGCTTGGAGCCAGGCCTGGCGCCTGGCGCTAGTGTTGGTGCCTGGCGCCAGTTAGCCAGGGTTGGCGCCAGCTCTGTTTTACGTGCGCCAAGTGCTCTGTTTTGATATTTTATCTTTTTGGCTGATTTTCTCTATAAATAACGTCGTAAAAACTCCGTTCTCATTCATCAACAATCAGTTTTAATTAATATTCACCTACAATCAGTTTTCATTCAATTAATTCTCTTATTCTCTTCTCTTCTCATTCATCTTTCTTTCTTTATCTTTTCTAAAAATTGCTTTTTACATATAAAATTTCGCATTCGCAAGATCTAGAAACACCTAGCCATATTCGAAGTTGCCTTCGCCCTAGACGTGAAAGGTTGTATTTATGAGGGTTTGGTCCCAAATCTCTCTTTCAATCATTTAATTTAATTGTTTTGATTATTATTTTCCTTGAAGTTACTAACGTGTGTATTTTGTTATTAGAAAGAGGTACGAGGCATCAAAGTAAGTGCTTTAATGGTTTTTATTGATATTATGATGTAGAAATCATGTTTATATTGTTATTATGATATTCCTAGTATCATGTCTAGGGTAGCTTTAATATTAAATATGATTGTTATGATGCTTCCTATATTCTTCCTAATATTTATGATTGTTAGTATCATGTTAGGGTTAAAGATTTGATTTTCATTTCTTAGTGACATGCTAGGGTTTGTTATTAATCTTGTTAGTATCATGCCTAGGATCTTGCTATTATTATGCTTTAATATTAACATGAACATGATTATGATTATAATTGTTATAATTTATGATGATTATGATTATTATTATTATTATTTTGATGATGATTATTTTATTATAATTATTATTATGATTATAATTATTATTATGATGATTATTTATTATTATGTTGCTTGATTATTTATTGTTATTGCTTGATCACCTTTTATGCATGTTTAAAGGGAATTTGTACTTGTTATCACGCTTAATAAGATAATTTAATAATCTTGTTAGGGTTAATATGATTATAATTTCAAGTGATCACCAATAATAGTTTTATTTGTG
Source organism: Chenopodium quinoa (assembly GCF_001683475.1). NCBI lineage: Eukaryota > Viridiplantae > Streptophyta > Magnoliopsida > Caryophyllales > Amaranthaceae > Chenopodium > Chenopodium quinoa. The sequence continues at coordinate 843,575 of NW_018745190.1, forward strand.
CATTAATATTCAACCAACATAGATAAACAGGTTTAGGGGTTAATCCTATTGATTGTATGCTAATCAGAAAGCGCGCATGAATATGATCAGAATAAAGTAGAGGCCTATTATTAGGGCAGGTTCAATCTCTATTAGGTTGGATTTGTACCTTCATCCCTGAACCCTTATTTGGTTCAAGACCTTATGGAGTTGACGATCTCTTGGATCGTTAAGGGGTGTAACTTTCACCTCGTGAACGGTTTACAAGTTCCTAAAACTTATTGGCGACTCTTTTGCTCTATCTTTTTCCCTTTTGGACGCCACCATACTTTAGTGTATGATCACAGTGGGGTTCAAGCTAGGGGTTAACGCTTTAAATATATTCCCTACAAGTATCAATCAAGCAAAGAATTTGGATATTTTGAAGCAAAATCGATGAGCCTAGACATGGAGTTGTACTATGGGAATAAGTTAATAACTCCAACATTTCCCCACATGATTCAAAAGAGCAAAGTAAAGAGATATGAATTTGGGCAAAGGATACTCGTTTTTGCAAGTTGATGTCTTGTGGACTTGAATTGATACCCATTATTTACAATTGTGTTCTAGAATCATGTTGGATGGACTTGGCCTTGAACCTTTCTTGAGGTTAGTATAAACACAGTTGCGTACTAAACCTTTCTCAAATCAAAGGTATTCTCGTGAAATTAAAAATGCCCCACATTTTTCTGGATTTTTCATGAATGCTTTAAAGTTCCTAGCCTTTGGTACCTCATAGGGAGTTGGATATTGGATATTTTGAAGCAAAATCGATGAGCCTAGACATGGAGTTGTACTATGGGAATAAGTTAATAACTCCAACATTTCCCCACATGATTCAAAAGAGCAAAGTAAAGAGATATGAATTTGGGCAAAGGATACTCGTTTTTGCAAGTATCAATGTCTTGTGGACTTGAATTGATACCCAGTATTTACAATTGTGTTCTAGAATCATGTTGGATGGACTTGGCCTTGAACCTTTCTTGAGGTTAGTATAAACACAGTTGCGTACTAAACCTTTCTCAAATCAAAGGTATTCTCGTGAAATTAAAAATGCCCCACATTTTTCTGGATTTTTCATGAATGCTTTAAAGTTCCTAGCCTTTGGTACCTCATAGGGAGTTGGACGTAGCCCCCACATTCACATAGGTAATTCAAGTTTGTACTGCCACAAACCACCTTTATATATTAAGGCTATGAACTTATTAAGAGTTCTTTAACTTAACCTCATATATATATAATGGTTGTGGTACTATACTTGAGCTCTTTTGTGACTTTGTTTGACCCATTGAACTTAGGTATTTCTAAGATGGGTATCAATCACAATTCACTCCTCATAGGCTTAAATCCATTCCTTGTGCTGACTCCAGCACCAATTTTTCTTCAAAGGCCTTTGTTGAGGAATCTTAATTATTCCTCTCACATCAAGTGATCACATTTTATATTATGATTAGTATTCATGCCTCCAACATGTATAAAATTTTATTGCATTGTAAACTACCTTAATTGTAACTTATAACTCGCCAACAAATGTAATAAGACAAACTTTTATAAATCGGACGTATAGTAAAATTAGGGGTGAAAATTCGATTTGCGGTTTGGATTATAGCCAAAACCGAATCCAATCCAAACTAATTTGGTTTTGGAAATCTCAATCTGGATCCAAACCGAATTAAGATTTGATATAATCCAAACCAAACCGAATTAATTTGATTTGTCAAATTAGAATCCAATCCAAACAAAAATTTGTTCCCTTCTTTTGCAACAATAAAACTCGAAACCCAAACTTCACCCAAAAAATTCCTATAATCACTCAACCTTTTCTTGTTAACTACATTCTTAGTGAGAGAATAAGATATTGAGAATTGAGAATTTTTTTTTTGTTTATATATGAAAGGGGAACATGGTTGGATACTTTGAAAAATAAATCGGGGTTAAAGTAATGGGTCGAAATTCAGTTTGTAATTCAGTTTTTGGTTTTTGTAAGCCCCAAACCGAATCCAATCCGTAATGCATTTTTTTAAATTTTTCAAACTGATCCAATCCGAATTAAAAAAAATCCAAACCGAATTACTGATTTGGTTTGATTTTCGGTTCGGCTTGGTTTTAATCTAAATTACTTTCACCCCTAAATAAAAATATTGTACATCTGTTATAAAATTACCCTAAAATGAGCAAAAGTTACTTTAAAATAAGCCAAAGTTACCTTAAAATAAGAAAAAGTTATCATAAAATGAGCAAAAGTTACGAAATATTTATGCTTTATTAATAAAAGTTACCCAAAAAATTGACAAAGTGACCCTAATTTGATAAAAGTGAACCCCAATGTACGGTAAATTACTATACACTAGATATATACAAAAGTTACTCATGTAACAAATAGAGTTGGCTCCCCCCACAATGGATACATACTATTAGATTTTGCAATAAGATTGCATAACGCTTTAAGCCAAAATTTCATAGTGAACTCATTGTTGTTGGTTATCTCATAAACAATTTAAACCTGCACGTTTAATTCTTATTACATGATACCATACAGTGATCATTGGCGAGCACTTTTACAATATAGTCTCTAACTGCACTTTAATAATATTTTCATTACGTAAGAAATATTAAGTTAGAAGCTAATGATTAACAATCATAGTCAAACTAACAGATCACGAGAATAATCATGTAATGACTTCTCACACCATAACTTTAGTGTTTAATTCAATTTATATCGTAAAGTTGTTTACCTTGTATTATTCCTTACAAGGATGCTCACATGGAGAAAGTTCCTTTACTTCATCAATTCATAACTAAGATGTCATATCAGTTTGCAATTTAACCTTTATTTGAACCATACCAAAACCACAAAGGATAATAACGTAAACAAGACAAAATACAAACTTAGTTAATTATGAGAAATAATAGAGATAGTCAATCACTAACCTTCAATTAATCTGCCATATCAATTTTCTTTACTTTCAAGTTTCAACTGGTGCGTGAAAGTCAACATTACAGCAAATGACTTTGTTATGGTTAGAGAAAACTAACTTTTACAAATATGGTAGGTCACAAATAAGGACTTAAATTTACTTGCTTATCTCTTGTAGGGAATATTTCAAACCCTCAACTTTGAGCCCCACTGTGATCACGCATTTAAGCATGCTGGCGTCTAAAGGGAATGAAACTAGAGCAAAAGAGTCTCCAACAAGTTTTAAGAACTTGTAAACCATCCACGGGGTGAAGGTTACACCCCATTCACTATCACATATAGATCGCTAAATCCATAGTGGTCCTGAACCATGACTGGATATTCGCGCATGATGGTACGAATCTAACCTATATGAGATTGAACCTGTCCTAAATAGGCCTCTACTTTGTTCTTCTCATATTCACGTGCTCTTTTCGATCAATATACAATCAATAAATTAATCCTAAACCTGTTTAATTTATATTGGTTAATTATTAATGCACAAATAAATCTATTATTGACGATCACTTGAATTAAAATCATATTAGCCTAAAATAAATTTGTTAATTATCTTATTAAGCCTAATTTCATGTACAAATTCCCTTTAAACCTGCAAGAGAGGGCGTGATCAGGCAATAACAATAATAAATCAAGCAACATAACAATATTGATACCACAAATCATCATCATCAAAATAATATTCCCATCAAAGCATAATAATATTATTATTAGCAAGATCCTAGACATGATACTAACATGATTAATAACAAATCCTAGCATGTCACTAAATAAAAAAGATAAAAGCTTTATCCCTAACATGGTACCAAGATTCAATAGAAGCATCCTAACATATATAGTCTGATTTTTTTTTTAACATTTTTCAAAGACGAGAAAAGTAGCAACCTAGGAATTAATAAAACATCCTAACATGATACTAGGAATCAATATAATATTCTAAACATGACTTCTATATCAAAAGAATAATTAAGTAATTAAATTACTTACTTTGAAGCCTCATACCTCTTTCTATCAAAAGGATACAAACGTTAGTAACTTCAATAAAATATTAAATCAAACAATTAAAATAATACTACCTGCGGTCCAAATTACTCGCAAATTTGGAATATTTTATATCTCAGACCGGAGGTAGTATTAATTAAAATATAGATTTGGGACCAATCCCTCAGAACTATCAACCTTTCACGTCGAGGTCTTCAACTTCGAGCTAGGTTATGTGGATTCGAGTCTCGCGAAAGACGTATAGTGTATGTGTGTAAAAAGGTGTTTAGAAAATTAAGAGAGAGAATAAGCTTTGAGAGAGAGAGAGAGAGAGAGAGAGAGAGAAGATTGATGATTGTGGGTGAGTTGAAAATGAGGAAAATCGACCCTATTTATAGAGAAAACAACCGAAAAAGATCATAAACGAGTCAAAATCTGACTCAGAGTAAAACAGGTTTTATCGCGCCGCGATGGCTTTATCGCACCGCAATAAGGCTGTCTCAGCACGATAAATTCCATACGGAATCCGACTCCCAATCAAATTGGGTTAGCCGAAGTTCGTACTTATCTTTATTAAATCAGATTTAAATCCTTGAAAAACACTTGTTTTATCCGATGTAGAATTCTTAATAATTTATCTTTTCATAATAAGATAAATAATTAATCCTAATGCCTTTAGAACTTAAAGTAATTTTCTAGATAATTCTAGAAAATTAAGACAAATCCTAATGGTTTTAGAAATATAATTAAAATTAATGGAACCTCCACATGATCATTGGGTCCGCATATAAAGCTCATATTGGGCCCAATTTAGTATTTTGATCATAACCTCCTCGTTATAACTCAGATTTGGACTTATAATATATCGTTGGAAAGCTCTTTTCAAACCCTATCCAACTACTTAATAATTGGACCCAGATTATAGACCAAACTAAATTGGATTAGACTTTTTTTCATAAACAGGATATGAAATGAATGATTTTTGAAATATGAAATGAATTATTTTAATTTAAAAAAATTTAGAAGAAGGGAAATCCATGAGATTCTTCAACATTTCACCTTACTCGATAATCAATGACGTGAAAGGTACTCATCACTGATTTTGGTTTTTTGGGGGACATAATCAGGTGTCTACATCTCCAAAACTAGTACAAACACAAGGACATGGTTTCTCCATATGGTTACAAATACTACTCTATCACTTCTTAAAGAGACCCCATGACTTCTTCTAATTCTCCAACCTTTCTAATCTAAATGATTAGACTTAACTAGTTTTGACTTCGAATTTACTCCTTCCTAGTTAATACTTTCACCAACTTCACAAAAGAAAAGTCAAAGAGAAACATGAAGTAGATTAAATTACATGAATCGGATTATAACTTATCATAGCATTGCAAAAATGATAGACAATCTCAAAGTGTCTCATAGAACTCATAAATTTGAAGAATAACACATTTCAAGTCATACATTCTCCAACTAAAACTATGTCAAACACAAGTCATTCAATAGCTATGACATACCAAGTTAGCATAATCAACCCAAATCTCACATTATTAGGTTAATAATATATTTAACAATCACAACATCGCAGAGTGTCAAAAGATAACTATAAAGCACACTAAAGAATTGAACATCTCACCTTAGATAACAACCCTCACACAACAAGCATTTAAGGTTATCACATAACCAATATATTAATTAGGTAAGACAAATGATTCATACAATAGGGTTATTCCTTTATACTATTCCATTATGTTAATTCCAACTGTTTCCATCCTAGCTCCTTTAGACAAGGTCAAAAGACTTGCTTCGTTATCTTATATATAAAGAAGTAGAATAAAAAACACATTTAGAATTCTACTCTCCAAGTTTAATGAATAAACTAACTTATCATGGATTAACTCAATATATTTTAAATACCAACTCTTTAAGTCTCATACTCATATGATTTGCAATAATTGACTTAGTCAAAGAACATAATCATCATATCCATTGCACACTAGATTAGGAATAAAGTTTAATGCCTAAAGTTCTTTAAGACTCACATAAACAAATCCAAATTAAATCAACCATGTCATTGAACGATGAATAAATATATTACAGAACTAATCAATTCAATTTACAACTTTACAAATCAATCAACTAACAAAATAGTCACAAATAAAGATACTTTCAAGAGGTTCACCCTTCCTCAACACACTCACTTTACTAATATACTTGTTATTCTTAAAACCAAACACAACTCACCCCCCACATTGCAAAGCAATACATCATAATAATTATGCATACAAGGGGCATATTATAACCATGTTAGGTAAACTTTAATAAAAATAAAATTTGAGAGGAATTGAAGCCTTTCCTGGCATTGAGCACATTGGAGATGGGAATTTTCTCGTTAAGCAAAACACCTTGCATTGCCACATAGTCTGTTATATATAGCATTCATATGAGTAATGCGTCCAACTCAACTTTCATATTTGGAGCTATCTCACAACAGACAAATCCACTCTTGCTATTTTCATCTGTTATCTCCTCAGGTTAAACAAGAATTTTGATAATAAGGCATCATCCAAGGACATTAATAGCTCAAAGTTAGAATATATACATATGAAAATTCCCAACTAAACCCTCATATTATTGATGATGCAACATTTCAGTCGGTAAGCTAAGCTACTTCCAATATTATAATCCAAATGAAAATATTAGTGACCTCTATTTAACTATTATTAAAATAGAGTATGCTGACATCACCACTGCCTACTACTACAACAAAAGGCTAATAGACCCATTTAAATTGGCTTTAGAGACCCCTTTACAACGGGTCTCTATCTCGAGGGTCTGTTTGATAAAGAGACCCCCTCATTATGGGGGTCTGTTTTAAAAACAGACCCGTTATTAGAGATAGGGGGTCTGTTAGATGTGGTGTGTGGTAGACATATTGAAAGGGAAAGAGACCCGTTTATTGGAATATGGGGTCTCTTTGAGAGGATTCAAAAAGACCTGTTATATTAAGTAACAGGTCTTTTTGATCCCTTTTTTTTTTAAAAAAAAAAAAACTGTAATATTCATTTGAATTTTAAATTTTGAAAGTTTTGTTTTTAGCGCTCCATTAAAATTGTTGAAATTATAAAATTAAATTGCAAAAGTACGATTCAAGATTGAATAAAATAACGTCTACATACCATTATAGTTATGATATTTACAAGAATATACAACCTTACATACTTGCTTCAACAAGTTATACAATACAATCACACTCCTTAAACGTACAACAAATATAGCATTCAAATATATATACCAAATATTTGCAATTGATAAACTTGCAATTCTTTTGTTACGGAAAACTAACTTAAGATGATTACATATAACTATCTATATCTTTCTTCTCACAATCGAACTTTTATTTACCATCTTCATCCAATTCAATCACTGCAATAGTCAATAACGTAACAAAGCAAACATCCTGTCAAAAAAAAAAAAACATTTAAAATCATATCAAAATATACATAGTAAGAACTAACAAACAAACACAAATATTAAGAATAAATCAAAATTGAAAATAATCCGACAATAATTCATACATATAGAAGATCAAAACTGAAAACAATAGATCTAAAAGTACGTCAACATTTAAATCAAACAAAAGTTTCAAAACTATAGAAGAAATCAAAACCAAAAAATTAAAAGTAATGAACAATATATAAAAATTGACCCGAATCTGTTAAATTCGGAAATGAGTTATAATTAAAATCCAAAATCCAAGCAAAAAAGAAAAGAAAAAAAATTCATGTAAAAATAAACTCTATTAACATACATAGTATTATTACTCTTCAGATCTTGCAATTTAGATACTCAAATTGGGCCATTAAGAGACGTGAAGTTGCTTCCAACGACACTAGAGGGAAGGTGGTTATGGCTTCATAATTTTTGGTTGATTTAAAAAAAAAAAAAATCAAAGGAGGAAATAGATGATATCAAAGATTAAGAGCTTCTTCGGAGGACTACTCTCGATTCTTGGCGGTTCCAGAGACGGGTTTTTACTCCAAGGATTCCCCTGTACTTCATCAACCACCACCACAGCATCCTCCCTCGGCGGAGCTTCCACCTTCTGCTGCCGCATAAACTGCTGCTTCTCAGACTCAAACTTGTGATAAACAGAGCGATAATACTACTCGAATTTCTCAAGAAATCGATCGGCCAAAAAAAAAAGTTAAAGTGAATTATAAAGTGAGGAAGAGGAATCTGGGAGTATCACGCTAGGTGAGTGAAGGTGATGGAGAAAACACTAGTAAGGAATTTATTTTTATAAATAAAGGAAAGTAAGGGAGACATTGGAAAATATGGCTTTATATTTGTCTCTAGCTTTTCCCAACGAGAGAAGTGGTCCCTCGTGCATGTAACAGACCCGTTAGATTAACAACGAGTATGTTATTTCTTTAATTTTTTTTTTTACCGCCAAACATAGTGGGTCCTAATGCACATAAGAGACCTGTTATCATTGTTATTAGATCTCTTACTTCAATCAGACCTGTTAGTTCAGAAATTGGGTCTGCATTTGGGGGTCTTTTTTCTAAGTTTTGTAGTATGCTACATGTCACTCGATCTCTTAATAAAAATTTTCCTGCTTCAAATGCAAAGATGATGTCATTTTTTTTTGTGGAGCAATTATATTTAACATATTTAAAATGTAAATATTGGAAGCTTCTACGCATATTACAACTAAAACCTATCAATTTAGCTTAGGAAATTAAAATAAATTTAAATGACATACTAATAAATGACCTCCAATATTGAAATATGTATCAGTTTATGTTAAATTGTACTATATCATAATTTTAATAAAAATCTAAAAATTTTAAATTACTTATTTTTTTTGTACAAGGTTTTATATAAACCGAACATCGCATGGGTTCTAACCTAGTTATACAATTCTAAATTATCAATGCAAAGTCCCTCATCTAGTTATACAACAGAGTAGTGATATTATAAGGCCTCTTTCTTTAGAGCTACTCTGCTCTGCTCTGCTCTGCTTCAAACTGTTAAACTCTGCTCTCCTAAAAAATAATACTTAATGTTGAATAATAATAATAAATTAATATTTAATAATATAATAATAAATAATTAATTTTTAATAATAACAATAATTAATATGGAATTATTATTATAATAATAATAATAAATAATTAATATTTATAAATAATAATAATATCAAAAATTAATATTTAATAATAATAATAAATAATATTATTAAAAATTAATATTCAATAATAATAAAATTAATATTTAATAAGAATAAGAATAATAATAATTAATATTTAATAATAATAATAATTAATGATTATAATAATAATGCGAAAATATTAGTAGTAGTAGTAGTGGTAGTGGTAGTGGTAATAGTAATAATAATAATAATAATAATAATAATAATAATAATAATAATAATAATAATAATAATAATAATAATAATAATAATAATAGAGAAAATACAAGTTCATCTTCATGATAAACAAAAAAACGTTTATCTAGAGACATTTTTGTAAATAAATAAAAAACTTTTGTCAAATGTGGACCCTAGTAATGTGTTGTTGTTATTATTATTATTATTATTATTATTATTATTATTATTATTTATTATTATTATTATTATTATTATTATTATTATCATCATCATTATTATTATTATTATCCTTATTATCCTTATTATTATTATCATTATTATTATTATTATTATCCTTATTATCATTATTATTATTACCATTATTATCATTATTATCATTATTTATTATTATTATTCTTTTTATTATTTATTATTATTATTGTTGTTGTTGTTGTTGTTGTTGTTGTTGTTGTTGTTAATAAAATTAAGGAATAGGGAGGGCCTATATATGATAGGCTTTCTGTTTTATGTCGTTATATATAGAGCGCCTACGCTAAGATGTCAGGGTTTTTTTTCCCTTGTTTTATTTACATTTCACCTAAAATAACAAGCGCCTATCTTGGATAGGTGTTATGTAGTGTGTGGGATATAGACTTTATAAAGCACCCCCTTAGAGGAGCGCCTTAGAGACATTCTATATTGGTTGTTGTAGGCAATCTATATTCCCTATTTTGTGGTAGTGTACATGTTTGTGTTAATAGTTTGAATTATTTCATGGGTCTGTGAACGGGTTTTGGTTTTCGCATGCCGATTAGATCGATGTAAAACCCTACAATTAATACACATGTTCGTTCAAGGTTTGGTTGAATTTTTAGGCTTACAAGAAATATTTAACACTTGGGCTTTCTTTGTGGAGTCTATGTAATGTTTAGACGTCAATCTAATAAGGAAGTGAAATTCTAATCTCATCACTTTTTATTCAGATTACGGAGCCAAATATATGTGTCTACAAAGAATAAGCAATAAGTGGAAAGAAAGTGGCAGAATAAAATACTTCATTTTATACGAACAATAAAAATTTATAATGGGGTGGCTCAAAACATTTGAATATGCTTCGATTTTTGTTTATTATTGTCACATACTAATATCGAATTTTTAATTGCCTTTTAGCCAACTTAAGTTATATACTAAAGTTGTGCACTTATTACATGCTTTAATACACCTTTTCAATTCATATTCTTATAACTTAAATTTAAGACTTATGCTTTTAGGAAGCTCTTGACAATTTCCACACTTGGTTTCAAAACTTGGGTCTCCCATGTGTCAAACCAACTCTTGGATCCATCCAATAATGCCTGAAGAGAATAAGTTCCGTCTAAAATAGTGATATTCCAACCTTTTGTTTTCAAAAAGTTTATCTTTTCCGCCTGTCTCCTTGCTAGTTCACATGTATTTTCTTTTATAGCTTTCACAGCTTCCTCATACATACGCCTTTGAACTTCGTCACCCTCTAACACATTAATTTCACTAGCATACCTTTTAAAATACTCTTCAAATTCTTGAACACCAATTGCCTTCGCCAACCCTTTATAAGGTTGATGCATACCCATTCTCTCAGATCGGTGAAACTCGGCCAACTCATTAAGCATCCCTTTTTCAAGCATGTCATTGACTCGCTTATCTATATATTTGTTTAATATAGGTGGTGAAACATAGACCCAAAGGAAACAACAATCATACTTTAACTCAAAACATCCTTGGGAGGATTTGGAAAATACGTCCACGTTTGGGTTAAATTGTTTTGCTAAAAGGGAATAGACAAATGAGTTTGACCCACCTACAACAATAGGAATGTTTCCACGATTATTGATTTCAGAGATCAACAACGAAGCCCATGAACGATATTGAGAAGTGCTTATCTCGTCAAGACTCGATGATGAATCGATGTTTCCTAATAAATGGTGAGGAATACCAAGTTGCTCCTCTAATGATATTTTATTAGAGGTAATGTCAAGGCCTTTGTAGACTTGAATTTTATCAGAATTGATGATTTCAGAAGGGAATATGGAGGCAATATCGATAGAAAGTCGGGATTTCCCAGATGCAGTGGGGCCTAATATCACCACCACCTTATCTCTAGCTCTCGAAAATTCCATGGTGTGCAGGATAGGGTGGAGTAGAGATGTTAGGAAAAGGGTGGTATCAAAGGTGGGATTTTTTTTTTTTGGTTATCATAGGCTAGAGGACCTATGTTTTTATAGTGTAACTTTACATGTTTATTTCAATTAGGGGAGGGTGAGGTTAAAATTTCTTATATTTTTAAAACCATTTGGATAAAGTTGTATTATTCTCAAACCTTCTAAATAAGGTAAATAGGTTTTATGATTCACATCTCAAATCCTCTTAATAAGGTGGATATATTTACTTTATTAAAGTGGAACAATAATGAATCATACACCATTATTGGCACATTTGTTAACCAAAGGGGACTAATCTACTCAATTAGAGGCTACTTAAAGGCTCTTTCTAATACACTTAATATATTCATCCAAAAAACTTAATCAAATCCTTTGGATAAGTTTGTATGATTCTTAAAACTTCTAAATATGGTAAATAGGATTTATGATTCATATCTCAAGTCCTCTAAATAAGGTGGATATGTCTTTATTCCATTTATATGGAACAATAATGCATCATGCACCATTATTGACACATTTGTTATCCTAAGGAGACTAACCTACTCAATTAGAGGCTACATAAAGGCTCTTTCTATTACACTCAATTATATTAATCAAATTCTTTGGATAAGGTCGTATGATTCTTAAACCTTCTAAATATAGTAAATATATTTTATGATTCATATCTCAAGTCCTCTAAATAAGTTAAATGCATATTTATTCCATTTATGTGGAACAGTAATGCATCATACACCATTATTAGCACATTATCCTAGGGGGACTAACCTACTCAATTATATTAGAGGCTACTTAAAGGCTCTTTTATTACACTAAATTATATTCATCTAAACAACTTAATCAAATCCTTTGGATAAGTTTGTATGATTCTTAAACCTTCTAAATATGGTAAATATATAGGATTTATGATTCACATTTCATGTCCTCTAAATAAGGTGGATAAATCTTTATTCCATTTATGAGAAACAATAATGCATCATCATACACCATATTGGTACATTTGTTATCCTAAGGGGACTAACCTACTCAATTAGAGGATACTTAAAGGCTCTTTCTATAAACTCAATTATATTCATCCAAACAATTTCATCAAATCCTTTGGATAAGGTTTTATGATTCTCAAACCTTATTAATAAGGCAAATAGGTATGATTCACATCTCAAATCATCTAAATAAGGTGGATATCTTTATTTCATTTATTTGGAACAATACTGCATCATACACCATTATTGGTACATTTTGTTAGCATAAGGGGGATGACATATAAATTGGAGGCTACTTAAAGGCGCTTTCTATTACACTCAATTATGTTCTGTTATTATTTTCTCGGTGTCTAACCTTCTAATTTTAAATAGAAAAACTAAATATTGGGTAAAAACAAAGGGGTGAGCTGAGATATGAATTGTATACTGTAAAGAGCGTAGCCCATCGTTAGGGATCTCGTTTCCTCTATGCCATATGCCTTGTAAAAGCCTGGGAATTTACACTTGTTAAGGTGTAGTAGGATTTGAACGAGGGATTTGAATTCAAGGAATCATTTTTTTTAATAAACTAATAAAGAGTTGACAATGAGTTTTAAGAAAACTCATAAACCTCGTTCATGTCTTTTTCCCAAATAATTTAAATTTCATGGGATCTTCAATAGTAATCATAAGTTTACCCAGTCCCACATTGATCTAGTAGTTGATCTATCATACAGACCTATCCTTCATATAGCCTCTACTAGATCTTTCTTTTGCACAATTTCATCACCAAATTATATGTAACATGATACCTAAAAACTAAGTTAGTTGATATTATTTACAAGAAAAAATCACAAAATAAAAGTCAACATTTCAACGAATGTCAATATATTTTTTTTTATTCCAAATTTGTGATATAAATAATAAATAAAAAATAAACAATATTCGCTTTGTCTTATTTAGGTGATAAAACAACAATTTGATTATTTCAACTCTATTCTTTAATTAATGCAAGATACTATGTGAAATTAATTAGGGTTTAATGAAAGTGATAAAACAAAACTACTTCATTTATAATAGTTTATTTACACAAAAGAAAAGAGGTGATTGATCTAAGTGCTCAGGAATTTACCACTTTTCCGGGTCGCATATCCCGCCAAAGTTCCAGCATTGAGCTTCAATTTTGACTTCTGTATGTGCCCGCGCGCACAGTGACTGTGCGCCCTCTTGTGGTCGCGTAGAAATTCATGAATTGGGCTTCCAAGCTTCTCTCCTTGCTTCATAACCAAGGATTTCCTACAAAACAAGAACAAAAAGAAACAAAGTTTAAAAAAAAAGGGAAAAAAAAGGGAGAAAACTAATAAAGAAAAGACAATAAAGGAAAGAAGGTAAAGACATAGAAGAGGGCATAAACAAGCAAAGCTTCAAGTATGGGGAAATTCCACAAATCAAAGACAAGGAAAGAGGAAGAGAGAAGCAACGATCACAACACAAATCATAATCAAATTGAGCTTTTAAAGACAACAAGCATGAATAATGAATGAAAAAATTTCTTAGTAGTATATATATATATATGTATATATATATGTATATATATATATATATATATATATATATATATATGTATGTATATATATATATATATATATATATATATATATATATATGTATGTATATGTATATATGTATATGTATATGTATATGTATATGTATATGTATATGTATATGTATATGTATATGTATATATATATATATATATATATATATATATATATTCTCATAATATGTCAATGTTACCTAGTTTTTAGGTGTCTAAGGCTTAAAATCACATCAAAAGAACGCATTTTATCAAAAATGATCCAAATATGGCCTATATATATTCTCATATATATATATTCTCATAATATGTCAATGTTACCTAGTTTTTAGGTGTCTAAGGCTTAAAATCACATCAAAAGAACGCATTTTATCAAAAATGATCCAAATATGGCCTATTTGAATTCTACTTTGCCCATTTTCTACATTTCTTATCAAATAAACTATTTGTTTCTCATAAAATGTCAATATTACCCGTTCTTAGGTGTCTAAGGCTTAAAATGACATCTAAAGAGCATTTCACTAAGTTTTAAGACGGATTTTATAAAAAAAAAATGGCCCAAATATGGCCTATATGACTTCTACTTTGCCCATTTTCTACATTTCTTATCAAATGAACTATTTCTTTCTCATAACATGTCAATATTACGTAGTATTAGGTTTCTAAGGCTTGAAAACACATCAAAAGTGTATTTTATTAACTTTGGAGTATTTTTCATCCTAATTGGCCCAATAAGGCCTATATGACTTCTACTTTGCCCATTTTCTACATTTCTTATCAAATGATCTAATTCTTTCTCATAACATGTCAATATTACCTAGTCTCAGGTGCCTAACGCCTGAAATCACATCAAAAGAGCATTTTATTAAGTTTGGTGTACTTTTCATCCTAAATGGCCCAAATAAGGCCTATATGACTTCTACTTTGCCGAATTTCTACATTTCTTATCAAATGAACTAGTTCTTTCTCATAGCATATCAATGTTACCTAGTTTTAGGTGACTAAGGCTTGAAATCACATACATTGCTTAAGTATATTTATTCACTAATTTATAACACATTTGCTAATCACTAATTCAACCACAATATATTTTAAGTACCAAAATTGAACTAACTAACAAGCTTACTAATCTCTATTTTTTAAAAACAAATTTCCCATTAAAACCACCTAAAATTCACAAATAGAAACATAATATACAAAAAAATATATAATACAAAAAATTTAACTACCAAAAATCAAAATTGAGGTTAAATTATATTCAAGCCCTTAGTTTACTCATATATGTCCAATAATTGTTCAAAATGAAATTAAAATATAACCATAATTAGAGGTGGAAGGGGTAGAGAGCTAGAGGGTAAAGGACGCGGAGGGTTGTTGGAGAGGTGTCGCAGTGGTGGAGGCGGCTGTACTCGAGCGCGACTGTGCAGGTGGAGGAGTGGTGGAGGCTGCTGAACTCGCGCGCAATGGTGGAGGGGCCTGCTGGATGGTGTTTTCAACACCAAATGAAGTGAAAGAGATAGAGAAAGAGAAAGAGGGTGGCCGCCGGTGAAAGAGGGTCGACGACAGTGGTGGAATAAAAGGGTTTCTAGCGTTTTCGAAGGAGGGAAAGAAATTGAATAAGATAGAAATGAATTGGGGAACGAAGAAAGAGAAGGAAAAGGAGGAGAAGCTAGCTTATGGCGGTTTTTTTTTTTTTTTTTGAATTGCCACCGGTTTGAACCAGTGGCCTTTAATGAATATGGCACCGGTTTTTTTTTTTGGAACCGGTGTCAATTAGCTTGAACCCAAAACCGGTGGGTATTACTCGGTGCCCATTTGTAAATTTCTACTAGTGATTGAAGGATAAACCATTATAAGCGTAGAGAACTCTAACATTCACCACTCCCCTCGCATTCCATACAATCTTAGCGTAGTCCCTCATCTATATTCAAATCCACCCTTAGAGGTAGCATCTCATGAGTCCTCGAAGGAGTCGGAATAAAGATAAGACAATAAAAATAAGGGGAACCCTACATCTTTCCCAGTCATTCTCTCTCCATATGCTTGAAATCTAGCTTTCTCCACCGACTAGTGACTCAACTAACCAAGGTCAAAAGAACATTAAGAGGGTACTCCCTCCGTGTTTTAATAAGTGTTACACTTCCTTTTTTGACAAAAAGCTACATTAAAATATTATATCTCTCCTTTCATGGTCCCCATCCAAACCCACTATTACTTGTTTTATTATATCTTTCATCCCACATTCATTACTTTTCAATGAACTATTAACCCCACTATCTTTCTTTTACAATTTTTTAATACACCAACTCACTACTACAAAAAAGGCCTTACAGAACTGTTAGAATAGGCTTTATAGATCGCCTTAGGGGCGTTGTTCTGCTAAGCGATGTATAAAGTATATAGAACGGGTCGTTTAGGCGTTTTATATATTGACAAATAGAGAACGGTTGTTAGTCACAACCGTTCTCTTTTCCCTTCTTAAATTCGTACATTAAGGAAGGAAAAGATCTAACGGTTTAGGTTACTTAACCGTTCTATATTGCATTACAATAAAGAACGGTTAAGTTAGATAACAGTTCTTTAATGTTTTTTTTTTTAAAAAAAAAAAAATCCAACCATATGTATTTGATTATTCGAATTATCCCTGTACGTATTTTATTTGTATTATCTTGTATTTTGATAATCTGTATTTTTTTGTATTTCATTTTAGACCTGTATTTGTTGTATGTATTCCTGTATTGAATCTTGTACATTTATCCTGTAAGAAAAATGATCCTGTATACGTACAATCATCAATCAATAAATAAAATTGAATAGAAATTGTAAAAGTCAGAGTTAGATGCCAAATTAAAACAAAATTTATCGTCCTTTATAATCAATTAATTACATCTCAAATACATTGTGAATTTTGATACAATTCTCTAACCTAACTTAATAATTATCAATGTGCTACTGCTACCAATTTCAGAAGAGCACCTACTTGAATTGTTATTGACATTCAAAACCACCTCAGTAATCTAATTCAACCGCGACGCTTCCACCAACCTGAACCACCAGCGGCGTTCCCACCAACCCGAACGACCAGTAGCGCTTCCACCCGCTTCAACCACCGTAGCGCTTCCACCAGCTTCAACCACCGTAGCGCTTCCACCAGCTTCAACCACCGCAGTGCCTCTACCAACCTCGCTCAACCACCGCACTACCGCAGCGCCTCCATCAATACTGCACGCAAATAGTGAAGTCGCACCAAACACCCATAAATCAAAGATGAAAAATCAAAATTTAATCCAAATCGTAACATTAAAATCAATTGATAACAATTGTAGATCTAAAATTTATAATTAAGAATCAAACAAGCTACCTCTATAATGTTAAACACCAATCAACCCGCAACAACTTGTTACCATAAACAGAGAAAAACAAAGATTCAGCGGGAGCTTTATTTGATTTCATTCGTATTCTAAGAGGAGTAAGATGAATTCCACCACTCCAAATTTTATCAGTTGGCTAATATTTTTGAAGGAGTGAATTGTAATCTTTAGTCGTAGCTAGTATATGATTATTGATGCTGATAGGTTGTGTTTCGAGGACTTACTTAAACTGGAGGAAGAAGACGACGGATAGCAGATTAATTGGACATCATCTCGGAGTTTTAAGAACATTGAAGGATGAAGGTGCAGGGAAAGAAGTAAGGATTTCACAAAAGGGAAGAAATGAGAGAAGGGGAATAAAGAGGGGAAGTTATGGAGAATGAGTGAATGACGGCTGTGGAGTTAGGGTTAGAATTTTGGGCTTTTGATATGTAACATATGTTAGATTTTTTTATTTCTTTTTTATTTTTCAAAAAATAATATTAAACATATAGAACGGGTAATTAAGTGGGGCGATTTATATTGCAAGTGTAAAATATGGACATATCAAATAGAACGGTTAATAAGAAATGCGTTCTATATAATAAAACCACAATTTAATAAAAATAATAAAATAAATCAAATAGAACGGTTAAATTAGATAGGTGTTCTATATAATTCTAGAGATTGCATATCTAAGTAAACCGTTCTGTATCTTGTGTTTCTTATTCTAGTTTTTGTGGTAGTGACTACCCCCACTTACCTCTTATATTATTTAAGTCAATTAAACCATGTGTCGGCCAAAATGTAACACTTAAAAAACACGGAGGGAGTAGTAATGTTCGCTAAGGGGTAAAGAATGGAAAAATTTAGAAATTTGTGATAAGCCTAATTGTGAAGCAAAAAGCCTCTATTCAAAAATCAAACATTACCAACTTTTAAACAAGATTGCCACAAGCTTTAACCAACTCGCCAAGCATTTTGAACTTTCATTCTCTTCCTCTTTTCATCTTCACTTTTTTTCCCTCCCGATTTCTTTCGCAATCTTCTTACCAACCGATTTCACTCTTTATTTCTTCTCAATTACTCAAACCAGACTCTCAAAATCTTTCAAATCCAAACACAAATCCATCAGTTTCTCTTCAAATCTTACACAAATTCATCACATCATCAACCTATTTACACAAATTTATACTTTATCACTCCAAAAACCCCAAAATCATCCATTGTTGAACACTTAAAGCTTTGTTGGAGAAGGTAGTGTTATGGGCGTAATTCCCACGACACAAAGTGAAGTCCAAAGGGTTGTGTTATTACCAAGACAGTCGCGTGTTAGACAAGCCATGTTGTTCAAGGTTAAATTAGATGAGAATGCCAAGGAGACTAATGTCCATGTCTAAGCAACAATTAGCGTCAATGACACATCTTAGTCGCGTCGCATCTACACTCGACAACTATAGTAATGTCTAAAGGCCTCCAGTGACCTTTGTCGACCTCCATTGGTCTCCGACTGTAATACCCCGTATTTTTATACGTAATTTATTTAAAATATGCATTTTATAAAGGTATTTAAATAATTTTAATATTTTAATTATGGTATTTTAATTATTTATCCTATGTGAGTTTGGAAATATTTTTAATAAAGGAAAATTTGTTTAATTATTTATTTTATAAAAGTTGGGGTTTTATTTTAGGAAAGTATGATTTTAACAAGTTTTATTAGGGAAGGGATTAGGAAAAACTAAAAGAGGAAAGTTTAAGGTAAAAGGGGTGGTAGACAAGGGGTATGAATATCCCTCTTATGAGGCAAATCAACTTTGCCCAGAGTGGAGAAAACCCAAGGTAAATTTCTCTCCCTTTTCTCCTTATTTTTCTTCTCTCTTTTTCTTTCTCCTTCCCCTTTCCCTTTTGTTTTCGGACCACCACCACTGGCAACCACCACCACCAGTGGGCCGCCGAACACCAGCCACCCAGCCGGCAGCAGCGGCGACCACCAGTGCTGGCAGCAGGGCAGTGGCGCCGGCCTGCTGTCGGCAGTCCTTGATATCGAAAAAAAAAACTTAAAAATCTAATATTTCTTGCTCTAATTTAATCTATGCTTTAATCTAATTGTAAATTATGAGTTTTGAGATTTAATTTTGATGTTTGATTATTATAATTATGTTGATTAATTTTCAGATTTTGTTAATAATTAAAAAGCCCCAATTTTTGAAACCCTAGGTTCTTGATTTATGAATTATTGAAAGAGTGTGATGTATTATGGTTTAGATCTTTGATTAAAGTGTTTTAAGACTAATTTACAGCAAGTTTTAATTAAAATAAAGTGCTGGAATTTTATGTAGAGCACTTAATATCATGATTCTTGAAGAAATTTCAATTACCCATTAATTGAGACTTAAGTATGGTGTTTTAAATATAATTTCAGCTTATTTTAATTAAATTATGAGGGGTTCTATAATAGTATATATTGCTGGAAAATTGTTTAGAGTGGATTTTAATACTTTATTATGACTTTAATGAGTAGGAGACTTTGAAGTAAGCAATTTTTATTAGTCGTGGCGATTTTAAGATCGTACTCAAGGTACGTTCGTGTACTTAGCATATTTTGGTGATATAGTATCATGCTAGGCTTGACTTCAATCAATTACAAGTAATATCATGCTAAGGTTTATGTATGGAATTGTGAATTATTGGTGTTGGTGATTGAATTGTGAAGCATGAATTATTTGTGATGGTTTATGGATTGGAAAATTATATTTTTGGCATGATTATATGGATGTAGGGAATATTTTAAGCGTTAATCCTCTAGCTTGAACCCCACTGTGATCATACACTAAAGTACGGTGGCGTCCAAAGGGAAGGAAGATAGAGCAAAAGAGTCGCCAACAAGTTTTAGGAACTTGTAAACCGTTCACGAGGTGAAGGTTACACCCCTTAATGATCCAAGAGATCGTTAACTCCAATAGGTCTGGAACCAAATAGGGTTCGGGGATGAAGGTACAAATCCAACCTAAAAGAGATTGAACCTGCCCTAATAATAGGCCTCTACTTTATTCAGATCGTATTCATGTGCGCTTTCTGACTAACATACAAACAATAGGTTTAACCCTAAACCTGTTTATCTATGTTGGTTGAATATTAATGCACAAATAAATCTATTATTGGCGATCACTTGAATTATAATCATATTAACCCTAAACAAGATTATTAATTATCTTATTAAGCGTGATTACAAGTACCAATTCCCTTTAAACATGCATAAAAGGCGTGATCAAGCAATAACAATAATAATCAAGCAACAAAATAATAATCAAAATAATAATCATCATAATAATAATCATCATAATAATAATAATAAAAATAATCATGATTAAAATAATCATGTTAAAGCATAATATTAATAGCAAGATCCTAGGCATGATATTAACAAGATTAATAACAAAGCCTAGCATGTCACTAAACAATAAAGACTAAAGCTTTAGCCTTAACATGATACTAACAATCATAAATATTAGGAAGAACATAGGAAGCATCATACTTTAAATCATACTTAATAGTAAAGTTACCCTACACATGATACTAGTAATTTATTGTTGTCACCCTAAACATCAAATTAAGGAAAACATCCTAACATGATACTAGGAATCAAAATAACAATCTAAGCATGATTTCTATATCATAATATCAATTAAACCATTAAAGTACTTACTTGAATGCCTCGTACCTCTTTCTAATAACAAAATACACACATTAGTAACTTCAAGGAAAATAATAAACAAAACAATTAAATTAAATAATGGAAAGAGAGATTTGAGACCAAACCCTCAGAAATTAAACCTTTCACGTCTAGGGCGAAGGAAACTTCGAATATGGCTAGGTGTATCTAAGTATTACAAATGCGGAATTTTGTATTTGAGAAAAGGCTAGTTTAGAAAAGAGAGAGAAAGAGAGAATAATCAAGAAAATCTTGATGAGAGTTGGTGAGAATTGGTGAATGAAAACGGAGTTTTTAGAAAGCTATTTATAGAGAAAATCAGCCAAAAAGATAGAAAATCAAAACAGAGTTCTGACGCGCATAAAACTTGATTAGCGTCGACGCTGGCAACTAGCGCCAGGCGCTGAAGGTTAGCGCAGGCGCCAATCCTTAGCGTCAGGCGCTGATGCTTAGCGTCGACGCTAATAATCAGTTTCACGCGTTTTTGTTTTTATCTTATCTTTTGATCCGGAAGTCCAAATAAGGCATATAATATATCGTTAGAAATCTATTAAAGTCTATTTTCCAAACTAATTTGAATAATATTAAAATATTTTGTATATAAAAAGATATGGCCGAAATAGTAGGACGGTGTCAGTTTTGGATAGTGTTTCATATCTCATTCATATCTTTTTCGTTATAGCTCGGATTTAATATTATAATATATCATTGGAAAGATAATTTCAAGATCTATCCAACCATATAAAATTTGGATAAATATTATGAGTCACGAAAATAAAATCTGAATATATTTCATTTCGTATAAAACAAGGATTCTCAAAAGGAGTAGTTTTATTCAATTTCAAACTCTTTAAAACATAATTATCAATCCTAACTCCATTAAGATTTAAAAGAACCTTCTAGAATATTGTAGAAGATTATAATCAATCCTAATAGCTTTAGGAATAATAATTAATAAGAGGCCCTCCTCTAGATCATTGGGCCGCATATAAAAACCAAATAGGGCCCATTTTAGTATTTTGGCCATAACTTCCTCATTATTCATCGGAATTGGGCTTATAATATATCGTTGAAAAGGTCTTTTCAAACCTCATCCAAATACACCATTATTGGACCCTTATCATGGACCAAACTAAACTAGAATGCACGTTTTTCAAAAATAAGGTAACAAAAGAAATATTTTCAAAAACAGAAAGAAGAGATATTTTAATAAAAACATCCTCATCACTAGACTTTTCACACTTTCTCTTTGTTCAAAAATAAAATGACATGAAAGGTACTCATCACTGGGTTTGGTTTTGGGGAGACACATTTGGGTGTCTACAATGGACTACACTTTTATTTATGGCATGTTAGAATGGATGTTTAATTAAACTACATGTTTAATTTGGCTTGGAATATTGAAAAGGAATTTTATTATAGTTCATATAAATTTTATTGATGCTATAAGCATGAGAAAGGAGCTATATAAGTGTCTATGTACACGAGGAATAAATAATATTTTGGTGCCTTAGTGCACTTAATGTGTTTTTAACACCGAGGGATAGGATTTTTGGCGCTTTATGCGTTTAAGGTGTCTTTGACACTGAGGTAGAATTAAAAAGGGTTCAACACTAAATATTATGTGGTCACTAAATATTCAAGAATTAAATTAGTATGTTTGTTGATTGAATAATTATTGTTGATTGAATTATTATGCTTTGAGAGTCATCACCAAGTCCAATAATATGTAAATAATGTAAAGTGAAAGAGATTACTCACCAAAACTCTTGGAACGTATATACCTTGAGTATGAACATATGGGGGAGTAATGGGGTTTTATATTTAATCATAACTTCTAATGGAGTACAGGACGCTGTACATTCCTTTTTATTTATTATTATGCGCAGGAATTCCGCCACCTATGTGTGGTTTTGTCGCTGGCACGGTTAGCTCCCGTGTCAATGAACCTCAATTTATTTGGGGGAGGTAGAGTTGGAAACCCGTTCAATGCGTAATCTACGCTAAATAAATTATTTAGTGTCTAGATGATGAGTCTTATTGAATGTTGTGTGTGCTTATAAACAGGTGCATGGAGGTAAGTGTGTGTGTTGATAGGTGAAAGCATGTTAGTGTGTTTAATTACGCTTATGTACTCAGCTTTGTTGATTGTGTGTGTTTGTGTGTTTTGGCCATGTCTTTATCTTGGCCCTATGATGACCCATTTTAATGGAGAGTAGTGGAAGCAAGTAAAGATAAGTTTTTCAGGTATTAAAGCATATTCAAGACAAGGCATGAGTGAAGAGCGAATCATGCTAGTTTCTATTAGTTTACGATGTGTTTTATGCATTGAATATTTATGGTGTTACTTTATATGTGGACTAACGCAAGGATTTGGATTTGGTTTGGTTTGAATAAGGGCCTTTAATGGTTCCAAGTTGTAGTTTGATTTTAATTGACTTCGTTTGTTTTGGTTTTAAACTTTACTTTTGTTTGTTGACTTTTAAGTTGACTTATTTTGAATGATTTTGATTTTAATTCTTCTGCTGTGTATCTTTGATAGGTGCCTTAGCCGTTTTCACGGTGGCGGTAATGTCTTAGATATTCCTATTTCGTATTTTTTAAAAGGGTAAAAGAGGTAATTTTAAGGAAAGGAATTTCTAGGGTGTTACACCAACGACCTCCAATGAACTTTGACGCGACACTGTCAGACAACTTCAGAAGATGACTCACGACGCCGACGCTCGACGTCCAAACATGGCGCGTCTCGTAGTGTGACACCAAAATGTTGCGGAACAAGTGAAGGTTGTTACTAGTTGTTCCTATAAATAAGGAAAGCATTTCTACCAGCCTTTAACCACCCAAGGAGGTTGTTATCATGAATATGAAGCCTAAATCAGTCTACATTCGTCAAGGGACTAAGTCATGGAGTCAACCAACTAATTCCTAGAATCAAGGAAGTCACCCGTATCTTCCTCAACCGATTTCTACCATAAAAAATCCTATAAAGGGGGGAAACGACCAGCCATAAAGGCAGATCATACACACCATATGCCTAACAAAAAACACCCATATAGACTACATTACAAAATACATCACCAAAAGGTACATCACGAGGCTCTATTTGACAATCTAAACGATGACATGTTTCTTCCAATGGTTCTACAAGTCACCATGATCAACTCAAAGATTATAATTTTCTCAATAGTTATAATGTATACTTAATATCTTATTCTCATGCATTTATTTACTATTTATGACCTTAGACTCCCAAATATTCATTGTATTTTTATCAGGCTATAATGATTGTATCATAGTGAATTGGTGGACAAGTAGCCATATGCAGTTTTTATCCACCTTCATTGGGGTTTTCCTTATCACCATATAGTGTCTATATTCTTTCTATCTCCATCGTTTACATTTTGCAATCTCTATATATTTTAATCTAGTTATCGGTATCGCAACCTAAAGTTGTCTCTCTAGGCGATATTTGGCATTAACAGGTAGTTCTTGGGCTATTTTGGTAGTGTATGAACACCAATTGTGTGGTATAATCGCTTTCTTTTCTACTTTCTTCCAATATTTCAATTGTTTATACAAATTATTTTGATTACTATGCATGTTTTTGTCATGGAGTGATTTTTGTGCGAAAATTAGTATTATTGGATGCATTTTTGTGTTGTTGAGATTATTGTTCGTGGTTAGTTGTTGCTACTAACTTGTTTTTGCTGAAAATTGATATTGTTCATTGTGTTGTTGTAATTGTTTGAGGCTTGGTTGCTTTTGGTTTAGTTGTGTTTAAAGTTTGTTTGGTATTAATTGGTGGTGATTTTTGGAGTGGTTGTTTGGTGATTAGTAAAGATGTTTAAGAAGAAGAAAAGTATCAATGAACCCCGTGTTCAAATTAACGAACCTCAAGAACAAGAACAAATACAAACACAAACACCATAAGATAATCGTTTCCCCTGAGGAAGTTGTTCCCGCCAACTGGCCTTCTTTAAGTGACTTTGCGCCTTACAAAAATATGAGACCCGAGTCTCTAGAGCGTAGAACGTGGATTGCACTTTGGGGGCCAAAAGGTTACATGAAAACCCCGCTTAGGGGCGAGGTCTCTCGGGAGATAGAGGAGGAGTATGGTCCTTTTTATGTTGGGGAACTTTGAATGCTTATATCGGAGTTTGGAGGGTTCATTATGATTACGTTACTACTCTTTTGGGTTCTTTTGCTCAGCTATGATTAAATAAGTATGTTCCTTTTGCTATGGTCTTTGTACTTTGGTTTAGCTTTCTATTCAGGGTGCTTCTTTTCTTGTAGCAATCTAATTCTCGTCATTTATTTGTAATGAACATATGACTTATACAACAAAAGTTGCATAATACTTCATGAATGGGTTGTTAGCTGCTACTACTTCTGATCTTTAATAAGTTTAAGATTGATTGTGTTATATTTAAATAATTATAAAATTCATGTTTAGTTTTTCCTTCATAACTAAGGGTTTTTCTCATGGTAGCCTAAAACAACAAGTATCCTTGTGTCTTCTTCCGTTGCTCCTGTCTTCCGTTTGCACTCAAGTCTCATTGGTGTAGCTCTGATCAAAATTTGCAGGAGCGCTCTTGTAGGTTGATCAAGCTGAATATTTTGGTGCTGGTTTGAGAGGTCTTCGGAGGATGAGTAACTTGTGAAAATGATATTTAATGATGAAATTTAGAGAGAGAGAGAGAGAGAGAGAGAGAGAGAGAGAGAGAGAGAGAAAAAGATATGAAGTGATAGACTATCAATTGAAGAGGCACAACTAGTAATGCCCTTCCTCCTTGATACAAAATTACAAATTGTTGCACTTGGATTTCCTTCAAGCAATTCTATTCAAGCTTTGTTTAGTGATCTCTTCTTTCCCTTGTCTTTTTATTTCTGTATTGTTCTTTTTATTTGTTTGTGATTTCAATTCCCTTGTTTTGTTAATTTTGAGTACTTGTTCATCTTAGTTTTGTGTTGATTTGGTGATTCATGTTTGTCTTTGTGAAGCTTATTTCTCTTTCTAGCTTGTCTTCTATGACTTCTTTTCCTTCTCAAATAGAGATGGAAACGGACCGGATCTGGACATGACTTGTTCATACATTTTAAGGACATGGATCCAGATCCAGATCAGCGGATCTAAAATTTTAAGATCCAGATACATCGGATCTAACAGATCCACGGATCCGAAACCTGTATTTTTTTTTTTGTTATAAAATTTTATTACTTTTAAGAGTTTTGTTTGTGTAAAAGGATATATATATATATATATATATATATATATATATATATATATATATATATATATATGAGTGTTCAAATCCGGGTACCCGGGTTTTCGGCTACCCGGATCTTTGGTTAATTTAAAGTCGGCCCATGTCCCGACCCAAGAAACTCGGGTACCTGGGTTTCGGGTACCCGATATTCTCGGGTCGGGTCATAGGTACCCGAATTAGGTATAATAGTAATGTGATACCCAAAATGTGAAAAATATTAAATAATTTATTAACCAAACTTCACACAATTAGAAGAATTGAAGTACAACTAAAATGCAAATAAATTATCAATAACACAAACCAATTGAAATTTACAAAGAATTGGAAGAAATGAAATATTTACATTTACATTTTTTTCATCAAAACCTTAAAACACTCAGATCTCACCTTCATTACCACTACTCAACTAAAAACCCCTAAATTTCTTATCTACTCTTTCCTAACCACCGCCGTGGAAGAAGACGATGATGGGAGTGAAACGCGTCGGATTTGTGAGGGACGAAGAGGCGAAACCAGAGATTGTTGGAAGGGTCAAAAACTACGTTGTGGGTTGAGACGAAGTTGTGAGGGGTGGGATTGGGTGTAACGCGGGGACCTAGAAGGTTCATGAGGGTGCGGTTGATTGTGCCGGCGTCGGTGACGAAGTTGAGTGCTGTGTTTTTGACACGTGTTTTGAAGGGTAATGAGAGAGAGAGAGGGAGAGGGAGGAAAGGACGTTTTACCAAAGTAAGCTTACTTTGGTAAATATTTACCAAAGTAGACGCGTGGCAAAAGTATTTACCAAACTAAGCTTCTAGGGTAAAACGTTGTCTCGATCAGCGTTTTATCCTGGAATTTTTTTTTTTAAAAAAATTCAGTAGGTAAAACGCTGTCCCAGACAGCGTTTTACCTTGTGTTTAATTTTTTTTTAAATTCGTAGTTTATTATAGGTAAAAGGAGGAAAAAAAAAAAAAACAAGGTAGCACATAAGACGCTGACCCAGGCAGCGTCTTATGCCGTTTAATGAAACGCTGTCTGGGACAGCGTTTCATGCGTGAAGAGAAACGCTGTCCGAGACAGCGTTTCATTCTCGTATAATATACGCAGCAGCAGCAGAAACAGAACACAACAACAACAACAAAAACGCACTCCACTCCCTCCTCCCTCTCACACTAAACCACCAAACCGTCACCGGTGCTGTCGCCGCCCCCACCGCCACCTTGCCGCCGCCACCTTGCTGCTGCCTTGCTTTCTCTCACACTCTTCCACTCAATTTCTTGGTAAAACCCTAAACTCAATCTTGTGTAATTGCTCTAAGTTGTGGTGAATTCATGTCAATTTTATGAAATTGTTGCTAATTATTAATGAAAATGTGGTACATTGTTGATAATTGTTGATGGTGATGTGGTACATTGTTGATGAAATTGTTCATGACATTGGTGAAGTTGTTGATGGTGAAAATGTTGAAATTGTTAATGGTTGAAATTGGTGAGAAGAGATGAAATTGTTGAAATTATTGAAATAGTTTAGGTTAAAATTGTTCATAAAATTGTTGAATGTGTTCATGAAATTGTTGAAATTGTTCATGCAATTGTTGAAATTGTTGAAATTTTTGAAAGTGGTGAAGTTGTTGATGGTGAAGTTGTTATTGGTGAGAAGAGTCTTAGTTAATTATTGATAATATATCTATCAATTTATATTAGTGTAATGTTTGCAAGTTTAGTTTGTTAGTAATCGTTTTGCATTTCAACCTAAACTAAGAGTTTATAAATGGAGTTAGTGCTTAGTTTGTGGGCAACCTGTTTTACCTCGCTCTAGATTTCAATAACCCTAAAATGTGTTTTGGCTATGTAGAATATGGCTGCACAAAATGTAGTTTTGTTATGCCGGTGGGGAGGTGAAATTCTGTTTGATGGACCCCGTGTCGAGTATAGTGGGGGAAATATGGAACCACTAACACTTGAACCGAATATGACTATGAATGATTTGATGAACGAGGTTCATAGTAGTATTGGTTCAGACCCGAGGAATGTTGAAGTACACATTAAAATGAGGTTTGAGACCGGCAATGGGGTTCAAGTGTTACCGGTTTGTACGAATAAGCATGTGAAAGCTCTAAGGAGCGTTGTTGCAATGACGGGTGTTCCCACTGAGATATATGTAGAAATGGTGCCTATATGTACCCAACAAAGTACTCGGGCAGAACAACAATCTACATATACTTCGGGTTACAACACAGAACCCTTCCAAGTGCCCTCACACGACATTCCATCAACTGAATTTGGGATGGGAACTTTCAGTCGAATGCTTCACGACGATCAATTTCAGATGCCGTTTAGTTCTCATATAGCTTCACTTGTATATGGGGGGGCATATGTGGCAATGGCCGGCCAAGTTGGGCCTTCGACATCAAACACCGTCACACCTTCACCTGTGCAAATGCATAGTCATCCACCCATGGAAGATGATGTTCAAGCATCGCCGTCTCAGCTTGTGCCAGTTCATCTGGGAAATATTGTGAATAACGAATTGTCTGTGTATGATGTGTATACAAATGTTCAAGCATCGCCGTCCCATGTTCTCATGTTCTGGCAGTCTGTGCGGCGTATTCACTATCAGAGCGGCCGTGGGTGGACCCGGTGCTGCAATCGGAGGCCTACACAAACACATACGCACCACAATTCTGGCCTATTCCCTGCGAGACAACCTGGACGCAATACGTCGGCCCCAAACTCATTCCCGACGGCAGCATGGTGCGTGGAAAAGGGCGGCCAAGGTCAAAGCGTCTACGCAATGAAATGGATGAGACTAACCGGCCCCCGACCAAATGCGGCCGTTGTCACCAGCAGGGTCACAACCGAACAACGTGTCCATCTAGACCTACATAGATCCCAATCTTGTATTTAATTTTTGTTGTATTATTACAAACACGAAGTATTTTGTATTAGAATTTGATGATTTTATAAGATTAGCTAACAATTGGATCGTTTCTGTTCTCTACTTTGGATGTCGTTTGAAATATTATATCTTTGCCTTTAACTGGTCCGGCTGCATGTTTGGTTTATAACGTTTTCAATGTACAGATATCATGGACGGAGATGATCGTAGGCCCGGACCTGTGGACCCTTCTGTGCTGACACTACAGCACACACATCGGAGCGTTGCTATCTGGGACCAGACAGTAATGAATCATCTGTCCTTTTATGAACTCATGCATCTAGTGTTATTATAATTTGTGTTATTAATTTTGGTACGACAATTTTTAATTAGGTTGATCCAGCGCAGCAGCTAGTTTGTAGGCACTACACCACCAGGTTTATGGTGGGATGGGTTATCGATCCGCTCGTTCTTCAGTACATCGAGTTTGCAGGCTTCGGTGGCATACATCGGATGGCGACCAGGGAGATCGATCGAGCGCTTGTCACTGCGCTCGCGGAGAGGTGGAGACAGGAGACGCACTCCTTCCACCTCCCTGTTGGGGAGGCGACCGTTACGTTGCGTGACGTCGCCGTACTGACGCGCCTTCCTGTACATGGGGCTGCGGTAACAGGACACGCGTTAGTCGATCCAGCTGGTTTGGTCGATCGGGTTCTCGGAGTTCGGCCAGAACCCGGCGATATTAGGGGGTCCGGGTTGAGGACCGCCTGGTTACGCGACACTTTCAGTCAGCTACCTCAGGGCGCGGATGACGCCACGGTTCAGAGATACGCTCGGGCGTACTTGTTTTTCCTCGTCTCGGGCGTGCTATTTGGGAACAAGAGCGGGAGCCACCTGCAGCTTCTGTACCTGCAGCTGTTAGACCACGATTGGGATCATATCCGTGGCTACAGCTGGGGTAGTGCCTGCTTGGCGACGTTGTATCGCTAGCTGTGCAGAGCATCCCACCTTGGTTCTGGCGAGATCGGGGGTCCGTTGATAGTGCTTCAGGTAACTCACCTAATTAATTACCAGTAACTTATTTTGAAAGCCTTTTAAATAGTTTATACTAACCCGAGTTTTGTATTGTTGTGTGCTAGTTTTGGGCTTGGGAGCATATACATGTAGGCAGACCAGGTAGGCCTGCGTACCATCGTCCGGGACAGCAGGACCGGGACGACCAGTACCAGGCGTACGATGCTCCACCGCTCCCTACACCTGATGAGGCGTACGGTTGCAGGTTCGATACCGGTTTCATTACTGTAGACTTCATTCATTTATTGTATTAGTTGATAACCTGAATCATTTTCCGGTATTAGGTGGGTGGTCCGCAGACTGACACATGCGCATACCGCGAGGGGGCTTCCATACTACCGCGACGCCCTAGACCGCCTGACCGAGGACCAGGTAATAATTTAAAGATACTTGTAATCATTTTTGTAATGTGAATACTGTCTGAGACTAACCTTTTCTTGATATTACTGTTGCTGTGTTATTGCAGATGACATGGGATTCGTATGTACCTGACTTGGTAGATTCCATGCCTGCACATCTGCTGGACCATCAGGCGGAGTGGCGCGCCAGGGTCCCCCTGATCTGTTTTGAGGTCGTGGAGAGTCACCTACCCGACCGAGTCCTGAGGCAGTTTGGACTACGCCAGCCCATCCCCCAGCAGTGTGACACGAGCGTACGCCTTCACGGCGTTGACCGTCGGGGAAAGGGGGAGACCAGCTGGTTACTGGAGCATTGGCGTTACGTTGAGCTGTGGACGCAACGCCTTCAGTTTGTCGTTGGAGGTGACCCGATGGAGGGCGTTGTGGATCCCACCGATCCATACATGGTGTGGTACAGGCGTATTACACGGCGTTTCATCAACCCCAGTTACACACCACCCTCGACACATTACCACCCAGCATATGACGTCATTTACGGATATGTGAGTTTCTTTTATTCTACTTATTTTTATCAATTTTTAATTTCTATATCATACAACTTACTGATCGATGATTACTGCAGGCTGCGGATATGGCTGCGATGGTTGATGCACTGTCAATCAGCCTCGTAGACGGACCCACCAGACCCCAGGTCCAGCGGGTACGCGATATGGGCGTGACTACCTTACAGAGATATGGTCACGGCTATCTCGTCACCCAGCGGGACGACCATGATGGGCGCTCGGTCCATTCACAGTTCGAGCTCGGCCAGAGTAGCTGTGGAGGTGATCTTACGTCACCCAGAGACGCAGAGGACTACGTCTTTCATAGTTCTGCGCCGACCCCTACCCAAGAGGGTCCATCGTCTAGCCAGCTGACTCCCCCACCGCCCCGAGACCCGTTTACCACCATTACACATTACAGGCGGCGGCGTGTCAGACGGAGGGCCGACACAGAGACAGAACCTTTACCCCGAATAAATGAGTCGGGATAGTATTAGGTCATTTACTTCCTGTAGCCCGATTTTGTAGAATGATGTAAATAACACTTATATTATTAATATAATGAATGTTTTTTTAATGAATATGTGTGATGTGAAGTTTAATTTCCTTATTTGTCTAAATCGGACTTTGGTGGTTCACGGTGGTTGTAGTCCTGTTGGGGGTGTCGACAGTGGCGGGAGGTGGTGGTTGGTGGAGGTCGACGGTGGTGGGACGGTAGGGGTTGGTGGTGGTGGTGATTGCAGTGTTGCAGGGGTTGTTGGAGTGTTTTCAACGGCATAAGGGTGGTCGAAAGTGGCGGGAGGTGGTGGTTGCTGGTGGTCGACGGCAGGGGTTGCTGGTGGTGGTTGAGGGTGCTGGCTGTATGAAGGCTGGGGGTGCTGCAGGTTGCTGGAGCATGTTGGTGGTGGTTGCTGCTGGTTACTGCTGGTCTGCTGTCTCCAGCAGAAAAACGCTGTCTGGGACAGCGCTTTAGGTTGCAACATAAAGCGCTGTCTCAGACAGCGTTTTATGTTCAACAAAAAAATTGAACATAAAACGCTGTCTCGGGCAGCGTTTTATGTTCAATTTGAATTCTTATTTTTTTTAAAGGTAAAACGCTGTCTGGGACAGCGTTTTACCTACTGAATTTTTTTAAAAAAAAAAATTCCAGGATAAAACGTTGACCGAGACAGCGTTTTACCCTAGAAGCTTAGTTTGGTAAATACTTTTGCCACGCGTCTACTTTGGTTAATATTTACCAAAGTAAGCTTACTTTGGTAAAACGTCCGGGAGGAAAAGTATTGGAAGGCTGCGTATTTGTTTTTTTGAGGGAGTAAAAAAAAGCAACCCTAAGAGGCTGAGTGAGTGAGTTAATGGGTTGGGCAAAGTTGAGGGAGGATTTTATTTTTTCTTTTCTGTTTATTACCGGGTACCCGAGAAAAATGATTCGCGTCCCATGTCCCGACCAAAGAACTGTTTATTTTGGCGGGTCAGGTACCCGACCCGAAAAAAAAGACAAATTACCCATCGGGTATTTTGCGGGACATTGGGTAATCGGGACGGGCAATCGGGTCGGGTTTTTTTGAACACCCCTATATGTGTGTGTGTCCATTAATTTTTATTTTGATGAGAAATAAATCATTTAAAGTTTAGTTCAAAAAATAATTACAAACAAAGTACTTCATTGCAACAAGGAGGAAATTACGCATCCCAAAGCACATTTTATATGCTAAATATATATAATTGTGTAAGAGTAAAAATTATAAAAAGTTAATATTGTGAAAGTATTTTATGAGACGAATCCAATAAGATCCCATGACTATATTTTACTTAATGTATAAATCTATATTATAAGGTCAAACAAGAGTGATGAATAGTGCAAAAACTCCATTGTTGCAATATTAATAGAACGGAGGAAGTATGTAATAATAGAAAAAAATATAGGTATATATTTATATAAGACTAGTCAACTTAATTAGTACATAAATCTTAAATAATACCATAATAAATATATTAAAAAAAATTTATAAAACGAATCAACAGGTCGGATCCAGACCGGATTTGGATCTCAAAAAAGGGTCCAGATCCAAATCTGGTCCATCAAAACGGATCCAGATCGAGATCTATCGATTTCAAAAATTAAAGATCCAGATCCTGTAAAATGGATCTGGATCCACCGGATTTGGATCGGATCCAGGATCCGTTGTCATCTCTATTCTCAAGGTTAGATTTCTAGCTAGGGGAAGGGGGTGAAGAAGTTGGTGTAGTTTGGATTGAATGGATGATGATTGACTGATTGCCATACATTGAGATGTTGGACATGTGCTAATTAAATTGCTCGTGTTTATTGTAGCGTTGTTTAATCCCGTTATTTCTTATTATGTCTAGATTAGTTGCACGAAAGTGACCTAGATTAGACTTCCATTATGTCCATCATCTTGCTAGGATAGTTGCACATGAGTTAATTATCTTGATTACTTGGTTAGGATTGCATGTAGTTGCTTCTATTAGTATGATTTTCATAGGTGCACAGGAGTGAATTATCTTAACACTAGAGGTATTTATAGTACTTTGAATGCTTCTAAGCTAATGGTTTCCACAAATCGTAATCGAGCTTCGTTTTATACAAGCGTATTACAACCATATGTGAGCACCACATTCCGATGGCAAGATTAGCAATGAGAGACATAAAGCATCAGATTAAACTTTATTTAAAGGAGAAACAAAAAACGACGTATACACCCCTTGCTCGTGTTTGGATTTAGTTGTCATGTTGCAAGTTCATGTGGAGTAGAAAATCAGTGAAATTGAGTGCAGCAGGCAAAAGATAAAGGAACCCTGTCACACAACATAATATACAACCCAATAGCTTTATACAGACATAGAAAGTAATACCTATATGTTTCTTACAAGTTAAGATCCTTGTACTTTCTATATCCTAAACCGAAATTTACAGGAAACAAAATAAATTTGGGGAGAAAAAGAGAAAGGAAAAAACCTACAAGCATCACCTCAACCTTGTTAGGTGGGAGCATCAATTTCATATTGTTTGTATATACCAACTTCATACATTAATTTACAGGTTTTGTATCTGTATGTTTTTATTTCTAACTCAAACTTGCGTCCCTGACATAAGTGGCGGTGAAAAAGCCCTCATCATCTGGTTCACAGTCGCGAGATTGATCTACAGATTAAGTCCATAGATGGTTCTTGTATGATGAATCATGAAATTTGGATTACATGAGAAGGCTGTTCTGAATCAGGGTGCTCAACTTCTTCGTCAGATGAGGTTTCCAATATACTAGGGGTTTCCTGTAAGTTACGAAAATAAGGGATCAGAATCAGTACAAGAAAAATCACCAATACTGTAAACATCAAAGAATTCTGAATGAATGAATGGTACATACATCTTGGTTCCTTTGTCGCCGTAGTCCAGTAACTGCCATCATGGTGACATACACGAGCATTAAAATTCCTGAGACTCGGAGCATTGCTAGCTGAAACCAAAGAACATAAGAACATGCTCTTTCCAGAAAACAGATTAATAGTTATATTTACTTACAATGAATAGGGGAAGAACAAACTCGTGATCATCAGCACCACCAACCACGATTGGCAGAGTATGTCGTAAAATCAGGAGACCAATGAACTGTAAATTAACATAACAAATAGATTGATGTCTGGAAATAGGTGGAAACAACAAGGCATGTTACATATAACAGTGACCGTGAAAGGAAAATGGTTCTTACAATCACTGCAACCGTGAAACGGCATAAGAGACTTCTTGAAGAAGGTTCTTCAAATTCATCTAGAAGATCATCATGATCAGTCGAAACTGCTTCCATTAACTGTGACTGAACTAATTCTCGTCTGCTTATCTGCCAGTTTCTCCTGATAAAAAAACGCGCACTGTTTCAGTTAGTCAGTTTGATCATTGGTAATTTCATGTCTGTTTATATTTCATGTCATCATAGGTGAGGAATTACCTAAAATTCATAGGAATACGCCCATATCTAAGTAGAGGTGGGGGTGCAGAATAACCTGGTCTGAATGGCTGCAATCAGAAAAAACTCGAAATTTAGCAGCATTCACGTTTGTTTCTATATCATGTTCATGTAATCAGAGTACCGCGAAAATAACAAGGAATTGGAGCTGCAATAAAATGAAATCCAACCTGGTGGCATATTTCACAATTGATGTCACCTTTCTCGTTACACCACCTCTGCACGCATCTGCGATGAGCATACTGCAAGCATTATATGAGCTTCTTCAGCATACATCTCTATGTTATTAACAACACTAATCGCCTTTAATAAAATTACTCGTAACAAACAAACACGACTCCAAATTCACTAGTTAAGACATGTGAAAGTCACCAAGGACAATCTATTTATCATGTAGTACTAGTAGTACTATCTTGGTTTCTTCAGCCTTTTACTTTAATATAGAATGCAATACAAATATTAATGTATATTCATGCAATCATGCTTCTTAAACAATTGAACATAAAGGAAACATGCATCTTATATAGGGTCAATTCATGTTAAAAATTAGCTTTTATTCTAAAAAAACGATCCTAATATAATATTCCCTCCGCCCCAAACTAATAGATAAAAATTTTACTTATCTCAAAATTATAATTCAAATCTAAGTTCTTGAACGGGATAGCATTTAAACTTTTCCGTATTACCCTTAATGATACCCTTATATCAATTCCATAAAAAGGACAAAAACGTATACTCCCTCCGTTTTTAAATACTTGCTCCATTTTTATTTTTTACATTATTCATTTGTCCTACTTTGACTAATGTTTGTGATACATAAGAAAAAATATAGTCTCGTGAGTACTTGTTGGAATAATCTCAATGAATAGATTATTAATTTTCAACTGTTAGAATTTATACTTATTGATAATTAAAAATATTAGTGATCAAAAATTAGTTACAAAAATATTTAAAAACGGAGGGAGTATAAAATAATCAAAATAGTTTAGTTACATCAGTCATGTTCCACCTTAAATCAAATGTGGCCTATTATTTAAAAACAGAGTCTAGTAATACAAACCTTCAAACTACCAGAACAAGAACAAGGAGTCTCCATCTTAGAATCAAAATCCTCATCTTGGCATATCCTACACTCCACAACTTTCCTAGGAGATGATAACTCTGCATCATCTTCCTCTATTGGCATTAAGAACTCAACATCCTTGCCTTCTTCAATCTCTTTTGCTCGATTTCGACTTTCGATTGCGGCATGTATCGTTGATTCTGTAAGCAACCGGTTCACCAGTAATGCTAAATGATCACCCATCTTAAAAGTTACCACAACCCCAACTATACAACAACTTCACCAATGATCAACTGTATCCTGGAATTCAAACAAAAACATCTTATTATTGAGTTATACTACTATTAAACAATCAAGCCAACAAAAAAAAATATGTTTTTAGAAAATGGGGAATCAGGAAAAAGCTATGAAATTTAATCCCAGTTCATAAAAAGCAAAAAGATTTCACCTTTTTACACAAAAAAGATGAATATTTACAAATAATTAGAGGAATTAACAAAATCCCAAAAAGGGTGGAAAAAGGCGGCTGACTGAAAAGAAGAAGAAATCCAGAAAGGGGGAGCAGGAAAAAGGAGACAAAACCCAGAAAACAGAAAAAGGTGTGATTTTTATGAATTAAAAACCAAAAAAACAGAGGATAAGAAAGAAAGAGACTTACAAAAGAGGGAAAGAATGTGTAAAAAAGGGTGAAATAATGAAGAATTAATGGAAGTATGAAAGAAGATGAAGCAAGAGATAGAGTAAGGTGGGTTTAACAAGGGAATAGAAATGCTAAGCAAAGCAAAGCATTTTTATTGAAATTTTGTTCTGTTTTTTTTTTTTTTTTTTTTAAGGTTTGATTTGATGTTGTTCTTCTTCTCTCACGACTCACGTCATATATAAAGCTTTTGGGATATTTTTGTTGAAAATTATTTAAAAGAAAATGTTGGTGATCAATGAAATGAAAAGTGGGTTGAGACTATAACGGTGAAATCAAGCACCATTATCCCACTACTTTCGTCCACGTTGACCTTTTTTGTTAACCGTCTATTGTCGTGGCTATTGGTTACTGATGTTAGCCTATATTCCCTCCAATAATACACAACTGATGTACTATTATGGTAGAGATTTCGGCCTGCCTAAGTACTTATGAAAATAAGTAAATAAATCAATCAAGTGATGTATTGTATAAATTTATGAAACAAATCTTATAACATACATCGATTTAGGGTCTGTTCTCATTGACTGAATTCAGCTGAACTGAACTGAACTGAATATTTTATAAGAGAAGGAAATTAGGAACTGAGCTGAACTGAACTGAGCTGAACTAAACTGAACTGAAATGAGCTGAATTTCAACGTAAGAGAACAGACCCTTAGATTATATCAATTGATCTTTAAATATATATACACCGTAACAAATCTAACAAGATATCAAGCGACTATTAAATTGAAGGAAAGCTATCATTTATATAAATATGTAATAAACTATCCTATAATCCAATTTGATGTAGTACTAATATGGTACCTTAGCTAAATATTTAACTTTTAATCTAAAATTTTCAACTTTAACCCACCATTACACTGGCCTCATAACCCGACATTAAATTAAGCTTTTTTCCAAATTGTCCAAAATATATTGATTGGTGCTAAATTAAAACCATGTCAACAATTTCACACTCGTTTGGTGAGTCTAAATAAATTTTACTTCGTACATCTTGTACACAATTTTTTTTCAGAGTTTGTTTTGTACACGTGTAAGAAGTTAGTTATTTATGGAAATTTTGTCACTACATATGTGATTCCCGCCAAGGAGTTGGGAATTAGGTAGTGTATGGCCAACTCCAATTCCTAATGAATCTGCCTTTTTTTTTTGTTGTCTTCGTTGAAATGTTTGATGACCATCTTTTAATCGTGGTCATGCAATACGCCAACCCCTCATAATATTCTATTTCTTTCTATTAATTATTTTTATTTTCTCTTTTTCTATTTAGTTGACTATGTATTTATAGAGTATGATAAGAAATGGCATGAAGATTCTAAGTTGATATTACGTAATAGAATTATCATTAATGCTAGTGGATTTGAGATGTTATTGTCTTTGAATCACAAGAAATATATGATATAATTACTCCTTAATTCAAAGTTATACTAGCTAATTAGTTATCAATGGTTGGATTGGGGAAATTTACACACTTTGCAAATTACACTATTGTTCAAATGACTTGGCCTAGATCCAAAGTTTGGTACATGTCGAGGCTTTGTAAAATCGTAATTGAACAAGACCAAATCAACTTAACCAAAACGTTGACAAGACCTAAGTTGATCGACCAATAATAATCAAAGAAAGTTGTTAAAATCACGATATATATTTTACTCGCCCCTTCCATTCCTAATAAGTTATTCCCATATGGAATTATGGAATTTGTCATTTTGACATTAATTATAAGATGAAACAATGATCTACTACATAAAACATAACCTTATATGCTAGGCCTGATTCGTTTTAATGAGTAAATTATTAATATTCAAATGTTATATTTGTTTATTACTAATATGCAACTGAAGATATTTATGGTCAAAATAACACATTAACAAGCGTTTACAGTTAAGATGAGAAGAACTTTCAAGAATGGAGGGAGTAGGATTTTGCAAAATTATGATCTAAATTCACTTGATTGACAATCCAGATTGCAAGCAAAATCATTTCACTCATATAAGTCATGATCGATTAATATCTTACAAAATTGATTAGTTTGGGACTTTGGGTGATCCTAGTGTTTAATTAATTAGATTATAGCTGGATTGGCTACGATTGATTAGGATTGGCTAAGGTTCTGTTTGGCAAAAGTAGCGGTAGCGGGTAGCTTTTAATGGTCGAGTAGCGGGTATCTATTAAGCTAGCGAGTAGTGGTCAATTAATAGCGGGTACAGGTTAGCTGTCAAAGTAATGGTTGATAGTATGATTGTTTGGTAAAAGTAGCGGTTGCATACTAAAATATATGAAAATCCATATAAATATTGTTTAAAAAATAATAAAAATTTGTCAAACACTACCCACTACTTCTAAATGCTACTATTTTTAACGTTTTAGAAAAGTTACCTAAACACTACTCCTTTCGCTAACCGCTACTAGAATCGCTACCTTGCCGAACACTTTCAAATTATTTCTAGTAGTGTTTTGACTGGTCAAAACACTAACCGCTACCTCAAAAGCTACCACAAAATAGGGCCTAAGATTATTAGAATCAGTACAAGATCGACCAAGAATAGACTGATGATAGATCTTGATGATTTTTTTACTTAAAATGATTTGTTTTATAAGCAATTAATCTGTGTTCAATTCACCTTACTTTACTTATATATCTGCACTTTTCATATTTTATTATTTGAACTAATCTGAACTAATTAAACATTTACGATTTTGTGGGTAGTTAAATATAATAATCGAAATTCGGGTTGTTAAATTTAAATAAGGGTTGTGTTTGCAAGTAAACATCTTATTTGAGAAAAATTAGCTTATTTGACCAACATTAGCTTATGGACTATTAAATAAGTTAATTCAAAGTGTTTGGTGGGAAGCTTACTCAAAAAACTTATTCCACTAAATAAGCTCTTTTTGATAAAGTTCCTTTTAGGAGCTTTTTCAATTAGCTTATTCATTAATATATGGTGGAATGACACTTATACCCCCATTTAATTTAAAATCCAACCTAAATTACCTATTCCACAATGGTCATTTCACATACTCAAACAACTTTAAGCTATTAGGTATTTACCAAACACAAGTTAGTCAAATCAGTTAATATAATTAACTAGTCAAATCTAGTTAATACAATTAACTAGTCAAAATCAGCTAACATGCAGCTTTAGCTTTCAATTTTAAGCTACTCACCAAACACGTCCATGGTTTTTTGAGAGGTGGTACAATACAATTTTTCCAAAGTTTTATGCTTTAAATTTGTAAAATTTCAGGTGTTGTTTGGTTCATTTAGGAATTAAAACTTCTCATGAATTGCAAATTTATGGGAATCAAATTCCTATAACTCATATTCATGGGAATTTCATAACATTTTTTTTTGTCAAAAAAAAAAAGGATT
The DNA here is from genome assembly GCF_001683475.1 of Chenopodium quinoa. Taxonomy (NCBI): domain Eukaryota; kingdom Viridiplantae; phylum Streptophyta; class Magnoliopsida; order Caryophyllales; family Amaranthaceae; genus Chenopodium; species Chenopodium quinoa. Next base: position 883,966 of record NW_018745190.1, read on the forward strand.
AGATAATTAAGTTCCTATATTTTATGAGAACTTAAAATTCTATGAAGTTCTACTTTTCCCATCTCACTAAATTTTTATCAATTAAACAACACATAAACTTACGATTCCTAAGAAATCTCACTTTTTTTTTTTAAGTGTTAAACAAACAAGTCCTTATTTTACTACTCGTAACTAAATTAACTCTCGTGCGATGCACAGATATAAGAAAAGAATTTATAATTGTATAAATTTTAAAGACATACTTCCTCCGTTCTTTTTTACTTGACCCGCTTTGACTTTTACACTATTCATCACCCTTTCTTTGAGCGTCTTTTGTGAATAATATGTGAGGAAAAACACATTCATGCAGGGTCTTTTTGAATTCGTCATCTCAATAAGTACTATCATAGTATATAACTTTTATAATTTTTGCTTATGTAGAATTAAAGTTATTGATCGTTAAACTTTTGCATTGGCAACCGTGATAAAAGAAACATGTCAAATAAAAAAAACAGAGGAAGTATTAGTTATAATATGTAAAATCTTTGTATTACATACGATATTATTAACATAAATCAAACTACAAAACTTAAAATAATATAAATAATGAAAATTCTCATCTACAATTAAATTTAGCGAACTTTGTAATTAGATGGAATAATCACATATATAAAAAGGTTGATATTTGATTTCCTAAAGATTTTTAAAAGGTTCTTAAAGGAAAAGGTAATGAACAATTGAAAACTAAAAAGTTTATTGTATTGTACTAAACTACTTTGCAATCAATATTTAGATTTATTTAAAAAAAATGAAAGGAAAAAAAAAGTTTAGAGGAAAAAAATGAAAGAAAGGTTGACACGAGTACAATTTAAAAAAAAAAAAAGTAATGATGTCAGCTTATTTATAGATAGAAAGTTTATTGTCTAGAATCACCAAGACCAAATAATCTATGAAAGAGCCATCTAGCAATATGAGTCATGGTAAGCATATCTAAGCCGTGAAACATATTTGACTATTGACTCTTTCCATAGCTTGACACGCGTACCAATAAATGGAGTTGGTCATATGGTCACAAAATGTTTAGTCATCTCATTTCACCACCCAATTGACATCATTTCTATTCTTAATTAGATTAGCTTCCTCAACTCCACATAATTATTTATATTTGTAAGGTTGCTCACATACTGAGTTTTGTTAAAGTTGGATAACCATCCCAATTTAGACGACTATCATTATTTAATGTCAATTTGTACACGTCTCAATAACAATATTGTCCTTCACCAACCTTTTATAACCATCAATCCATTATAATACCATGGAGTAATATTTTAAAATAAAAGATAATACGATTTTACAAGTCTATTTCTTACAAGTCTATTTTCTCGCCAGTATTATTTTTGGGTTGCTAACTACACTATGTAACAGGGGTTATTTATGAGTTTTATTCAAGAAAAACTTTTGTATACATTCGATGTATAATAATTTATTGAACCCTTTGGGGTCACTTTAAATCAAATTTAGGGTCACTTTTACAATTTTAGGGTAATTTTTATCAATAAAGCATAAATTCTTCATAATTTTTATTAATGTCAGGATAACTTTTATTCATGCTCCCTCCATTTTTAAATACTTGTTCCACTTTCCTTTTCCAGCCATTTTTAAATACTTGCTCAATTTCCGCATTTTGAAAGTTTTACAATTTTTAATTAATTTCTCTCACCAAACTGGACCAAACAATATTAATTTTATATTCTCTCTCCTTCAATTCTCTCCACTAATTTTGTTTTTACAATTATTTATTATTCCACCAACCTCATTACCTCCATATTTTATTACTTTCTCCAATTTCTCCTTAAATTCCGCACATGAAGAAATAGAGCAAGTATTGGAGAGAGTATTAGGGTAACTTTTGCTCATTTTAAGGGTAACCTTATAACGGATATACAATATTTATTGTACATCTGATTAATTTAAAAGTTTGTCTTTATTCAAGGGTTACTTATTAGGGCATGTTCTGATTGACTAAACTGAGTTGAACTGAACTGAACTGAATATTTTATGAGAGAAGCAAATTAAGATAAGAACTGAACTGAACTTATTGGAGCTGAATTGAACTGAACTGAAAATAAGCTGAAGAGAACAGGCCCTTATTCAGGGGTTACTTATTCAAGGGTTATTTGTAGGGTCTACTTATTCAGGGTTACTTGTGGGGGTTACTTAGGCCATGTCCACTTCAACTTACAAAAAAAAATTCAATAAAAAAAATTCAGTTCAATAAAAATAATTTCAATTTAGTTCAGCAAAAATAATTCCAGTTTAGTAAAAATAATTTCAGTTCAGTAAGAATTAGTAAATGTATAAAAGAGATATAATAGAGATTCAATAAAAATAATTTCAGTAGTTTAGCAAAAATAATTTCAGTAGTTTAGCAAAAATAATTTCAGTTCAGTAAAAAGTAATTTCAGGTCAACAAAAATAATTTCAGTTCAGTAAAATTAATTTCAGTTCGGTAAAAATAATTTAAGTTTAGCAAAAATAATTTCAGTACAGTAAATATAATTTTAATTCAGCAAAAATAAGGTGAAATGAACGAGGCCTAAGTAATTCCTGATCAATCGAGTAACCCTTAAATAAGTAACCCCTAAAATTTACCCCTGACCAAACAAGTATGTAACACATGACACTTCTGACCAAACGAGTAACCCCTGACTAAATGAGTAACCCTTGAATACAAGTAACCAAAATATAAGTAACCCCTAGCCTGACCAAATGAGTTACCCCTGAATACAAGTAATCCAGAATATAAATAACCCCGACCACATGACCTGACCAGTCACATATAAAATTTTACATCTTTCACAATTAAAAAACTAAAAAGACCCAAAATAGCAAAATTTATTGCACAAGTTGTTAAACCTCTTTGACACTTTTTGTTGTAAATAACAAGTTTATACCGCAAACAATTTTTCTGTAACCATATTCCATGTATAAAGGCTATGTTTAATTTTCTTATTTTGCTTATTTAATTTCGTCTGTACTTATTTTTTGATCTGATTTGACTTATATATATATATATATATATATATATATATATATATATATATATATATATATATATATATATATATATATAATTGAATTAATCATATAAATGATATCTATTTATCCTAACAAATGGGGTCTTATTAGATTAGTACTAATTTGTACTCCCTCCGTCCCCAAATGTTCGACCCTTTGGGTTGATTCGCAGTTATTAAGAAACGTAAATCAAAAGAATGAAAAACACATTTTAAAGATAAATTTACATGGGGTTTGTAAAAAAATTAGAGAGATAAAGTATTAAAAATACATGAAAAAACAAAATTTATATGGGGAAGCTAATTTTGCACAAATATTATTGTAAATTGGTGGGTATTTTAATGCAAATGGGTCGATCATTTTGGGACAAAAATTAGGCCAAAAGGGTCGAAGTTTTTGGGACGGAGGGAGTATTAAATATGCCATTTTCACAAATTTTTTCGTTATGAAACTAAAGATATTTAGCAAATAAAAATCACACATTAAACAATAAAGTATGTTTAGAACTTTTTTTTTTCCTATTGCATTTAAGGAATCGAAAACAAATTACGAAAAGGAATAACAAACATAAAGCATCGCCTAAAACTAAGGTCTCGTTCACTTCACCTTAATTTTGCTGAACTGAAATTATTTTTACTGAACTGAAATTATTTTTGCTGGACTTAAATTATTTTTACTGAATTAAAATTATTTTTAACAAAATAATTATTTTTACTGAACTGAAATTATTTTTTTTTACTGCTTTTCTATTATATTTCTTCTTTATAGTTACTGAATTTTGTTGAATTAAACTTATTTTTACTGAAATAAAATTATTTTTACTGAATTGAAATTATATTTACTTAATATTATTTTTTTAAAGTGAAGTGAACAGGGCCTAACAATCATTAATTAATACTATCTTCGTCCCAATTTAATTGTCACATTCTTCACTTCAATTTTTTTTTTTTTTGGACAAAAACTATTAAAGAAAAACAGAATTACAACCTAATACTAACTAAAACAAGAACACTTAACAACCTACACACACTAAGTACCATTACAGGAAGATCGAAGAGAACCAAATATTGAAATGATCTTGCAACAAACCAAAAGCTGCAGAGCCCGGACCACCATAAGAACCGAATCACATCAAACAAGTGGACCAAGAGAAGCCAAATGAATCGAAGCAGTCGAAATGAACCAAAAGCGCAGATCACTAACACTAAAGAGAACCCGAGCTGGCACTAAAAGCGAAGGGAACTCTTTATGGAAAATGTTGGGAAACGGAAAAACCCGAAGTATGCATCCTGTTGCTGAGAAACGGACATGTGTCACCATTCCACTCCTAGGGAACGGAAAAAAATTACTCCATCCTAGGAGCCCGGGAACAAAACCTGTAGAGTCATCTACGTTTATGACTCTATGAGAAACCGTGCATCCAAATGCAATTTCTCCTCTTACAATTCCACCAACGGAAAATGCAAGAAAATGGAGGACTTTGCTTAACCCAAACATTTAAGATGGGAAGCCTCCTTCGAGATATCGATTAACAGCGATGACTGACCTCGTCATCACCCAAACTAACCAAGGGATGATAGCAATTGATTGAATGTCCATATCATCCCACAAACTAGCAACAAGACTTGTGTAGGGAATATTTCAATCATTACCCCAAACTTGAACCCCACTGTGATCATACACTAAAGTACAGTGGCGTCCAAAGGGAAAGTAGATAGAGCAAAAGAGTCGCCAACAAGTTTTAGGAACTTGTAAACCGTTCACGAGGTGAAGGTTACACCCCTTAATGATCCAGAAGATCGTTAACTCCAATAGGTCTTGAACCATGACTAATAGTTCGGGGATGAAAATACAAATCCAACCTAAAAGATATTGAATTTGCCATAATAATAGGCCTCTACTTTATTCTGATCGTATTTATGTGCGCTTTCTAACTAACATGCAATCAATAGGTTTACCCTAAACCTGTTTAATCTATGTTGGTTGAATATTAATGCACAAATAAACTATTATTGGCGATCACTTGAATTATAATCATATTAACCTAAACAAGATTATTAATTATCTTATTAAGCGTGTTTACAAGTACAAATTCCCTTTAAACATGCATAAATGGTGTGATCAAGCAATAACAATAAATATCAAGCAACATAATAATCATCATAATAATTAATTATAATAATTATAATCATAATTAAAATAATCATGTTAAAGCATAATAATAGCAAGACCCTAGGCATGATACTAACAAGATTAATAACAAATCCTAGCATGTCGCTAAACAATAAAGATCAAATATATAGCTCTAACATGATACTAACATGTTATTAGGAAAGACAATAGGAAGCATCGCAGGAAATCATAATTGACATATTTGATATTAGAAATTATAGTTGTTAACCTAAACATGATACTAGGAAGCAATAAAACATCCTAACATGATACTAGGAATCAAAATAACAATCTAAACATGATTTCTATATCATAATATCAATAAAATCAATTAAATCACTTACTTGGATGCCTCGTATCTCTTTCTAATAACAAAATACACACGTTAGTAACTTCAAGGAAAATAATAAAATCAAACAATTAAATTAAATAATTGAAAGAGAGATTTGGGACCAAACCCTCAGAAATATCAAAGCTTTCACATCTAGGGCGAAGGCAACTTTGAACTTGGCTAGGTGTGTCTGGTGCTAATGTATGAGGAATTGTGTTTGTAAAAGGGTTGGTTTAGAAAGAGAGAGAGAAAATCAAGAAATTCTTGATGAGAGTTGATGAGAAGAATTAGAGAGTTGATGATTAAAAACAGAATTTTAGGAGGCTATTTATAGAGAAAATCACCCGGATGTGATAAAAAACGAATCAGAGTTTCGAAAAGAATTAAACACGATCGCAGCGTCAAACACGCGCGTGGTGCCAAACGCTGAGTGCAGCGCCAAACGCTAGGCTTGGCGTCCGGCGCTGCAAAACAGTTTTTGCGGATTTTGTTTTTATCATATTTTTTTATCCATAAGTCCAAATAAGCCATATAATATATCGTTGGAAAGCTCTTGAAGTCTACTTTCCAACCCAACTAGAATAAGATTAAAATCTTATGTAGCTAAAAAGATATGGCCGAAATAGTAGAAGGGTGTCAGTTTTGAATAGAGTTTCATATCTCATTCATATCTTTTTCGTTATAACTCAGATTTAATATTATAATATATAATTGGAAAGATAATTTCAAGATCTATCCAACCATATAAAGTTTGGATAAAGATTATGAGGTACGAAAATAAAATCTGAATATATTCCACTTCGTACAAAACAAGGATTCTAAATAGGAGTAGTTTTATTCAATCTCAAACTCTTTGAAACATAATTATCAATCCTAACTCCATCAGGATTTAAAAGAACATTCTAGAAGACTATAATCAGTCCTAATAGATTTAGGAATGATAATTAATAATAGGCCCTCCTCTAGATCATTGGGCCGCATATAAAAACCAAACCGAGCCCAGTTTAGTATTTTGGCCATAACTTCCTCATTACTCATCGGAATTGAACTTATAATATATCGTTAGAAAGGTCTTTTCAAGCCCTATCCAACTACACTATTATTGGACCCTTATCATGGACCAAACTAAACTAGAATGCACGTTTTTTTCATAAATAAGATAAGAAAAGAAATATTTTCAAAAACAGAAAGAAGAGATATTTTAATAAAAACATCCTCATCACTAGACTTTTCACACTTTTGCTTTGTTCGATAATCAAATGACATAAAAGGTATTCATCACTGGGTTTGGTTTTGGGGAGACACAAACGGGTGTCTACAACTTGCAAACCAAACTCCTCCATCTAAACCACCTTCCTCCTGCAAACTCCATACGCAGGAAAAACTATCCAACTGCGCAAATAACTTTGCCCCCCCCCGGAGAACTAATTCAACTATCAAGGGAACACATTCACACCCCGACAAGACTACTAGTAGGCCCATCCACCTAACGTAAAAAGGGTTGCTTAAACTTAAAACCCACCAACAAGGCTCCAAAGACCATGACCACACTTCAAAAAACTTACATAACTTGAACTACTATATGAAACTCTAACTCAAGACTAAACCGAGAAAAAGATTTATTAAACAACAACCCAAGTAACAAAACATACATCATAAAAAAAACCATCAAAATTAAACTAAAACAAAGCTAATAACAACCCAAAGAAACAAATAAACAACCTGGCAAAAGAATAGAGGAAAAGGCCGAGAAACCTTGAACCTTAACGGCCGCAACCCCAACCATAACTAAAAACCGTCCACGGCAACACAAGAACCCCTTACTGAACCGAACTTTAGATACGCAAGGAAACCCTAACCTTAACTTCACCTTTACCGTCGGGAATTAATTAACGAAATTCCTTTTGACGGGGGCGTTAAAGCTAGCCTTTGGTTCTTGATTTATAGAAGCAAGCCGCAAAACACTCGATGGAGAACCACTTAAACAACCACAACCGACCGAAGAGACCCCTGAATCTACACCAACCAACCCAAGGAGCAAAAATTAAAAGCAAGAACAGAAAAGTTAAAGCAGAAACTGAAAAAGATGGCAGGGCTAGGCTCACCGGCGACAGCTAGGCAAACCGCCGCTGTCACCGGCGAGCAGGGGTTAAGGACGAGAGTGGCGGTGGAAGTAGGGATGGATAAGAATAGGGATTTCTAAATCCTAGTGAGAGAAAGTTGTGACTTAGTAAATGTTACACACCTTTTTAAGACATGGAACCACTAACATTTTATTACCTTTGTTATTGAAAAGAGAGAGGCAATAAAATATTATTGCATTGTATATTATCATATACTCCCTTCATATTATATTAAATTTTGTTCACTTTACTGTAAAAAATAGAAAAAATTACCCGGAATAATCTGACCTTTGCCTTATTCGCCCAAAATAATCCCACCTTTCGATTATTTTTTAATAATCCGATCTTTATACCTCTTCTACTTTAAATGGTCCTAACCAGTCACCTAACTTGTTATTCCAAATTACTAAACACGTGTCAGCTTATGATTGATAAAAAAAATAAAAATAAAAAAAAATCAAATTTAAAAAACAGAAGTTTTAAGAAAAAGGAAAAATTGATTTTAATAATCCAACCTTTGACCGATTCAACGAAAATAATTTTAGTTCGGTAATAATAATTCTAGTTCATAAAAAATAAGGTGAAGTGAACAAGTTCATTGTTAACACATTTCATTAAAGTACTTTTGCCAACATATACTTTTTGATGCAAATATCTTTATTAACTATATATTAGCAAAAATTATAATTTGATATTTTAAAAATAGACATTAAGATATGACTAGTATGACCCCACGTGGTTATGTTTTTTCATTACACTAAGGGTCTGTTCTGATACGATTATTTTCAGTTTAGTTTAGCTCTAATAAGTTCAGTTCAGTTCGGATCAGTTTAGTTCATTTCAGCTCCTAATTTTCTTCTCTTATAAAATATTCATTTTAGTTCATTTCAGCTCTAATAAGTTCAGTTCAGTTCGGCTCTAATAAGTTCAGTTTAGCTCTAATAAGTTCAGTTTAATTCAGTTCATTTCAGTCAATGAGAACAGGCTCTAAACACAAATTAAAGTCAAGGTAACTTATAGTCTTAAATAGTTTACAAAATAAAAAAAAAAGGGGGAAATTCCTATTGGTACCGCCCTAGTTTTGACTTTTCTCATTGATTCACTCTTAAATTTTTGCCATCCCATCGATACACCCGTGGTTTGGTCTTTTTTCTCAATTGTAACTAATATCATTAAAAACTATATCAATAAGTTAAAATAATTGAAGAAAAGACTGTAATACCCCTTTTAAACATCTAATGTCTCGATTTACGTGTTGAAAATTGTTCGGTTAAAGTATTGGGAGTCATGTTAGTTCTTAAGGGTCAATCCAAATTAATCTCTAAATTAGCAATAAAATAACGCAAATGGCCAATATGCGTGTGAGGAAATGTCTCGATTTCCATGATGTTATTTATTTCGTGATAAAAATTGTTCGGTTAAGGTTTAGGGGTCCTTTAAGCCCTTCATGGGTCTAAATCGCACGCGAAATTGTCAAACATAAACGACAATGTCTCCTTTTGCACGTCATGATATTTTTTCAAAATTTATTTTTGTCATGACACGCAAAACGAGACATTTTCATTAATTTTTTGACAATTTTGAGTTCGATTTAGACCCACACAGAGTCCAAATGACCCCTAAAACCTTAACTGAACAATTATTATCGCAAAAAAGTAATAGCATGCAAACCGGGACATTTCTTGACATGAAATTTGAGGCATTTGCGTTATTATTTTTGCTAATTTCGAGGTTAATTTGGATCCTTAAGGCCCAAATTTTTAATTGCACAATTTTCGACACGCAAATTGAGACATTAGATGTTTAAAAGGAGTATTATAGTCTTTTTCCTTTTATTTTAACTTAATGAAATAGGTTTTAACGATGTTAGTCACGGTTGGGGAAAATACCAAACCACGGGTGTACCAATGAAAAGGCAAAACTTTAGGAGTCTATCAATGGAAAAAGTCAAAACCACTGTGGTATCAATGGAATTTTCCCAATAAAAAATTTGTCAACTACTGTAAAAAGAAAATGAAGAAAGTTTACATTTGCATTAAATAGATCAACAATTAACAATTTATTACCCAATTAGTGGTTCGTGGAGGCGAATGTACCATGCGCATGGTGCTTCTGTTCCAAAAAAAAAAAAAAAAAAAAAAAAAAAAACAGCGGAAAGAACATTGTATAGAGATGTAAAGAACATTTAGCTAAAATGAAAAGAACATTTAGTTAAGGTGAAAAGAACATGTTATAAATTGTAAAGATTAAAGAAATGAACATAACACTATCTTATAAAGAACATCATCTTCAACCTTTGTCACATTATTCTCAAATTCAACATCTATATCCAGATTCATCAAATTTTGAAAAGGAAAATAAACAATGAATTTTATGATTACAAAATATTATAATTCAAATCTAAAGTAACACAATTAAAGAAAAATAAATACAAAATTTTATTCAAAATTACCTTCGATCTTTAATTAACAAATCCACACATTCACTTTCATTAAAAATCACTCCATTAACAAAACAATGATTATAAGCACCACAAAACTCAATCTAAATGGGCAGCCATCGTCTTCTATCTGATAATTTCTTTTTCTCTATTTTCTATTTCTATCTCTAAGATTTTTACTTCTCTCTCTAAAAAATTCAAATAAGTGAAATTAAATGAGGAACTATACAGATTTCTAAATTGAAATTGGGAAAAATTACCAAAATTATTCAATTATGGAACAAATAATTCATTTAAAGATTGAATAGCTAGATGTTCTTTTTTTTTTTTTTTTTGAAAGCAAAAGCTAGATGTTCTTTAAAAAATACTATTATGTTTTTGTTTTTTTGTTGAATAAAAATAATATTCATCACATTATATTATCATGCTCTTTATTAATATTACGATGTTCTTTAAATATATACAACATAAAGCTGGATGTTTTTTAACTAAAAAGTTATATGTTCTTTACAAAACAACTATATGTTCATTATAAATCAATTGTGATATTCTTTATAAAATAACTACATGTTCTGTAAAAACAACTATGTGTTCTTTAGTGAACAACTATATGTTCATTCCGCTTTTTTTAAAGAAAATCGGATGCACGGAGTATAGTGCATCCGCCTCCACGATAAAAATTTCATTTATTACCTAAATTTTGTGAAAAACCTTCATGTGACCAGTAACTAGAAACGAGTGGAGACTGGAGAATCAAATTGTTGTACGTAGAATTGCGATTGGGGCTATAATACGCACACAACCATCCTCAAAGCTAACCACGGCCCGTGTTGGTCTTTTGCTTTAAAAGTGGCCAATTGACAGGTTGGGCCTTTTTTTTGGGCTCAATCCTTCCCCACTCACCACTCTCTTCTATTTGTATCTAGGGCTGTGCATCGGACCAAAATCGAACCGGGACCGAAATGGACCGGAACCCGAAATTGAATTTTTTTGGGGACCGGACCGTAATCAATCTGTCCGGGTTCCGGTCCAGACCTGTTTATTCCCATCCGGTCCGGTTTTGGACCGGTTACATTTAATTTTTATTGTTCTTTTTCATTTTAGTATCTTAATATATACATACATTTTTAACGTCTTGTTTTGTTTGCGTGCTTTCCTATTTCGCACCTAGAATTTATAAATTACAAGTTTTGTACCTAAATTTTTTAGAAATTTAAATTTAAATTTAAAATTTTCACCCAAAAAATTACAAAAATACACTTTCCGGTCCATTCTGATTTTTACCCGGACCGGAAACCCGGAATCCCCCGATTTGTGAGGATCGAAGACCAGACCGTAATCAACCTATCCAGTCCGATTTTGGTCCGGCCCCGGTCGATTTTTCGGTCCAGGTCCATTTCTGCACACCCCTATTTGTATCATACCTAAACCCTTCAAAATAGTTACCCAAACTAGGAGTGTCAATTCGGATACCTACATTGAGCTAACTAATATCGGGTCGGGTTAAGTAGAAACTATTTTAAACTTGTGTCATACTAAATTATTGTGTCCATATTTGGTTTCAAAAAAAAAATAAATATTGTGTTCATATAAATTAAAATTTTCAAATCCGATCGGGTCGGCTAAGTAAGTTTTTGAAACCTCTAACCCAAGCATAATGTCAACGAAACTTTTAATAATCCCTCCATTCATAAATGTCTCCACCTTTGAGGCAAACTATAAAAATCTAAATTTTTAATTTCGTTAATTCATAAGGGATAATTATTCTCACGAGATCTCGTTAGATTCGTCTCGTTTTATATTTTATTTAATACTACTTATATCGAGATTTTATAATTTTTAAGTGTATGAAATTAAAGATATATATGTTTTAAGACGTTTTTTTAAAAATCATGAATAGAAAGGAAAAAATAAAAAGAGATATGGGAGTATAGTAATTTGCATTGGTGTCTCCATTGTGAAGTGTAAACATTATTTTCTTTTCTTTTTTACCATGTTATAAAAAAAAAAAAAAAAAAAAATCTAAAAAATAGCGGTGGGATAACTGACTATCTGTTATCAAAAAGAAAAAATGACTAACTTTGCTAAAAAAATATCTAGAAAATTTGTGTAAGTCTCCTTGGTCATAGTTAAGGTGTAGACACCTAAAAATGTCTCCTCAAAATCAAACCCGATGATGAATAACCTTTCACCTCCATTATTGGTCAGGTTGAGTATTTAGTCTTGGAGTGCTTAAATCTTTATTCAATTCAATACATTTCATAAACCAACCCAATTCTTAGCCTATTTCCCCAAACCGTAACTTATTTTTCACTTTTCGTGTCCGTATCACAAAGCTGAGCTAAACTGATTTAGTGACCCTATAATTTTGATCCAATTATTATTTGGTTGGATAGGATTTAAAATAAGCTTTCCAACGATGTATCATAAGCCCAATTCCGATGTAAACGAAGAAGATATGAGCAAAATACTAAACACGGTCCAAAACCGACACCCTTTCACTAAAACGGCCATATTATAAAATCTACAAATTATTTTGACCTGATTTTAATTGGGTTGGAAAGTAGACTTGATAAACTTTCCAATGATTTATTATATGCCTTATTTTGAGTTACGGATCAAAAGTTATCATAGTTTTAAAAACGTGTAAAAAAACTGGAATTACTGCGCAATAGGTAAAATGCCGCGCCACAATGCATGCCAACATGGCACGGTGTCTTGTACCTTGAAACGGGTAATTTTCACCGTGTCATGGTGCTAACCGTATCTATTAAGCATTTTTCCTCACGCGCTTATGAATCTAGGTGCATTTTTAGACAAATTATACACCGCGACACGATGTGCTTCACTGTGTCGCGGTGGACTGTACCGTGTCACAGTGCCCAATTAGGGTTTTTCTGCGGCTCTTATCTCTTCTAGGGTTCCGTGCATCCCCTTGTTCGTCTCCTCTATAAATACAAAACCTGATTTCTGCAGTTTCGGGGAACCAAAAATCATTCTTTCTCTCCTTGCACCAAAAATCATTCTGTTCTCCTTCTTTAGCCTAAACATTAGCCTCCTTATTCTTCCATAATACTTACCCTGAACACTCCAAGGAGTCCATACTTGACCCGATGTTCCATCCTTAAACCAAGGCGTGAAAGGTATAATTAACTGAGGTTTGGACCAAATCAACTCTACTTTTAATTTATTTAATTTTCATTTGATTTATATTTTTATTGAAGTTACTAACAGTTTATTCATGATGTAGCAATTTAAAGGATCGCGCGAAATGTAAGTAATTAATTAATTCAATTACTTATTTTATTATTGCTACTATCATGATTTGGTTTATTATTATTTGATTTGACTAACGATATTATGGTTAAATTGTTTCCAATATTAATGTTGATTTTATCATATTTATTGATCACCATATTGCAAGTTTAAAGGGAATATGTAATTGAAAATCACGACTAATAAGATAATTTGGACAATCAACTTAGGTTCCTCTTTAATCTTGTTATTTAATCAACGTGATTACAAATAATTAGAATTATATGTTGCATTAATATTCAACCAATTTAGCCTAATAATAGTTTTGAGCAAATTGAATCTTTGTTTACATGTCTTTGAGATCGCACTATAAGAATCGAGTAAAGGCCAATACAGACGAATATGACTTCGTGACTCACTTCGTACCATCATCTCCGATCCTCCTTTAGTGGTTCCGAACCATATGAAGCTAGTGATATCATGGATTATGAATGGGGTGTAACCTTCAGGGGTCAAACGTTGTTGCCTTTCGTTACGTTGTCCCCTTTATCGTGGTTGTCTTTTATGATCCGTGAACAGTTTACAAGTTCCTTAAAAACTTGTTGGCGGCTCCCTACTTTTCTTGTCCCTAATCGTTGTCTCTAATCCTATATGTTAATTCTCACGCCCTAAGAGTGCCAAGCACATTCACAACATGCTTACGTAGGCACGCTTCAAATGACGCCTACATTAGGTCTCGTTCCATTCAACTTATTTTTGCTGAACTAAAATTATTTTTACTGAATTGAAATTATTTTTGCTGAACTTAACTTATTTTTACTAAACTAAGGGCTTGTTCTCTTCATATTATTTTCAGTTCAATTCAGTTCGGTTCTTAATTTCCTTCTCTCATAAAATATTCAGTTCAGTTCAGTTCAGTTCATTTCAGTTAATCAGAACATGCCCTAAAATTATATTTGCTAAACTGAAATTATTTTTACTGAACTGAAATTGATTTTACGAAACTTAAATTATTTTTGCTGAATTGAAATTATTTTTACAGATTTTCCATTATATTTTTTTCTTTAAAGATACTGAATTTTACTGAGCTGAACTTATTTATACAGAACTGAACTTAATTTTACAGAATTGAACTTATTATTACTGAATTGAAATTATTTATACTTAATATTAATTTTTCTTAGGTGAAGTGGATAGGTTCTTACTCCTACTCCCATAGCTATACGATTAGAGCTTTAGAGTAGTTAGTTCTAAATATGTTAAGAAACTTGATATAATAAAATAATTTGAACACAAAAATTTACACTAATAATACCCTACTATCTCCTATTAAATCTATTTTTGCAATAAAGTAACAATTGATGTACTATAAGAAGTGATTAAGTGTCAAAATTCATACTACCTCCGTTAACTTTTATTTGCAAGTTTGGGGTATTATTTGTGAGATATAAAATAAAATATTCCAAAGTTGCAAATAAAAGTTAACGGAGGTAGTATGAGATTGAGAGAATACTAAAGTGATTATGAGTATATTTATTATGTTTTCTCTATTACACCATTATTTTGCTTGAGCTCCAAAAATAGTTGAAGTGTCAAATAAGCAAGTAGGCAGTGCACAGAGTTTAAGGAAAATTATATGCTAGAGACCAAAATGAGAATATAATCATTTAATAACATGATTGTGGGGGTATATTTAATTGATTGTTGGTAGGAAAGAGAAATAATTAAAGGAAATTTTGTCTAGAACTACCCTAAAGATAGGGCCATTTGTGAATAACTACCCATTTTTTTCAATTTGTTTAGAACTATCCGAAAGTTACAAAACGTTTGGGTAACACTACCTGTTTTGGGTGTTTTTGTCCCTCGGAAGAGTTACAACACGAAGACTGATCCGGCGTGAGCTGTACCTGCAAAACAAACGGAGGCACCGGTTGGTTGGTGCTCCGCCTCCGACGAACAAGTTAGTAACTTGAAGGGAGAGAAAAAGGTGCGGAAATTTAGGTGGGTATCTGCTCGGATTCTAAGCTCAGATGTCTCTATCACATGGACTGAGTGTAATAAATGGTCAAAACGTGCCCCCCAAAAGAGGGAAATCTCCCTATTTATAGGGTCCTCGGGATTTGTGCCCCTGGTTAGGTCTTTGATCCCTAATCATTGGTGGGCTGCGCTGCATTGCGGCTTTTTCGGGATTTGGGCCTGAAGGCCGCCATTTTCCCCCTAATTTCTGGAATGACACGTGTCAAGCAGGGATTGGTCCACTTTGGGCTATCCTGAGGCTGACACGTGTCATCCTCTGATTGGACCACGTGGCGGGTAAAATTACACTAAACATTTGCCCCTCACAAATGTGACGACGCCACGTGGCATCTGTGACACGTGTCACACTCCGATTGGTGGTAATTTTACCATTAAAGAGTAACCGTTCGCCTTTCGGGTAAATTACGAGAATGCCCCCGTATTTACCCTCTATATATAGCCGTTTACCCTCATAATTTTGTACGTTTACAAAAATTTTCTAGAGAAAGAACTTTGAGAGAGCAGAAGTCATCCGTTTGAGTCAGGCGCAAGCAAGAAAGCTCGTTCTCCATCAACCCAGCCGAACCCGCCTGTCTTCAGATATCACATCCAAAGGTACCGTCTCTGCCTCTCTCAGCTCTTTTTCTTGTTTCACCGCTTGTACATATTTCTTGCAATAAATGGATGCATCACCAACACACACGGCACAGCCTAGGTTAGAGTCAAGCCGGTCACCAGGGACGACTGAGTCTAGGACTGGGAGTGCCGTCTCGGGGTGTTGGGACCACCCTTTGCCTTGGATTCCGACCATTTATGTGTCTGTGCAGGACACAATGGCTCGGACTATGCAGACGGCCACCGATCCGAACTACAGAAGCGAGGGCTCAGGTGGCCAAACGCCTGAGGGAGAAACGTCTGGTCAGAGAGACCAGACGGCTCTGGAGAGATCCCCTCCGCGTGCCCCTTCAACTCCCACAGATTCCTTTTTGGAAGAATGCGACCAAGGCGGCGATGAGGCCGTCTCAGCTCCTTTGACCCAAAATGAGGAGGAGACGGAGAGCGACAACTCCGCCTCCACCTCTGAGAGCAGCGACGACCTGACCCACTTGAGGATAGCGAGGAGGAGGAGAGGAAAAAGTGGAACGAGAAGGACGACCCCTTCAACATCCACGTCTCCGCCAAGGACCGGCTCCAAATGGAGGAGAACTTAAAGAACTTCACGCAAATGCACCTGTTAGGAGATGGGCATAGGATCAGAGTGCCGCCTGAGAACGGCACCATCGCCTGGGAGGATGATCAAGAGAACGCCAACGGCTACTTTGGCTGTTATGAGGCGGCGTTCAAGGCTGGTCTTCGCTTTCCCCTTCACCAGGCGGTGAAGGCAATATTGAGAGGCTACGGCCTCGGAGTCTGGCAACTTACCCCCAACTCTTGGACAAACATTTTAGGGTATGTTGCCGCCTGCGAGTTCCAGGGGCACAACCCCGGCTGGGAGGCTTTTGCTAGTATGCACTATCTTAGCCGAAGCCCAGGCGGCTGGAGGGCGTGGTACACTCTAACCACGCATCCCCAATACATGATGACCTTGGACAAGGTCTCCAAATTCGACGGTTGGAAGCACAGGTTCTACCTGATGTCAGCTCCCAGCAGGCGGGAGAATTATGAATTCCGCCAGTACAATAAGAAGCCCGACCTGATGGGCCGGAAGAGCGCTCTTCCTCGGATCCCAGAGGAGGATTTTGACAAGATCATTGAGGCAGACTTTTTCGGCCTCACAGACGCAACCTTGTCAACCGGAGAAACAATAAAAGTTCCCAAGAACTGGATCCCCAAAAGCAGCTGGTTTAGGGATGAGTGTTTACTAGCCGCCTGCGGGCTAGGGCACATGTTTACCAAATGTATGCGCCTGAGTTTATATCCGCCTGTAGTGCTTTTATATCGGAATTGATTTATGATATTGACCAATCTTTCTCTTTTTTGCAGAAGAAGCTTTAAACATGTTGCAGACGGAGAAGACTCCCAAGCGGTCCTCTGCAATCATCCGCAAGGAACTTGCGGAAAAAGCTGCGGCCGCTGTCAAGGCCAAGGTAAAAAACGCCTGACCCTCTCTTAGATTGGTCTTAAAGATTATTTTCTCCGGATGCTAACTTTAACTTGGTTATTTTCGCAGGGGGGAGAGGTTGGAAAGACGTTTGAGAAAAATCTCAAACGGGCTAAGGAGGAAACCCCCACCATTCTTAACAAAACCAAAAAATCCACCTCCGCCTCCACTCCTGGCGCCTCAGCCGGGCACCAACAGATGCGAATAGCGGGGCGAAACGAGAGGGTAGGCGGCAGCCTGTGCCTCAATCTCGTCAACCCCTTATAAGCAACCGGGGGGTTCACCATGCCTGCAAGCGGTTCCCGCTTGGCCGGCTCTGAAGGTAAGAACCCTTTTGAATCCCCGCTTGAGCTGAGGTGGCCTTTGCGAGTGAAATCCCACTCCCAACAGACGTCATCCTCAGACGGTCGGCAACAGATAGGTGCTGCCTTAGTTTCGCACTCATTACGTATTGATTATGGTGCAGATCAATCTCCCCGCTGGCCAGACGTCCAGAAGCATGCCAAGGCCATGCTTGACGCCGTCTGTAAGAGGGATAAAGACAACATCCCGGGGATAGAGACGTTCAATCTGGAACGCATTCTATCCCTTCTGGCTGAGGTAAGACTTAAAAATTTTATTTTTTCCAAGTGCTTTACCCCGCCTGTAATACTAATACCGCTTGTTTTTTTCCAGGCTATGCTGCGGGTAGACGGGCTCAAGCGTCCTTATTCCCGCAAATGGGAAGAGGTAAAAAGGGCCAAGAAGTCCGCCACAGACGCTGATAATGTTGCTTTATACTCAACTATCGTAAATGATCTTGAAACTAAAGCAATCATAATGACACATGCGTCTAAAATCCAGCAGCTGGAGGCGGATCTAAAGACGGCCAACTAGCGGGCGAGTGATGCTGAGACGGCCCAGAAGAAGGCAGAGGAGGCCTAGAAGAAGGCAGATGAGAGCGCCAAGAAAGCTGACGAGGCGCTCAAGAAGGCCTTGGCAGACCTTGGCACACTTCAAGGTGTTTCTGAAGAGAACACCAACCTGAAGACCGAGGTTGAGAGGCTGGAGAAGGAGGCTGCTCAGGCTTCGACAAACTTTGCAGAAACCCTGGAGGCGGAGCAAAACCGCCTAGTTGCTGAGAGTGATGATGACAATGACGCCCGCATGAAGATCGCCTGGGCTGCCTTGTACCCAGACACGGGCTACAACATCTGGACACTGGCTCATAGTTACGCCGAGTACGTGGTGTACTTGAGAGATAGAGGTGAGCCAGAGCCTGAGTCTTTTGATGCCTGGGTCAACTCCAACAATGAGCCTCCCGCGCCTGAGCTACCTGGTCTAGGCGTAGCACAAGATATTCCCTCAGATGAAGAGGAGAAGGACCAGGAGGCACTGTCTGCAGGCCAGAAGTGATCTTTCAACGGCAGTATGCCAATCTCTTTTTTTTATCTTTTCTTTAATTCTGCGGCAGTATGCCAAAACTTAATTCTCCGGCCTACGTGCCGAGTATATTTGTATTTACCGGCTAAGGAGCCGGGTTAATTAACAATTTCTCCTTTCTCCCGGACGGGGTCCGGTTAATATTTGATCCACTACAGCCGTTTCGTTGAGTGGACTTTTTTAATGAATGCACCGACCGAGTCGGTTTTGATCATTTTGCGTTTGCGTTTGAATTTCGATTTTTGCATTTTTGCCTAACTTATCAAAAGCATGCAGCGATTTTTTGCCTAGCTTATCAAAAGCCTGGCTGTCCTTGCCCCTGGACGGCTGTGTGATTGGTTTCAAATGGAGTTGGTTGATTGACTTGGAAACGTCTGATGCTGCAAAGAGCATGATACGTTTGTAAGTCAACCAATCACAGTAGTGATTGCCTCAAACCAAGTGCACAGCCGTACACCAACAGGCGTTCCAGTCACTAACCAGACGGAGTTTATCCGTCTTGATAGAGATTTCATAGCCATTGCACAATTCTTGCCCCAATTGGGATAGAAAATGCAACTTTGGAATAAATAACCAAAGTGAGAACTTCAGTCGGTGACCGACTGATGCCCCAGAGCATCCGATATTCGGTAACTTGATTGTTTTTCAGAGATCATTCTGGTCAGACGGCTATGAGTTGACCAATTCGGTCATTCAATTTTTGCCGTCTGCATAGGTACGTAGAACTGACAAATAGTCTGTTCTCTGCGACGATTGCACCTGGAGGGGTGTCGCCGGACGCCTTTGTCCATGTTGGGACAGGCGATTTTATAAAATGAGCAACCATCCGGCCATTTTAGCCTTTGGTCTTGTTTGAGACCGGTTGTATAGCCACTAAGCGTTTTTGTGCTTAGTTTTTAATCGACGCATTGGTCGATCGTTATTTAATTACACTAAGTATCGAACTTAGTTAGTTAAACAGGAAGTCCGTCTGGGTTATTACTCAGGCGAACCGACAATTAATAAGTCAAACTTAGTAAAATAAATAAAGAATCCATCTGAGTATTACCCAGGCGGTTGAGCAGTTATAACATTTACCAAATGTTAAACTTAGTAAGTTAAATGAAGAATCCGTCTGAGTATTACCCAGGCGGAAAAACAAAACAAATTTGCAAACAAAGTCTGAATTTTCATTAATTGACTCACTGTTTACAAAAAACTTACATTCTCATAAGTAGTATTTTTTCAAATTGTCTACATTCCAAGTTCTAGGCAGACGCCTGCCGTCTGGAGTTTCTAGGCGATAGGTGTCGTCCCTTACTTCTTCATAGATCCGGTAGAGGCCTTCCCAATTTGGAGTTAGCTTTCCCAGCTCATTCGCCCTATCGGTTGCCTCCATTTTTCGTAACACTAAGTCGTCAACTTTCAAGGGACGCTTGTGTACTTTCTTGTTGTAGGCTCTGGTCATTCTCAGACGGTAAATCTCATGACGCAAGGCGTATTGCCCCTGCGTTCTGGGAGTGAATCCAATGCCACGCGCATTGCTTCCCAATTTGCCTCTTCATCATATAACATGACTCTGAGAGTCGGCTCGTAATGTTCGATGGGCAAGACGGCTTTAGCACCGTAAACCATGAGAAATGGGGTTTCACCAGTTGGCCCCTTTGCTGTTGTCCGGATGGCCCATAGGACATGGATTAACTCTTCTGCCCACAAGCCACCGGCTCTTTCTATTTTCTTCTTAATGCCGTTTGAGATGAGTTTTTTGAAGGCTTCAACTTGGCCGTTTGCTTGGGGCCGGCCGACGGATGCAAAACAGCTTGAGATCCCCTAATCTCCCAACCAGGATTTTAGCTAAGGCGTCTCAAACTGAGGACCATTAGCAAACACCATAGGCATAGGTACCCCATACCGGGTGATAATGTTCTTCCAGATGAAGGAAATTACGTCTGAAGTCTTGATGTTCTTAACCGCCTCAGCCTCCACCCACTTGGTGAAATAATCCACAGCCACCAAGATGTAGCGCTTTCCGCTTGGAGCAGGCGTGTAAAGACCTAGAATGTCCATGCCCCATTTTGCAAATGGGATTGGGCTGTGGATGGCCGTCAGATCAGTAGCCGGACGGTGAATAAGTTTGCCAAATTTTTGGCACTTGTCACATTTCTTCACCAACTCCTTGGCGTCTGCCTCAAGAGTGGGCCAAAAATAATGTCGTCTGGCTTTGACGGCTAGGGACCTGCCGCCTATGTGGGAGGCGCAGAATCGCGAGTGCAAGTCTTCGAGAACTTCCTTCCCTTTTTCTGGGGTGACACACTTCAACAAGGGCTTAAGAAACCCCACCTTGAAGAGTTCTCCGTTTCTCAACTCGAAGCTTGTAGCTCACTTCTTCAGGACGGCTACTTCCTGTGGAGAATCAGGAAGTGTGCCATCTGAAAGATAGGCCCGGATGCCATCCATCTAGGTAGAGCTTCGGTCCAGAATTCCAATGGGATCTTCATAGATGCTTCCTTTTTCAAGAACTTCCCAAAAGACTGACCGAGGTGTATCGTGGCAGGCTGAAGATGCCAATTTTGACAATGCATCCGCCTGGTTGTTTTCCGACCTAGGCACCTGATTCAGACGGAATTCCTCAAGTGCCCCAGCCTCTTCTTTGACTGCCTGAAGATATTTGATCATAGCCGGATGAGTTGCCTCGTAGCTCCCCTTATACTGGCTAACGACCAATTGTGAATCAGAGTAGGCGTCAATTTTCATGGCCCCTGCCGCATTACACATACGGATGCCGGCTATCAGGGCTTCATATTCCGCCTCATTATTAGAGGCCTGAAACTTAAAGCGTAGTGCATACTCAAATTTGTCCCCTTCAGGAGACTCGTAGGTTACGCCTGCACCACAGCATTCTTTGTAGAGCTCCCGTCTACGTACACTTTCCAAACCTGATCGAGATTATCCGGAGCCACCGGACGGGTCATTTCAACAATGAAGTCGGCAAACGCCTGACCTTTCACTGCCTTTCTTGGTTCGTAAGTGATTTCAAGACTTTGCATTTCAATAGCCTATTTAAACATTCTCCCGGATGACTCCAAGGTAGACATTGGCCGCTTGAGTGGCTGGTCGGTGTAAATCACCACCGGATGTGCCAAAAAGTAAGGCTTCAGTTTTTTGAATGCCATATACAAAGCAAGGCCAAAATTTTCAACCATGGGGTACCGGAGTTCAGTATTTTTGAGAACATGGCTAATGAAGTAAACCGGGAGCTGCACGCCGTCTCGCTCAGCAAGGAGAACGACACTGAGGGCATGATCTGAGATGGCTAAATACATGTACAGCGTCTCCCTAGGTAAAGGACTGACCAACCTAGGTAGAGAATATAAATGCTCTTTCAACTTCTGGAATGCCGCCTCAGCATCATCCCCCCCCATTCAAATATGGTCTTCTTCCTGATTGCTTGGAAGAAGTAAAGGCATTTATCGCCTGATCGGCTGAGGAACCTCCCCAAGGCGGGCAGACAACCGGTGAGTCTCTGAACTTCCTTGACAGAACGGGGTGACTTCATGTCAATCATTGCCTGTATCTTTTCGGGGTTAGCCTCTATCCCCCTTTGATCAATCAGGAATCGGAGAAACTTCCCAGACTCAACACCAAAGACGCATTTCTTTGGATTTAACATGACCTTATGCCGCCTGAGGGTGGTGAATGTTTCTCGGAGATCAGCAAGGTGATCCGTCTGTAGCTTGGATTTGACTATCATGTCGTCAATGTACGCCTCCACATTTCTCCCAATTTGATTAATGAAGACCGTATTAATCATCCGTTGGAAAGTGGCAGGCGCATTTTTCAAGCCAAACGGCATCACTGTATAACAGAATAACTCCTGATCAGTGACGAAGGTCATTCTCTTGATCCTTTTTCCATAGGGGTATCTGATGGAAGCCGAAGTAGGCATCCATAAAGCTCATCAAGGCGTGACCGGCTGTGGAGTCGACCAGACTGTCGCTCTTTGGAAGCGGGTAACTGTCCTTTGGACACGCTTTGTTAAGGTCTGTGTAATCAACACACATGCGCTAGGTCCCATTCGGTTTCTTAACAAGGACCACATTGGCCACCCAGTCGGGAAAATTACATGGCCGAATGAACCTGGCGTCTAGCAGCTTTTTGACTTCGGCAGCTGCCACCTGACTTCTTTCCTCGCCGTGGTTTCTTTTGTTTTGCCGGATGGGATTCTTTTTAGGGTCCACGGCGATTTTGTGGACAGCGAGATCCGGGCTGACGTCTGGCATCTCTTCCACTTCAAAGGAAAAAATGTCTTTGAATTCCTTCAGTAGAAGGTGCAAGCTTGCACCTAAGGTAGCATGAGCAACCGTCCCAACCTTTACGGTACGTTCTGGACGGCTGTAATCCAGAACGAGATCAATATTTTCACCAGCCGGTTTGGGACGGAGCTCTTCTGACCGTTCACCGGTTACGTTCTGGACGGCTGTAATCCAGAACGAGATCAATATTTTCACCAGCCGGTTTGGGACGGAGCTCTTCTGACCGTTCACCGGTCAATGATTGCTATTTTTTCTCTTTCTTCACCTCCACCAGCAGAGGTACCATTCTTTTCTTCCCGGCTGCTGGTGGGGCAGGTGCTGGGTCGGCATCCTTGACATTGTCAAGTTCTATTGGTTCCTGGCCTTCTGGGGCCACAGTGTCTCTGACGGCTGAGAGATAGCACTCTCGGGCCGTCTTCTGATCCCCATTCAGGGAACCAACAGTGCCGTCATCCCTCTCATATTTGATGAGCATGAGAGACGGGATGATTACTACCTTGGCTACGTTGAGGGTTGGCCGACCAAGGATAATGTTGTAGGCGGTCAACTCCTCAACGACCAAGAATCTGACGACAATATGTCGTCCTTGGCCTTTCTCTCCCAGCCGGATGGGTAAGTCAATTCTTCCGGCTGGGTAGACCATCCCACCCCCAAAATCAACCAAGGGGTGGGTGACCGGATGCATGCTGCTGACGTTTTATTTCAGCTTTTGCAGGCACCAGAGGCTGATGATGTTTGAGGAGCTGCCGGTGTCAATAAGGATCCGTCCAACCAGCTGGTTGGCCACCTTACATTCAATGACAACCGAGTCATCATGCGGACGGCGGACGCTGCCCCTGTCCTTCTCAATGATCAGGACGTCTGGGAAGGAGGAGCTTGCAGACGCCTGCTCATCATCATATTTGTCCATCTTTCGAAGATGGCTCTTGGTGCCCCGGATGGTAGGGCCACCACATGAGAACCCGCCTGCTATTGTGTAGACCGACTCCTTGTCAGTATCCGAGCTACTAGCAGGCTGGGGGTAGTCTTGGAGGACTGACCCTTGTTTTTCTTTTTTGCCCCGGCTGGGGACTTAGAAGTGTAGGACTTCAACAGCCCTTTGTCAGCCAGACGGTCCAACGCCCGCTGAAGACTAAAGCAGTCGTTGGTGTCATGGCCAACCTCCTCATGGAATTGACAGAATTTATTTTTGTTCCGTGACTGAACAGAACTCTTCATTGGATTCGGCTTTTCAATGGACAGCCGGTCCTTTACCTCCATGAGGATGGAGTTGCAGTCTTTATTAAACTCGTACTTGGGGACGTACTGTTTAAACTCTTTCTTTTTCTTCTGGGACGACTAGTCAGAGTCATTAACCGCCCAAATTTCTTTTCTTTTCTTGCTCTCTTCTTTATTTTTGGCCGGCTGAGCAGGCCGGCTGTCTTTCTTCTTATCGGACTTCTTGGAGTCCAACTGGCTACCAGGCGAGCAGAGGTCGGTAGCTTGAATGTAGCTTTCCGCCTCCCTCAGGGCCGCCTGTAAGGTAAAAGCCCCTTTTCTGACTAGGTCGAACTTAAAGGTCGAACCATCTCTCAGACCCTTGAAAAAGTCTGTAAAAGCTACCTCATCAGACAATCCTTGAATCTGAATTCTGATCATATTGAACTGCCTGACATATGAGCGCAGCCCTTCTCTCTCTCCCTGTCTAACAGTGCTCAGATCAAGGCTTGTTTTCTTAGCAGAGATGTTCATTGAGAAGTTGGAAGCAAACAGGAAAGCGAGCTTCCTGAAATTATCAATGGACCCGGCTGGCAAGTTGCCAAACCATTGGTTGGCAATGCCCTTCAATGTAGCCGGGAAGCAACGACACCAAGTGGCATCATCCAACCCCTGCAAGTACATGAGGTTGGTGTATGCCATAAGGTGATCTTCTGGGTTGGTAGTACCATCGTAGGTACCCACCAACACATTCTTAATCTTGGTTGGCTGTGCCGCCTCGGTTATCTCCCGGGTGAACGCAAAAGGTTGCTCACCCAGGCGTATCAGACGGAGCTGCCAGTCCAGTGGCTGGACATTTTGATATGCCGCCTGACCTCCGAAGAGAGCCGGCTGCATGAAGTGAGGAGGATATTGTCCGTATGCCTGAGTAGGCACATACGGTACTGTAGGGAATAATTTCAAGCCTTAATCCCACTAGCTCGAACCCCACTGTGATCATACACTAAAGTACGGTGGCGTCCAAAAGGGAAGAAGATAGAGCAAAAGAGTCGCCAACAAGTTTTTAAGGAACTTGTAAACCGTTCACGAGGTGAAGGTTACACCCCTTAACGATCCAAGAGATCGTCAACTCCATAAGGTCATGAACCAAATAAGGGTTCGGGGATGAAGGTACAAATCCAACCTAAAAAAGATTGAACCTGCCTTAATAATAGGCCTCTACTTTATTCTGGTCGTATTCATGTGCGCTTTCTGATTAACATGCAATTAATAGGATTAACCCTAAACCTGTTTAATCTATGTTGGTTGAATATTAATGCACAAATAAACTATTATTGGCGATCACTTGAATTATAATCAAAATTAACCTAACAAGATTATTAATTATCTTATTAAGCGTGATTACAAGTACAAATTCCCTTTAAACATGCATAAAAGGTGATCAGGCGATAACAATATAAAATATAATACATATCAAGCAACATAATAAATAACATCATTAATAATAATAATAATAATATCAATCATAAATAATGATAATCATGATCATGTTAAAGCATAGCAAGATCCTAGCATGATACTAACAAGATTAATAACAAACCCTAGCATGTCACTAAACAATAAAAATCAAATCTTTAGCCCTAACATGATACTAGCAATCATAAATATCAGGAAGAGCATATGAAGCATCACAACAATCATATTTAATATTAAAATTACCCTAGACATGATACTAGGAATATCATAATAACAATATAAACATGATATCTACATCATAATATCAATAAATCAATTAAAGTACTTACTTTGATGCTTCGTACCTCTTTCTAATAACAAAATACACACGTTAGTAACTTCAAGGAAAATAATAATCAAAGCAATTAAATTAAATAATTGAAAGAGAGATTTGGGACCAAACCCTCAGAAATTAAAACCTTTCACGTCTAGGGCGAAGGCAACTTCGAATATGGCTAGGTGTATCAAGATCTTGTGAATGCGGAATTTTGTATGAAAAAGCAAGAAAGAATTTAAAGAGAGAATTCTAAAGAATGAATGTTATTGAAACTTGATGAATGAAAGATGAATGAAAGAAAAGAATTAGATGAATGCTAATTGATGAATGATTTGTGAATGAGGAGAGTTGATGATAGATGATGTTTCTTGATGAATCTTGATGATAATTGGTGAATCTTGGTTGTAGATGATCCTGAAAACGGAGTTTTTGATACGATATTTATAGAGAAAATCATCCAAAAAAGATAATTTAACAAAACAGAGTCTGAAGATCGTAAAACAACATTGGCGCCAGCCCTGGCTAGTTGGCGCCAGCACCAGTGGCTAGCGCCAGGCGCCAATGGCTAGCGCCTGGCGCCAATCCTGGTTCCAGGCGCCAAGGCCTGGGGTTGGACGCTAAACTGTTTTTCAACGCGTTTTCGAAAATCTGATAAATTTCCCGTACTGGAAGATAAAATAATATAATTTCTTCGAAAATGCTATTTAATCTTGATTAAAACTCTGAAGAGTCCTAATTGAATTAGGAATGATAAGACCTTCTAGAATGTTCTAGAAGACTAAAACCATTCCTAATTACATTAGGAATGATAAATTATATTAGGCCCTCCCCTAGATCATTAGGCCGTACTTAAAGCTCAAACCGGGCCCAGTTTAGTAAATTGGTCATAACTTCCTCAATATTCATCGGAATTGGGCTTATAATATATCGTTGGAAAGGTCTTTGCAAGCCCCATCCAACTACACCACTATTGGACCCATATCATGGACCAACAAAACTGGATTAGCTGTTTTCTTAAAATAAAGTTTTCAAAAACAGAGAAAAAAGAAAAGAAATAAAACTTTCCGCAACATTAGACCTTTCCACACTTTCGTTTCATTCGATTATGATTCGACGTGAAAGGCACTCATCACTGGGTTTGGTTTTGGGGAGACACAAATGGGTGTCTACAGGTACAGCTCCAATCATCTGAGGGATAGAATGGACGGTATTACCGCCTGTCTGGCTCTCATGCAGGGAGAGTGCATTCCCTGCAGAAGTGTTGTTGAAGCTGTCTGGAAAATTCGACGTTGTAGCCAACTCAGATAGCTGCTGATTCCTCTTTCGGTTGATTATTTCCCGGGCATCAGGAGTTGATTTTTTACTTCCCACCGGCTGCTGTGTCTGGCGGGTGTTGTTGTTCCTCTTAGGAAGAAGAATTTTTTACCAATCAATGGTCCCGGCTGCCTTCTCCTTTGGATGAGGAGTGGGCTGACGTTCTCTAACTGACTTCCTCTTTTCCAGAGGAGTCTTCTTGGCCGACTGACCTTTACTTGGGCCAGCCCGGCTCTGGGTGATCAGCTCTTTAATTTCACCCTTGAAACTTGTCATGAATCTCATGAGTTCATCTCGGGTGACGGGTGCTGATCCAGATGCCGGATGGGTTTCCCCTTCCGGCTGACCAGGGGGTCGACTTGCACCCGCCTGGGAGGCACCCCGCTCTAGAGTGTCTCTGGGCCGGATGCGTTTGGTTCTAAGAGAGCCATCATCGGCTGTAAAATTTTCGACCTGAGGATCTTCATCCTCATGGTCGGTAAAGACTTCTGGGTCATCGCCCAGACGATTAGGGGGTGGTACAGACTCTTGAACCATCTTCGAGGTACTCTCCCCACAGACGGCGCCAAATGTTTTGGGTGTTTTTGTCCCTCGGGAGAGTTACAACACGAAGACTGATCCGGCGTGAGCTGTACCTGCAAAACAAACGGAGGCACCGGTTGGTTGGTGCTCCGCCTCCGACGAACAAGTTAGTAACTTGAAGGGAGAGAAAAAGGTGCGGAAATTTAGGTGGGTATCTGCTCGGATTCTAAGCTCAGATGTCTCTATCACAGGGACTGAGTGTAATAAATGGTCAAAACGTGCCCCCCAAAAGAGGGAAATCTCCCTATTTATAGGGTCCTCGGGATTTGTGCCCCTGGTTAGGTCTTTGATCCCTTATCATTGGTGGGCTGCGCCGCATTGCGGCTTTTTCGGGATTTGGGCCTGAAGGCCGCCATTTTCCCCCTAATTTCTGGAATGACACGTGTCAAGCAGGGATTGGTCCACTTTGGGCTATCCTGAGGCTGACACGTGTCATCCTCTGATTGGACCACGTGGCGGGGTAAAATTACCCTAAACACTACCCATTAACGTTTCCCGTCAAAAAAAACATTAATGGGACCCACTTTTTCACTTTTCCCACTTCATTAACTCCCCTAATTATTTTTCTCCCCTCCCTAATTAACTCCCCCTAAACCCTAGAAATCAAAACCCTCAAATATAGACATCCTACCAATTACAATGGCCAATTAGATATCCTACCAATTACAATGGCCAATTAGTTATTAAAATGCAATTAAATCAATCTTAAAGTCAAAATAATTAAAACCTACAACTCAATTAAACCCCTAAACCTTAAAAATCAAAACCCCCAATTTTTTTGAACCCATAAACCCTAATCCAAATCACTAATTTACACTGTAATTGTGTTAATTGCGCTCAATTAAAATTTGTAAACAAATACAACAAACAATGAATTAAAAGGTAAGTGTGAAACATAACATGAATAATTGAGAATTTGTGTTCAATTGATTGAGTATATGCTCTTGGATTTTTTGAGTGAGAATTGAGGGAAGTTAATTAGGGATGAGAGAGAAGGTAATTAGGGTATTTAGGGGAGTTAATTAAGCGGAAAAGTGAAAAATTAGGCCTAATTACGTCTTAATTGGACGGAAAACGTTAATGGGTAGTGCAACCCAAACGTTTTATAATTTTCGGGTAGTTCTATACAATAAGAAAAAAAAATGGGTAATTGTTCATAAATAACCCTATCTTTAGAGTAGTTCTAGACAAAATTTCCTAATTAAATAGACAAATAAATAAGTGTTGCCATTAATCAAAATCGATGACAAAAGAAAATGTTGTAATCAAATCCAACTTTTGAATGAAATGAATATACTTATCCAGACATCCCTATGCTTCATTGCTGGTTGCTAGATTAACATTCACAATCTATAACCGAAGTACCCTGTCCAAGAGGACAATGAAGAAGTAAGAAATAACGGAGTCAATACAATTCAATATCAACATTTGCCTGCCTCGGTATTTAGCTTCAACACACGATGTAGAGAATTCTCTAGCGCTTAGAAGGCCAAGAGATGAGATGAAAACATACAATGTTATAATGTACTCCCTCTGTTTCATAATAATGATATTGCTGTTTATGCAAATTGAGAGAAATTTAGAAGATTCTCTTTTATTTTATTAAGTAAAAAGATTCCAAACAAAAACATCATTGTGAAACGGAGGGAGTAGCTAATTTCAGCTGATAGCCTGATATAGATAACCTGCTTACGCCCAGATTTTACAGTGGAAATATTTTATACGTAGTAGAATACAAGAATCGTAGCTCATTTCTATTATTAAACAATATACTATACAAAATTCCCATACAATATACAATAATCATACAATTCCAACCAACCACAAACTCAAGATGATGTTTAACAAATGGCACCGCCTTGGTTTCTCTATCATTAATTGGAAGGTGGGAAGAAAATCTCAGATCAATGAACTATTTCTCTATATCTGGAACAACTCTAGCTGGAGATGTTACTACAAAAGATACCATACTAACACGACCATCCTTGTTTTCATGGCGGTTGCTCAGCCCATTGCAACTGCCTGAGCCTGTTATTGATGGGGTTTTCACAAACGCTTCCTCCCTTCGGGGGCGGTTTGCATAGACTAACCAAAGAATGAGACACAGCATTATACCAGCTGATATAAATCCCAAACCTATAATCACAATCAGAAGTTTATGTTCCAAAGGAGGGCAAAATCTCGATGTAATTGTCATAAATGTTTCCCGCAAGAAATTACAGTTTTGAAGGTTAAGCATCTCAGGGGTGTAATGCAGCACAGCGTAACTTGCGTTCACAGCCAGCACCAGTTGAGTATATACCCCTGGAGTCAGCCTGCCTACACTTGTACAATTTTTATTATCCACGGATGTCGTGCAGATGTATTTCGCCCACACCTGTAGTAAGGTTCAGGTGAAATTTTCATATTATTACCTCAGAGTAGTGTAGAGTTAACATCATTATAACACCTCCATATTTGCAATTTAAAGTGCCATAAGCGGGAAATTATCATCCTAGAGACCAAAAGGCCTGAAGCTTTTTAGTGCATTGTACGAGTGCGAATAAATAAACAAAGGCAATATAGCATACATACCGTAGAAGCATTTGCCATAGACACCTCCTGAGGTGAACACTCACGATCTTGCATTTTATCGTCATAAGGATAGCAAAGAGGGGGCATCAAAGGTCCAGATTGATTGTAGTAGAATTGATCAGATGGTGGTCGATCCGTATTTGCTGCAGTGTAAATATACGTATTGAGAGTGTTTACAAGCAAGCCAACAACTTTTCTACTTTCAAATAGTGTCTGGTTGGTTGCTCTCTCATCTTCACATGGAAGAATGTTGCTAAGAGCTGTCTCAGCTCGAGGATTATCTACCCACTCTTGCATTGCCACACACGAGTCTGAAATAGCACTGAATCACATAGCAAGTTCATTCCATTGACTATTAGTTAGAGTGCAAACAATAATGATAGAAGTTATGGAAGTGGAATAGAAATTGTCTCAAGATGAGCTTGAATTTCCAACCATGGTTCCGTCATTTCTAAACTTCAAAGAAGGAATGAAAAGAGAGTTTCTGGCAGATAACTTACGAGTTCAAGGTCATAAATGTTCCACAAAGAGTCAATGTAACCGCCACAAGTATCCATCCACTGAAAATGAATCTGCAGTCCAGGTATGAGACATATTAGCATAAAAGAAACAGGCCACCAACGATATAGAGAGAACAGAAATGGAAACCATTTTTGTAAAAAAAATAAATGTACGCTGGTGATAGGAAGGAAAAAAGAATGATGCTGCAAAGACTTACATGTGAATCACATTTGGGTGCCCGAGGAGAGAAAGCACTGCACAACCCAAAAAAAAAAAAAAAAAAAAGCATTATGTGACCCCTGAAATCAAACAATCATAGAGATGAAATAGCAAAAGGTAATGCATGTCACCAAATTTACATACCCAGACCCAAAATAGCCAAAACAAGCATCACAGAAGCGACAATAATTAACGCTGATCGTCTGCAGCAAGATATAAGAACAGAGCGTCAGGACATAAAATGTGTTAAAAACACCCTCAGTTAAAACATGATAATCTTAAAATTCATGTGAAAGTGAAATAATTAGGGTATATGAGTTCATACAGAGTATTGAAGACTCTTCTAACTTTTACGGAATTTTTATTAGTTTTCTCGGTTAATGTGTCAGCACCAGAACTCAAGCGTGTATTCAGCTCATCAATCTCCTGCATGGTACTCTGTGGCAGATTGAACTGAGGTACATCAACAGACTTTACAAGAGTTAAGTATTCTGACACATTTCTTAGCATTAGAGCTGTGTAGTCTGATTGGTTTACAACATATTTCAATGTCTGCAAGCCTTCACTATGAAATTCAAGTTGACCAACTGATAAAAGAATACAGCCCACCCTGTATAAGAAATCATCAGAGTAAATCAGGATGAGGCTTTAGATATAACATAAATAAAAGAAGCATCAGAAGTTTGAGAGGTAAACACAGCATTCCCTATTTATCTTGCACCGTTAATCAGAGATAAGTAGTGTGTTCCATAAATGCAAAGCAAAGCTGGAAGCATCCGATACTTTCTACGTAGTATTACGTAAAAGTATGATAATGTTACATGCGGCCTTCCAAATTCTTTTACTTCCTGCCAGGACATTAAGCCTTTTACTGTCTATAAGTACAATTAGTTTCTTTTTTTATCCCCAAGCAAAAATTCCCTCTGAAATTCTAGGATATAATTAATTATAAAATGAATTGTACACAGGCAAACCCGACACTCATAATTCAGCAAATTTGTCTAAATTTACATATTAAGGGCAAAACGATAAAGCATAAAAGCACAAACTAGGACCTTGGATAGGGAGTTTTATAATGTGGGCAACAAAAGGGTCAAAACTCAAAAGAAATGAAATATAATAAAGGATTCTTAGTTATATACTTCACACATTATTTGTGTAAATAATACTTGATTAAAAAAACTACTATGAAGGCCAAATACTTCACTCATGTTTGAACTTTGCAGGCTCATTTTCTTTGGTAGATAAAATCACAGAAGGCAACATTATGGAAAAGACACACTCAAATGATAGAAACACGTATGAGAGAAATTCTTAACCAAAACTGAAACAATAAATTTGAAACAACTGATTGGAAGGGTTCAAGTCATTACATGGAGGCACATGAGAAAAGAATTAGCAGCACAAGACGAATCTTTTGGGAAGGAGTTGATCCTTTCCCTTTGAAGTTTATCCTCCACCCAAAACAATGGTGAACAAGTAGTGTGATACCAAAGGAAACCAACCATATGAGCGTGATGATGAAACCAGCAGCACCGGTAAAAGCGACAGACTGCAGGAGAAAAATCAGATTAAGAGTGACTCTAACAGCAATACAACATGTCAAGCTTGGAAGAAGTCTAAAGTTTACACATGCTTCAAATTAAATCTTCCATCAATGACCTTCACATATTCATGTGTTAAAATCATATTTTTAGGGGACAGATCAGTCATCCGTACTCAACAGTCAACTTACCATAAATGAATTATTATATTTTTTTTTAGTGGTCTTACATTATTAGTTCCTTGACTTCCTCAACCGGGAATGATTTGGCATAAATAATACCCGATGCAAACATTTACTGCATATTGTACATTCTACAAAATATAAAATCTTTACAGCTAATTGTACCATGAGAAATTTTTCAGGTTTTAGTTCACAATCCAAGTCTTTACTAATATAGTCAAAGATCTAGATCTAAAAATGAAAATTTATTAGCATGTGCAACTGAAACTATAAATTAATGTCCATGTCAAAGTTATTTGTTAATAAGAATTCTGAAACTACTAATCTTTGATGAACAATTTTAAAACAACCCCACTACAGAAATTTTTTTATACGGTAACATTTAATAATCAAGTGTCATCCTACTGATGTAACATTTCATAAAAGAATATTTGTGTTCAGTGACAAACAGAATTACGAGAAAGGAAAACTAAAAGAAACAATGACATAAACATTTGTTCACACCCCCTACAAACAAAGAAAACAGAACAAAACAGAATCTGGATTAGTTAAAATTAGATCATTTTAAACTAGTAAACTACAAAACTAAGGACTAAAGTCTCAGACTCTCAGACATACACAAAAGTATTAAAACAACTCTGGGACGTCAGCACTTTAGGAGTGATAAGGTACTAATAGACCATAACAAATACACTCAGAAACCAAATATTTCACAAACGAACATAAACAAAGCATACAAACAATCAAAAACAAATTTATATTATTAAATTCATCAAAATCTGAACAGAACAACAATGAGACCACAAAAATAAATTATGATAAAGAAAATGAACAAGTCCTTACAGCCCAGTAATGCTTATTTGATATGTCCCATCCATCCTGATAAATCCTAAATTTTTTTAGTATATCGGGTCTCTTGGTTCGATTCCCGGCCAACACCAAAGGGATCTTAGGCTCATCATACGCAGGGCTCGGTGCTTGGGCTTGGCCTAAGATTCCATCTTTCAAAGGACCCAAGCTCTGATTGCCTGCATAATTTAAATAATTAGCTTAATATCAAATTAAGAACAATGTTCTTCAAAACATCACCATGATAATACAACATCTCATGATAGTACAACAACATACTTGGAAGAGTAAGAGTAAGGCAAAGGCATACTACAACTAAGAACAGAATTTCCCGGCATCGATCCGAAAGAAAATCAAATGATTATTGAACAAGAAAATAGTATGTACCATATCTAGAAAATGATTGGCAATTAAGGTAGTTGATCAGGTAGATGCATCAAATTCCAGTAATTAACAGAAATTATCTATTACTTGATTGCTACATTCCAACCTTTTTGTTTCTGTTAACCTTCCTTTCCTTTTGTAACAATATAATTACTCTATTCCATACGAAACTGATACCATTATAACAACACCCACATTGTCTTGAATAAATTATAGAAATTGTTTGCATTAAAGTTATCCCAAAATAGCACTCAAATAAATGAATTTAACAACCCAAATAAATAAAATAAAATAATAAAAGAAAAGACACAATCTCTTTAACAATAATACAGAGCTTTTTGTTTTTTTGATTTGAAAGAAACAATAATACAGAGCTAAACTAAGCAGTATCATCAAAAAAATAATGCAATTAATCACCAAAAAAGGGAAAAGGTTCATCTAAGCTACTAAGAACAAAAAGCAAAACAACCAATAATATAACAACCCTTTCCCCAGAAAAATCCATTTCAAGAACAGAACAACACCCACATCCCAAATAACAAAATGAAAATCACATAATATTAAAAAATCAACAACAAAAATGAAATCTAACAAAAACCCAGAAAAACAAAATGAACAAATAATTCAATAATATGATAATTACCCAAAATAGTGTTGATGGGGTTGATAGATTGTTGATGATTGAAGCCAGCTGAAACGAAAGAAACCCAGCTGATTGAACAACCCAGAACAAACAAAAGAACAACCGAACTTTTCATTTTTGCAGAATCTCTGCAAATCACAGCGTTTTACTCGGCAATGAAGAATCATGGATCAAACATAAAATGAGGAAAAAAAACAAAAATATTACGTTGATTTGGTATTCATTGAAATGATATTATTGAGTTACATTCACATTAAGAAAACGAATGAGATTGAGATTTTGGCAGAGTAAAAAAGGAGGTGTTAGTTGATACGGCTGCTTTTGAAGACTAGATTTAGTGCGAAAGTATTGCAATTGCACGCTTTTTATAAACATGTGAAGGTGATTAAAAAAATAGGAGAGAGAAAATGAATGAAGAAAGTAAAATAAAGTAAAGTAATGGAGTAAGAATGATGGACGCGTTAATTAAGTAATTTAGCGCAAAGTTTCTGACAAATTGTGTGAATTTGGTGTGATGGGATTGTGTGGGAATGCGGTCATCCACAGTGAAATGGGTCATTTTATTAAATAATATTCCATCCTGCTTTTTTAAGTGTTACAGATTTATGGTATACTCTCTTTGTTTTTTTTTTATTTGCATCACTTTGGATTGCACAAAGTTTTAGGAGAGTAATATAATATTATTAGTGGGTAAATAAATTATTATTGTAAAAATAAAATGGGGACCATGAAAGAGAAAATATGTAAGAGATGATAGATACGTAGTATTTTTATTATATTAGTGGGGACCATGAAAGAGAGAAATGATAAAATAAATTGAGTGGGGTTTAAAGTAAGAGAGAGCAATGATAAAATATAGTATAAAGTTACCAAATATAAAAGTGATGCATTTTAAAAAAAAACACCCCAAAAAGGAAAGTGATGCAAATAAAAAAACGGGGGGAGTACATTTTGTCAAGACTTAATACATATTGTATGTATTAAAGATTAAGAGGTGTCAATTCGGATACTTGAGTCAGATTCGATTAGTTTGGCTTGGGTTAAAGGTAGACTTGTTTTGTCCAGCTTATTTTTAGTTCAGTTTCAATCAGTTTAGTTCAATTTAGTTTAGTTCCTATTTTTTTTTTCCTCTCATAAACAGTTTATTTCAGCTCTATTCAGTTCAGTACAGTCAAGTTCAGTTCAGCCTCAATCATTTTCAATTCAGTTAAGTTGTTTTTTGTAAATCTTAACATGCCTTGAACTGAACTTAATAGAGCTTAAATGAATTGTTTATGAGAGAAGGAAATTAGGAACTGAACTGAACTAAACTGAAATTAAGCTGAACATAATAGGCTCTAAGTCTAGTTCAAGTTTGATTTATGCTAAATCATATAAGTTGAAACTTAAATCGAGTTTCTTTAAGGTCGGATTGAGTTAGATTTTGGCATCTTTAGGGTATGTTTATATTGAAATAGAAAAATTGGTCGCAACACCTTAAAGTATGGCTTAGATGCAATGAGCACCCTGAACTTTGCGTAGTAGCCAAAACACCACCAACTATGGTGATAGGTGCAACGCATGACATAAATAATGAAAATTTCTAGCAACTTATTTCACCGAGATGAAGTAAATCTTCACACTTTAAAACAGTTATGTAGTCTTCCATCCACTAAGCACGATGAAATTAGTAGCTGGAAATTTACATTTAAGGCACGCATCACACCTAACACCATAGTTAGTGGTGTTTTGGCTACTACGCATAGTTCAGGGTACTCACTACTCAATGTACCTAACCCATATTTCAGGGTGTTGCGGCCAATTTTGCTTATTGAAATATTGTGGCAAATGTTAATGAATGCTCCAAGGGCATTTGGATAAGACGAAGAAACGGTAGGAATATTAACTTGAAATAAACATTTATTAATTACACCGATTGACAGGTGATTTTAACATGCATCCCCAAATTAATACCATTTTAAGAAATATTTTTTTAACTGTTATCTAATGCCGCTGGTTAACAAGATCCAAATACTACGTATTATTTATCTTTTTAATTACTAGTAAGGCCCTGTTCACTTCACATTAAAAAAAATGATATTCAGTAAAAATTAATTTCAGTTCAGTAAAATTAATTTGAGTTCAGTAAAAATAATTTAAGTTTAGCAAAAATTATTTCAGTTCAGTAAAAATAATTTCAGTTCAACAAAAATAAGGTGAAGTGAACGGGAACTAAATCTAAAATGTTAAAGGTTGATATTTAAATATTAATTTTATAGGATTACATAAGACAATTGACAACATATTTATTATCATAAATCACTAATATGATTAGAGTAGAGCATGTATATAGTGCAAAAATCTATCTATCTATGACTGTACTAAGTGTGAAATCAGATTTCAGTCAAAACCTTAGTCTCTTATACAAGGAAAGTTAAAAAAAAATACAAATCAATATCTGATTTGGAATTATTCTTAAATCGAAAAAAAAATATTGTTACCATATTTTTCCATAGTACTCCCTCTGTTTCATAATGTTAGTCCCATATAGAATCAATCACATAAAATATGAAAAGAAATATATTTAGAATCTAACATTAAAGTACAACATAATTCATAATTAGTTTACCTTATTTAACTTTTTTCATTTTTTATTAGAAAAGCACAAGCCATAATTGCATAATTTAAGGTAAAAATTTCCTTACTTACAGTCATGTCATCAATCTACAACCAATTAATTCCAAAAAAATCAAGTTATAAATGAAATATGTGCAATATGGGTAGATCTTTTTGAAATGCCCAAAATAGTATATGGGACTAACATTATGAAACGGAGGGAGTAATATTCTAACAATTAAAAAATAAAGGAAAGTTTTCTTGTAATATCTTTCAATTTGAGGAATTTTTTAAATATTAACATAGTGTCTTATGAATGTAATATATATCTATCTATAACTATATACTAAAGGAAAAATGATGAATGATATGTGTCAATTCTTGGAGAAAAAATCAATATCAATCAATCGTCAATATATAATACTAAAACAGACACAAGGAAATGTGTCATTTCTTGGTGCTATCTTTTCCCTCCAAAATCCCCTCTCTATTTTTTCCTTTTTTGTTTATTTTAGCCAATATCATTAATTACCGACTCTAAGTTATACACAAAATATTCACCGAACCATATAATATAATTGTGATCATATTGAATTATATACATTCCATTTCTGTAATATTTTTCATTTTATGTAATTTTAGACTACATATCTAATGTAATTTTAAATAAAATAGTATTTCCAAATCTTTAATATACAAACCTAAAGTAAAATTAAATAAGTTAGATTAAAAAACATACATCTAAAAGTTAAAAAACATTTTTCAAGTAAAATTTTATGCTAAATCTATAATAATAATAATAATAATAATAATAATAATAATAATAATACCAATAATAATAATAATAATAATAATAATAATAATAATTAAAGATTTTGGTGAATACGACGGGTTAAACATGAACTTCGTATTAGATTGTAGCTATTGAAGCGAAAGGTATGATAAGTAAGTTTTAGTTTTTTTCTCTATGGGTGATAGGAAATGACTTAGTCAACTTCTCTTATATAATTATATGAGGAGCAATATTCATTTAATTTTCAATTAATAAAATAAAATTATAAAAAATAAAAAACACAAATAACATAAAATTCTATTCAAATTACGTTCCTTTATTTTTGTATCGACTATTAGTAAATGAGGCCCTTATTACTAATTGAATTATATTTGTTACGGGGTTCTAATATTGATTTATATAATGTACAACGCACGGGCACTATGCTAATTTTCAATCAAAACCTTAGTCTCTCATGTTAAGAAAGTTACAAAAAAAAATATAAAAAATAATAATAACATAAAATAAAATAAAATAAATAAATAATAAATAAATAATGCAAGTATATTTTAAGTTAAAGTTATACAAATAAATTCATTGCATCAACTTCTTTCAAAATAACAAATATAATATTTTCTTAATCCTACATCAACATTTTTAAAATAAAAATAAGAAAATTTACGAAGATTAAATAATATTTTCATGTAATTATCTTTGACTTGTGGTAACATTTGGGTAATAAAGTTTAGATTTTATTCATAGCTTATTATTAAGTGCAATGGAAACAAAATAGATTATGTACAATTAAATATCCTATACTAAAAAGACATTTTCATATTTCAAATTTTCTAGGTAATGGCATATTTTATATTTTCCTCACAATTTCAATAAGAAGTTTTGCAATTACCTACAAAAGTAGATGTTATATTTTAAAAATATATGTTATAGGTCAAATTAAATGTTATAGAAAAAAAATTCAATTAAGCTATCTTAATCATTTAAATTAAAATTAAAATACATATTTTTGTATGAACTACTTTAGAACTAATAAAGTGCAATATTTTATAACAAAAATTTATCAAATATCGTGTGTTACACGGGACCTAATCTAGTATCATATAAGACATTAAAATTGGAGGAAATAACAAGTATGTCTTGCACAATAACTTGGATTTTTATTTTCCGTAAATTTTATCTGGTAATGAAAAATCTTTAGTAATGTAATGAAGCAAACAACTTTTAAAACATAATTACAATTGAGAAGATGTTTATACTTGTTATTACTTAAAATAAATTGGAGGTCTAAAATATCTAGCATGACTATACATATGATTTTCACTAACTTTTACATGTTGCTAGCCATACGATTTGACCATCATTCATGAGGTTACTCAGCTAGTGTTATAGTTCAATATGTTGTGGTGTATTTGCAATAGTTATATAGACCTTTTTTTTTTTGAAAGAAGTGCCTAATGACACTATGTTTCATTAGTTAAATACATACGATATCTACAAGTGACCATTAAAGATAATGAAAAAATATTTAACAAAATCAAAAAAAAAAAAAAAAAAATTAACTGGGCAAGGGCTTGGAATCCAAAAATATAGTAGATATAACAATTCGATGCATTCTCGCTTTGTTGTCTCATACAAGTTTTTGGGTGAATCTGTCGTCGCTTCTTCATAATTTTGTGAGGAAGAACCTTTTTGTTTTATGATTTTGTAAACCGAATTTGAGCAATAACCATCAATGTAGCCCTACAAACTGGAGACCATATCAAACGCAAATAAAACTGTCTTTCGAAGAAGTTCAAAAAACTATGTCTTTCGAAGGATTTTTAAAATCCTTATATTTCAAAGGAGATCGAAAAAAACTAGTCCTCAGAAGAAGATAAACTCTTTCTTTCAAGGAAGACATTATTATAATCCAAGCAAGAAGCAATAATAATAATAATAATAATAATAATAATAATAATAATAATAATAATAATAATAATAATAATAATTAGGGCTTTTCACTGGTAAAATTCAATGCAAAACCCTCAAAAGTAACAATTGAGGCTAGAGTTTAGAAGACTGAAGAGAAAGAGAAATAGAGGAGGCTAGGTTTTATTTATTTATTTATTTATTTTGCAACAGTTATACTTTAATAATAATAATAATGACAAACAAATGGGCCAAATGGTGTTCCCTTTTGCTTTTCACCCCTGTCCACGGCTTAGTAGGATACTAATTATGTCATACTCAACCTACTCCCACAATAAACAATATACTTTGGTGGTAAGCTAAATTGCTTATATACTCCATAGTCCATACTACTTTTAATAAAATGTTTTACTAGTATCTTCGGGATAAAGACTGTTTAAAAATAACGAGGAAAATTAATTTTATTTATACGATAAACTCTATTTTATACAGTACTACATTTTTATGACCTTATTAATTTTAGATAAGTGCATCTTTTGTGTTATTAAGATATTTTTAAATAATTGCATCACTTTTTCATATTTCTATTTCATATTCACGATTCTTTT
This sequence comes from Chenopodium quinoa, assembly GCF_001683475.1. Lineage (NCBI taxonomy): Eukaryota > Viridiplantae > Streptophyta > Magnoliopsida > Caryophyllales > Amaranthaceae > Chenopodium > Chenopodium quinoa. The sequence continues at coordinate 924,857 of NW_018745190.1, forward strand.
ATATACTATGTGATTTGGACTTTTGAGTTTAATTGTCCGTGTTGGACTTACAAAACCAAGACATTTGGACACTTGATGACTTGAACAACACCAAGAACTTCTTTTCACAAAATAGTTGGGTAAGACACTTAGGACCTGTTCATATTTAGTTCAGTTCAGCTCAAATCGGTTCACTTCAACTCCAATCAGTTCAGTTCAGTTCAGCTCTTAATTTCCCTCTCTCATAAAATATTCATTTCAGCTCAGTTCAGTTCAGTTCAGTTCAGTTCAGTCCAGCTTCAATCAGTTCAGTTCAGTTTAGTCCAGCTCCAATCAGTTCAGTTCAGTAAATGTGAACTAGACATATATACTCATCTCGGACATGGATACCCTAGTTTGAATAACAATTGTGAATTAAATACTCTAACTTACCTTTCAATGACATTTTATATTTTCATCTTTATTTAATTACAAACTAAAAAATTCGCATTAATTCACTTGCATAAAACTTTAGTATATACAAGTGAACCACTGATTTAAAAACGAATGAGCATAAAATATAGAAAGATGATGATCGATAAGACATATTAGGAAGTCGGCCGCTATATTAGGTTTACGTAGAGCTGTCAGTTTCTGACCCGAACTGTTAAACCCGACTGTTTCGAACCGATCCGAAAAGGAACTGAATTGTTTAAAACCCGTTTTTTGGAAATCGAAAACTGACCCGACCCAATTTTTTCCAAACCGAAACTGAACTAAACCGAATTTGTGCAAACCGTTACTAACCCGACCCGTTATCAAGCCAAACCGTTACAACCCGAAACTGAAAGCAACCCAAACCGATTACGTTTAAACCCGATAGTAACCCGACCCATTTTAAACCGAAAACCATTAAAATCCGATAAAAATCCGATAAACCTAAATCGTTCCAACCCGTAACCCGTTGTGACCGAACCGGTTATAATCCGTAACCCGTTGTGACCGAACCGTTTACGACCCGTAGCTCGTTATGGCCAAACCGTTTAAAACCCGTAACCCGTTATGACTGAGTCATTTACAACCTGTTACCCAATATGTTTATGATCTAATCTGCTTCAACCCACTACTCGATAAACCCAACTTATTTATGACTTGACTTGATTATAACATGACTCGTTCCTACCCATTATCTAACTAATTCGACTCGATAATCATCCGACTCAATTTTAACCCGATATGATTTTGATTAGAAACCCGTTTCAAATTAGGTAAACTCGTTTTCAAACCAACCAAGTTCAATCTAAACCGATTATAACCGAAACAATAATGGTTGGACCCGATTTCACCCGATCTATTTTGAACCGAAACCCATTTTCGAACCGACCCAGTTAAACCCAAACTGATTATGACCCGAACCAATTACAACCCGTCTTGATTAAGACCCGAACTGTTTTTAACCGAAACCCACATTAAATGGGCTAAACCCGTTTTCAAACCGACCCAGTTCAACCCAAATTGATTATGACCCGAACCGACTAGAACCCGATCCGATAAGAACCCGATCCGAATAGAAACTGCAATTAAAAAAACCAAACCGAACTGACCCGATAGTTTTCAAAACCGACCCAAACCGACCCGCTTATTATTTCAATCCGTTATAAACCGACCCGTTATAACCCGAAACTGATAAATCCAACCCAAACCCGAACTGTTTAACCGAATTCACACCCTAGGTTTACGTAAACATGTTTGATGCCATAGGAGATAGGACCCATTGCATGTTGATGATGTGATAGGATATTAGGATTGCATTAGAAGTCCACGAACTTTAACTTGATAGAAAGTAAGATGTTTAATTAATTAATAACTAAAGCTTTTCATTCAATTTGCAAATCAGCCAAACAAATGGCAATGCAACTTGAAGACCAAAGTAAAGAGTCGTAACTTAATCAAGGCTCAAGAGGCATTTGAATTTCATAAGAAAGATTATATCTTCGAATTATTTCACAATATCCAATATCAATATAATGTAATAGAAAGGAAAAAAAAAAAAAAGTTTTTGTTTTTATATGTTTTAACGTCAATAGGCTTTTTTTTAACCTTTTTTGCTTCTCTCAATTAATCTATCTCCAAATGAGTTTTAAGTCCATATCCCTACTTTATAAAAAGTAGAATCTTGCTCTTATGAATAGTGTTGTGACAATTATAACCACAAAAATGTGTATTTACGCATTTGCCCCCATTTAATATTACAAGATTTTTTTAATATTGTATATCTTCTCTTTGTTATTCAGTACTTCCCTACTTTATAAAAAGTAGAATCTTGCTTTTATGAATAGTGTTGTGACAATTATAACCCAAAAAATGTGTATTTATGCATTTGCCCCCATTTAATATTACAAGATTTTTTTTAATATTGTATATCTTCTCTTTGTTATTCCGTACTTTTTCATCTCTTCCCATTCAATCGGTTGAATTATTGGTTTCAAATTTCAACCACAAAGTCACTGACAATTTTCAAAGGTATTTTGCAATTTTAATTTCAATTGTTTTATAAGGTTTTGATTGATTTTAGATTTTAAGGTATTATCCTTTTTAAATTTTAGGGTATGGGTATTAATCTATTTTTCCTAAATTTGATTGGATTTTGAAAGAAAAAAAATATAGTAGATAATTAAAGTGAATGGAAAACCAGAAACACTATAAACGAGGGAAATATACCAACTTCCAAGCACTACCCCATGGAAGCCCCTCATGTCTCTTTCTATTCTTTCAATATGATCATTTCATGAATATTTGTCAGTGACTTTGTGGTTTGTCCAGTTAAGCGCTACCACAAATCCGATCAAAAGGTACTTTAATTTTTTCCCTATACGATTTTTTAGGATTTTTATTTATGATCTTTAGATTGTACTTTGGTTTTGATTTTGGGGATTGTAGAATTTTACAAAGGTCGCTTTCAACATTGCTATTAGATTCGTTGTTATGAGATGCAAAGGACATCTAAATTTCGATTATAATTTTGGGATTACGAGCATAAAATGAGAGTCCACAACTTTAAAAGATGCAATTTTTCAAGGTACATGTTTTTTAAAGGGAGTAGAATGTCTTTGTGCTTAGGCTCTGGATGTATATTCTATATTTAAAGGAAAGGAGGTGTGAGTAGTTCTCTTATCAATCCTAACCTACCTTAAAGGTTTATTGTTACTTGTTAGAAGAGAAGATACCGCTTTTCTGGTGAGATTCTGATATGATGCATCCTAATAATGCTATATGCTCTGCATCTAATGAGTATCAACTTATTAATGATTTACTGTATTTCTTTGTATTGTTGAGTTGAATTAAGCTGAGCTCAAGCTTGCCTGCATCGGATAACTAAGCTCTTCTTACATTGGGTTTAATTACAAAGTATTAAAAAATAAAAAAAATAAAGCCCCTAGACCAATATACAAAGAGAGGAAAAATAAAAGCTACTCCGTATTTTATTATTTTGGATTTCTACATTGGGTTCAAGATACCAAAACTTTATATTAGATGATCATATTAGACTTAACAACAATACTAAGTATAAATGCACGTTGCATTGGACTTAGGCAAAATCCAAACTCAAAACTAAAATTTAACACCTAAGAGTCCTAACTACTCAGAGGGTACTCAAGAATAAATTGATGCAAAATTTCATTATTCCTCTGTTTGTTTCTCTTTGTTTTTCAACTTGTAATATGTATCAAAATTTTATTCTAGAGAATCATCTAGACTCTATAAGAAAAACATATAAATGCTATTTTTTACTCTTTAAAATACATAAGAAAAAGGTTAAGGATATATGATTTTGAACTTAATAGTCGATTATTACTTTTTCTAAAGGTTCATTGTATTAATCCTTACCAGTTTCAAGGTATTTAAAGATTGCATAAGACATTTTTCCGTGCAAAATGCTTACTAATCATAACTATGTACAAGCTAAAATCTTAAGTACGAAGACAAGCCTTGATAACTTCTCCGCATTGGCTAGCCATGTTGCGCGCATCGCGCGCGTTGGCCACCCTAGTCTTGTAAAAAGTTTGAGCAACTCTTAATCTCTTATGAATAGTATTTGAATAATAATACCTTCTTAAATGTTTATTAACTTATTTACCTATAGATATTTGTTTATATTTTTTTTTTGCACTCAAGATATTTGTTTATATAATATCTCTCATTAATCTTTTTTTTTTTTTTTTTTTTTTTTTTTTTTTTTTTTGTTGACAAGAAGAGAAAGGGATTTCATTAATAAAATATAGCCAAACGACACTTACATATAATTCCTAAGAAATTAAAATTTCCAACAAGTACACATCTTATTATACATTTAATTGACAATCGCCTTTATAAAAAACTTCATCCGAAGCAATACAATCTGTGAGTTCGCACTGATTCGGATCTTCAGCTCTCGTCATAGAAACATATAAAGAAAATATAATCAAGAGAAAAATCATATCTCTTGGATGAGATCTATTATTGAAAGAAATTTAAAGGTTCTTGGGGCTTACCACCGGCAAGAACACCAGTGAAGGTCCCTATAAAGATTCACAATTGAGACCAAGAGGAAAAGAGATGGTAGAGGTGGAGAGAAAAGGGAGAGGTCGGAGAGAAAAAAAAACCTTCAAAAAAATTGAAAAACCTAGCAATGGAGGCTAGGAAAAACCTTCCCAAGGGAAAACCCTAGAGGGAAGAAATAAAATCCTCCCAAGGAGAAAACCTAGAGGGATGATTTAATCTCAAAAAAATCTCTCTAATTAATCCTACCAACAACTAAAGTTATAACATAAGGATAAATATAAAAAAAAACTACTATAACTAATTATGGCTTCCACGTTAAGTCGTCACTCGTACCCAGCCACCCTAGTACATTCAAAAACTAACAGAAAGACTTGCGTGAACCTGGTTCACAGTACTGTGAACCCGAAATTTATACACACAACTAACATTATATTGAACATATAGCGACCCTTATTTTTAACATAGTAAACTTTATTAAAACTTGTACAATGGTTAATATTATTGTAAACATGAATACGACGTTATGACTAATTTTAACATAGTGACCTTTATTATTCCTATTGACCAGTATATGAAGTATTTCATTGAAAAAGTTAACCTCTTATAGCCTATATATTACCAAAATGACTTTTATTTCAACATAGTGACCTTATTTTTATTATAATAACTTTTTTTTAATTAATAAAACAACCATAGTTTCTCTAATATTAGTGGTTCACAATAAATTAGTGTGAACCAAGTTCATTTAAGAATTTGTGTCATTCTAATTAGCGAGTCCATGGAAAGGTCACTTAAGTACACAAAGGTACTATTAAGACAGCAAAGGTGCGTATTTGTCAAAAATTCGGCAACTCCCCAATTTTTTTTTAAAAAGGAATGATTTTCTTATTGTAATGATTTCATTTATTAGAAGAAAAAAGAAAAAAAAATAAAGAGAGATTTTCTTCCTGTTGTAAAAATTTCAATAATTGGTGTAAAAAAAAAAAAAGAGGGGGGAGATTTTGATAATTTATTCAAATAAATTGTCTGAATATATTCTCTGAACTAGGGCATGTTCCCACAGGGCCACAGATATAATAGAGGTTATAAATAGGTCAGTCACTTTCGCCATTTTGCGCATCATGGTGATTTCTTCTTTTTTTTTTTTTTTTTTTTTTTTTTTTTTTTTTTTTTTTGACACAATGGTGATTTCAATATATAGGGTTTAATTTCAGACAATAGTTTGGACCATTTGACTAGGATATGCTAAAATATTGGCAAAAGAGCCAAAAAATAGATAGGGATTGTTGGACATGCCGACCTGAAGTACAGCCTTAAAGGTGTCTTTAAAGACAATTTTGAAAGAAACTTCCTGTCACTAGTACTTAATCTTCCACAGAAAGGATGAATGAGAATCATCAACAGCATACTTCAGTCCTGATGATATCCGAACATTTGAAATTGCCGCCAACTTGGCTCTTAAGAGGCGTAGCAAAAATATATGCCGTGATTTTTTCTTGCTCAGCACCCGAATATAAGCTGTCAATCCAAGCCATATAACTTCTTGTTTTGCTACTTTAAGTACTTGATTGCAGTCAGGCTCGTAATTAACTTTATACATCCTTCGCTTCATTAGTCTGTACATATATCTGACAATCAAAAGGTTCAACAAAATAGTTCATACCTTGTATCTCATCAATCAATATATCAGAGCCTTAATCCCATAAGTGGAGTCGGCTATATGATTAAATAAAAATTCAGATTTATTCCGTACATGGAGTTAAAGCAGGGTTATTATCCATATTCCGCAGTTGAATTTAGACCAATGCGAAAAGAAATTGAAAAGAGATGACTTTACAGCAACAGAAAGCACTTTTGAGCACTGCCTTTATTTTCTGTATGGCATGACAATGGATTTTCAATAGGAACTCTTTCAAAAAGGAAAGTGAAATATAGGAAGATAAAGTTTAATTTTTTAGGCGTACCTAATTGACCCTTCTATACTAGAGAGGCAGGAACCTGGCTGAAGCTTGCACCAGAATGACAATTCACGGACGTAACAATGGAACTTCATCGCGCACACCACAAAAGCTTGGTACACATTTAGCCTGATGGTAGCTGGTGAGTTTATACTTGTATCATAGAATATAGGATGACATTTAGGCCGCATATAAGCACGCAACTTGGCCTTTAATTGACGTCCTGGTCTATGCTGCCAGCTCACAGTCAGCGTCGAACTCATATGATCATTTAGGTACCTGCTCCAAGATAAGATTTAACAACATTTCACGTCACTATTGAGGAATTCACTGCATGGCAGATTACAACAAGTTCAATGATAGTACGTTCAAAATGATTTCACATTAGCAATGATGACCTCAGAGCAAACCGCAACAAATTAAAAGGGTATTTTTTAACCATTTACTAAATCAAATTATTAGACCAGGTTGCAAAAAAACCAATTAAGCTTGAGTACATAACATCAAAGTTCAGGGCTGTCTACAACATAGGTTTCATTCTTTTCACCTAAAAACACTACTTGGAACTTATTTTTAGTTGTTTATTGAACATTGTAGCTTTTGAACTAATTGGCACCGAAACTTATTTTCATAAAGATGAAAAGTTAAAGAACATAATTAGTTAATAGCTTAATAACACATCGGAGAAAGCATCCGTTTTTCTGCTCACAGAAAATTGAGAATTTTAGGGGGAAAAGGATAAATATTAAAAAGTATTTCCTTCCTAGCTACTGCCATTACTTGCGGTACACGAAACATTATTACAACCAATATAAAATCACGGGAAAAGGGGAATTATGAACATTTGATTGTATAATTATCAATTTGGTACATACTATATAGTCTGTTTCTCTTCAGAGTTAGGGAAGCATTTGTATAATGTGAACAAAGGTTTCACATGATGGCTCTAGCCTGTCCTTATACTTGTCACTTTCATATACCATGAAATGACTAGACTTATATTTGATAGTCTTATGTTAAAGCAAAGATTCATTGATGTAATAGTTACTCCTAATTCCTAACATTGATTAACAAGTGTCTTTACAGATTAGGCACACATATGGACTATCTAGTTATTGCATTGGAAACTTCTGACTAATATTACTGTCTATATTTGAAACTGAAAATGTTGCATTTAAATTCCTTAATGTGAAAAAAAAAAAAAAAAAAAAAAAAAAGAAAAGAACAAAAGTTTATCAAGTGGGATAGATATATGGAATAGAAAAAGTACATAAAGCACATGTCTCAAGCAAACTGATACAAGTAAATCTAATGTACCTTCTAGTATTACTAACAATTTAGCAACGTTTATATAATTAACTTGCTAGCTGCTCCTTAATGGAATAGTACCCAATACCAGTTCACACATTCTGACCTCCCAGAAATGTGGTAAGCACACTTGTAATTCCAGTCATTGTCGTTCATAAATGGAGACATCCCGAGATTCATGACTCAAAATAGTTCACAAGAAAATTATTTAGGCCCTAATTCTCTTCACCTTAAAAAAATAATATTTAGTAAAAATAATTTCAGTTTAGTAAAAATAAGTTCAATTCAGTAAAATTAAGTTCAGTTCAGTAAAAATAATTTCAGTTCAGTAAAAATAAGTTCAATTTAGTAAAATTCAGTTTTCTTAAAGAAGAACTATAATTGAAAATCAGTAAAATAATTTCAGTTCAGTAAAATAAATTTCAGTTCAGTAAAAATAATTTAAGTTCAGCAAATATAATTTTGTTTCGGTAAAAATAATTTCAGTTCAGCAAAAATAAGGTGAAGAGTACGAGGCCTTATAGTCAAGTAGACAACACAATCCCCGAAAATCGGTATCATTTTCTAGCTACATGATCTTTAGTTGTATGAAAAACAAAAACACATACTCCCTCCGTTTCATAATATTAGTCCCATATACTATTTTGGGCATTTCAAAAAGATCTACCCATATTGAATATAATTCATTTATAACTTGATTGTTTTTGGAATTAATTGATTGTGGATTGATGACATGACTCTAAGTAAGGAAAATTTTACCTTAAATTATACAATTATGACTTGTGCTTTCCTAATAAAAAAAATCAAAAAAGTTAAATAAAGTAAACTAATTATTAATTATGTTGTACTTTAATGTTAGATTCCAAATATATTTGTTTTCTTATTTTATGTGATTGATTCCATATGGGACTAACATTATTAAACGGAGGGAGTACAAAATAGAATGACTTGAAACAACAAAAAAGGCCAGTCTAGGAATTACCTACTGTAGTCTGCCTGAACCTCTAAAGTGCAGCTATTGATAAGCAAGCCACTCCATTGCATAAATGAGACACCATCACTGCCTACTAAAAGCCTCTTTGAATCAACTTTATGTGTACCGCCATAATCAAAATTCATGCAGAATTTCTCCTGATTCATGTAACAGTTATAGGCATGAAATCCTCTTCGCAACCTGGAGAAGAAGCTACTAGCCTGTTTTTTGGATGTTGATACCAACAAAAAGTCATCAACAAACCTGAGTAAGAGATACTTGGGAGAGGAAAAAGATACAGCTGAAGTAGCTACAAGAGCAGCTGAACCATTGTCAACATGAATTGGCATGTCTTGACCAGATAGGGAAAGATAGGGAAAGATAACATTCCTCTCCATATGTCCATAGTACAGTGTACAAAGCAGACTTGATAAAACACTCCCCTGAGGGATGCCAACAGTTTGCAAAAAATAATATTGACCTAATTTGAGCACATTATTCTTCAGATGCTCCTTCAAATTATACATAAGTTCTTCCCTTCTTACAGTCATGCCTTGCTCCTGCAGTCAATAACATGTTACACATTAATCAGTTTCACCGTGTCTTGTAAAGTTGCACAAAACAAAACTGCTCTCCTGACGGAAGCATCTTCAATTGAAGGTTCCGTTTAAAGCAGAATGGTCAAGCAGAAATTAGACTATAAATGACACACAAAACCCTGGTTTCAAGGACATGTTCATAGAAACTAATTCAAAAACACCTTTTTTTATTCTGTACACAAATACAAATTTTGGGAAATGCACATTCGACACATCTACCATAATCAGTTCACTTTCAGTTAACGACACATCATATGTGGCTTAACTGATCATTCTTAACAAGCGTTCTTCAAAAACCCTCTCCTTCACTAATGTTTATCTAGGTGTTGAATTTTATGATGTGCTTAGGTTTAAAGTCAGAAATACCAGTCACCTGTGCATCTGAGATCAATTCAAATACGAACACCATTTTAATGGCTACTTTACAAACTTATTTACCTGATTCACAACAACAGTCTGGCAAGTCCTTTGATGGACAGGAGGAATGTCTTCTGTCAATCCACTATTGTTACCTTCAATCATCAACTTTCGATTTTCAGAAATCCACAGGCACTTTTTCCTGCAGAAGATCTCACAGGACTTCTGCAGGGAATATTTGTCCGCCATTTGTATTTCATCAATTACCGAAAGAAGCTTATCCTGCTTGACAGTATCAAATGCCTTTTGTACATCTGAAACTACAATGTATACCATAGGCATAGTTGGCTGTCCTTCCTTCAAATGCCTCAGAAATGAACATAATTTCCTATGGATGTCATTATAAGAAAAAACAGTGGAGCCCCACCTTTCCGGTTCGTTCACCTTCAGATCCTTGAATATGACTTGCAAATTGCGCAGAACAGTATTTACAGACTTCAAAAAGGGGGCATTTCTGTTATGAGTTCTTTTTATTCTCTTCTTTTTGCGCAATTGAGCATGTGAAAGAGATCTTTTAATGCAAAATCTGGATGCTGCTTTCAGATTCGCTATTGGTCTTGCTCCATTTTCTTTTGGGCAAAGCCTAACCTTTGAGAAACCAAATGACCTCTTGCTTAATATTTCTGCTACAGATGCATTATTCAAGGAACGGTAAGTCTGATCCTTCAGCGATGTGATAACTCTGTTACTCAACTTCTGCCAAATTGATTTCCTATAATAATACAAGTTCTGTTTACCCTGCTCACTTTCCGTGACGTAAAAATTGTCCTGTACAAGGGGTACCACAATATGAGAAAAGAACCAAAAGATCCATCGTTCCAGAACCATCTGTTTTAAAGGACAATGGCCAATGTTTTGTGAATTTGACGATACCACAGAAATTTGATCGCTTGTAGGCTTAAAGACAAAGGCATTAGAGCACTTGGAAGCCTCAATATTTGATAGGAATGGAAATTTTGACACTTCTAGCTTATGCAAACATTGCTTTAATGAAAATTTCTCAAACCTCCGCAGCTTAATAAATTTAGAGATGTTTCTTCGCAAGATTCTGCGGCTTAATGGTAATCCTAAAAGATCAGGTGGGACTATATTCCGACAAACAGCCCAAATATATGATACGACTTCATCCTTTAAGCAATATGGCCGGCTGAGACCGAATTGACGCTGAATGACTTCAGTTGTTCTCCTGTGACCCCTTGTTTCGGTACAAGTAAGCCTCTTGGGCAACTGGTCAGTTCCTTGAAACACGTCTTGTTTAGAATTTGATTTCTCTGATTCCATTTTTCTAGGCTGAAAAAAGATCAATTGTTAGACTAACAATCTACACACCAAATTTACAATATTTACAAAAACAATCCAAATCTCTTGCTAGCATCCATTACAGAATTGAAGTAGAAAAGTATTCAGTATAGACATTCCTGTATAGGATCAGAATCTAAGAACATTCCTGTCCTGGCCAACCCTTATTTTTTAAAAGGTGCAGATTTTCAAAAGACTTGGCAACACAGTACCTGTTTTGACATTTTCCACATCATTGTACTTGATAAAAAAAAAAAAAAAAAAAAAAAAAAAAAAAAAAAGAAGCTAAGCTAAGATGCAAGTATGAGGATTCGAACTCATGACCTCTATAATCTCAAATACATGACCCCACTGATTAGGAAAAACATAAAATTCTCAAATTAAATATATATATATATATATATATATATATATATATATATATATATATATATATATATATATATATTTATATATAAAGCTAGGTATAAGCATTAGATATATTTCCTAAAATGGTACTCTGTATTTATTTTTATTTTTTTGAACCACTCACTTTGCTTCATTCTATTTTTGGCTTGTCCCTTTTACCATCTTACCCCTTCAACCACACAATAATTATACCTTTCCACACACTCGTACTTTATTCATCATTTTCTTATACAAATCCACCTTTTTACATTTCACTCTCTTACTTTATCCTACTTAATCTTACACCCACTCACATTCTTCAATAATTTCATAAATTGCATATCTATAGTAACTGAATAGAACATAATATAATGGAGGGAGGATTATTCATGATGATATTAAGCAAATCAATGTTATACATGTTCAATTAATACTTAATGTTTCAATCAGACTCTTGTTAGAGCCCTTACGGCTGCGTTTATCAATTTGATATGAATAAATATTTACATGTAATGTTTAAAGTATATAGACATGTATGCAAAAGTGATAGAAAGGTACATTATTAATGTTTGGAAACATGCTTTGGTATAACTCTCAAAAGAGAAAGTAGGTACATTTATATGAGATGAAAGATAATTCACCTCAAGACTGGAACCAACATCTCCATCTCTATCAAGCTGAAAAAGAGGTTGAGAAGGACAGTGCTTCTCCAATAACCTTATATGGTGGCATTTCTTCGCTCTGCGAAGAAAGACCTTAAGCAACTTCACGAGAGAATGGTATCTGGAAAATTCATTATAAATAGCCATGTGTTAAAATCATTATTAAATTTTAATATATCTGAGCAGTGGCTCTTAACCAAATAAAATAATAATTCATGCTAAAGAACTTGCACAGCGACAGAATATTTTGCATGCTTCTGATGTAAAGCTAGTCATCTTCCTTCATAAACAACCTTCAGATTACTGAGCCAACAGAGATTTGCACTTAATCTAACATCACACATTGAAAGGTTTCCACGAAGGGATAAAGAGCTAGGAACAGAGTAGAGTTGCTGCAAGTAAATTTAGAAGGGTCAAACAGTCCTCTTCATTAGCATTAAAGAAGAAATTCAAGAAACTGGTTTAAGCTAACATCTTTTCCAGTCAATTGAATGATGAATAATTTCTCCAGGTACCAAGAGCTTAATCAATTTTTAACCTCGTCATTGAGCTATATTCAATATCTCCATCAAAACGTCTTCCCAGTTAAAAAGGAGATGGTCACAGAAATTATCAGATGACACATCGATTTTACCGGTACACAGTCATGGTAGAAGACTAAAATTTTCAGCCAAATGGAAATTCTTCTAGTCAGGTAATTCCACAGAAATCTGCTACATGCCGCTTCCACGCCTTTTGAAGTTATGAAATGTCAAACTGAACGTCCTTTGCCTCTTGCAACAGAAACCGTTAAAGAGGATAATTTTGAAACAAGACTGATGTATTAAAAAAATAATAATAATAAAAAATAATCTGATGTATCACACCACTTACACCATATAGTCAAAAGAGGCAACACTGCAAGAGGTGGAGAATGTTGGAACAAGACTATCTTAAGGAGTTTGACATCTGAAATGAAATGAATTTTTAGCAATAATAGGAAAACAAAATTTCTTTTGGAAAGACCAAAAAAAGAGGACAAGCTATCACTCATATAATTTCAAAATACTACTTCCATTTCTTATTATTTGTAACTTTGGAGCCTTGGAGGGTTGTACGGACTCCTAGGAAAAATTTGTTTGTGAGAGTTAAATGGAGAGAGGAATAACGAGATGCATGTGATGCGGAGAGATATAGAGAGAATAGACAAATTAAAAAGGAGAGAAAACATTTGCTGCAAATAATATGAAACATCTATATTTAGCAAATGTTGCTAATAATGTGAAACGGAGTTAGCATAAAAAATGAAACTAAGAAAAGTATATCCCATCTTAGAATACGAACACCAGAAAAACAATATGAGCAAACATCCATAGGAAAGCCAAATAGGTCATTACAGTACACAGAAAGCTAAATGGAAGCTATGGCCACTATAGGGAAACAAAAAGCCACATTAAAAATTAACTCCGCTTACAAAGATATGCCATCTTTGCTCACTTCCTATCCCTATGTAGTGGTTGGCCTCAGTCGTTTCTAAAGAACAGGAGAATACAAAACAATAACAAGAGAAGCACACAGATCAATTACTCGCATTGAAAGATATAAGCTGAAAAGCTCCTCCCAGTTTGAACGAACTAATAAAAACTGCTTTAAACCCAAGTTTTTCTATGCTCAGTCTAAGAAATTTGTTCAATATGGTCTGGATTTTTAGCTCCCGTCCATCAAGAGCTTTGACCACGGAAACTAGAGAAATTTGTGATGTTAGGAAAGTTTTGTAAAATTATGATATTTTGGCAATTATAGTGTGATTCCGGTAGCAACATACAGATTAGCATATTATCTAAAAGAACATAATAATAATATTCAGGAATATACAGTATACACTTAAATATAAAGAATAGTCAGTAGTGTCTCATGAGTTATAGAAAAAGGATTGCTTGGTAAAGGTTTTTTAAGCCATTATTTGGCAGGAGAAAAAAAAGACCTTGACTAGTATTTATTTAAATTACTGATGGGTTTTTGGTTTTTAATTCCACCACCAACCCTTCCTCCCCAATCTTCTTCCTGTAGTAGTCAAAAAAATCAGGGTAACTACTAACTACATTTGTTGGCAGCCTAAAGTAGTTGTCCACTAATCCTAGCTTTAGAGCAAAATATTCAATCTGATAAAGGTGGCATATGACTAATAAACTCATTAATCTTTCATTAATCCACACAGCACAAATTAAGAGAATGCCATCATGTTCCATTTATAAGCTGAAGTGTCAACAAATATTACTTCCTAGAATATAATAAGCAATATCTGGGAAAGGGGAAAAAAAAATTTGAAATTGAAATATTATTAGTTACTTTTGCCATGCCTCTTCTTATTATAAGTAGAATAAGAAATAGGAACATCCCTTTTCTTTATTTAATATTTAAAAATTTTGTTAGGGCTACCACACAGCCAACATAAGCAGAAAAGAGCTCTATAACTATCCCCACATCGATCCTCACACTCTAAGGGGGACTGGAAAAGAATAGATAGCCATGGGAAGTAGCCAAACCAACTTTATTTTCTCCATTTTCATGAAATTCCATTCCAAAATTTCTTCATTAAAATAACAATGAACGTGTTACATGAGGTTATCAATAATCATCTCAAATTTTTACCATGTTAATATTATTGAGACATCAACAATGCAATTTAAAGAATTAAGCACGGGTCATTAAGTTTCTCAATACTGAAACCTTGGTTGCTTTTACAAATTCCAAATGCAAGTGTCATGTGATTAAAACAACAGATAGGTATAACAACAGAATGATACTCTTACAAGCAAATAGACCCTTGTGAACAAAGCCCACGTTTATGGAAGCATGATGCTGGTAAATTTCTTGAGCTTGTATTTGGCAAACCAAATATATGTAGTAGAAGATCACTTACACCTGCAAAACCAGGTTTCAAGGAGTATAGGATATCTAAGAGATTAAGAAATAACTATAGAACAGAGGAAAAAACAGGCACACAAAGACAACAGAAAAAGTTGCAGCCTACAAATTTTAATAAAGGATACGCTTTTTTAGGAAAAGAGATGATGAATACTTCACATTGTAGAACATAAACTTCCTAGTAATTTCAGCATCTTTAGGGACTCTTGACAGTGATTGAAACACCGAGCAACAGGGGCACAGCTGCATCTCAAATACAAAGTAAACAGTAAAGTGATTAAGTTGTACAAATTTTTGCAAAGTTGGACAAAGTATGACAAAGTTTTACAGGACAGAGCATGTGTCTGGCCAAAATGAGCAACAAAAGAATTTATATACCAACTTTCAAGCATAAAAAAATATTCATATGCTTACGCAAGAAATAAGATAAAATGAAACCAAAGAAGTTTCACTTACGATTGTTCCTATGCTTACCGATTGTTCCATATAGAGATCAGCACCATTTTGATTATCTTTATTTTCAACTGAAGTAGGCACCACCAGACTCTGGCCTTTATTGTTGACCCAACCATGCTGGCAATTCTTGTGAAAATCACCCACGTCGTTCAAATTTTTCCTGGAAGGATCCTGAGTACAGCAGTCTTGTAATGCCAATTTCTTGCGTCTCTTTCGGCGTTGCCAACTTGGCAATCTCAAACGCTTCCTTGGCTCCACTTTGAGCCTCTCAATGGGTTGCTCTTCAGTAGCATGTTGTCCAAGTAAACATTTCTCAGAGATCATAGGGCTCACTTTGGGAGAATTTTTGCCTTGACAGACAACTATTTCAGAGTCAACTGAGCCAAATGAATTCTCCTGACCAGCTCTACAAGGCACCTTGCTGGCAGGCTCTTCAGACTTCGAAATCTTTCCATTGCCTCTTCCTCGCTTTCGCTTGTATCCTAAATGTAGCCATCAAAAGCACATGTCTATAAATACTAGCTCAAAATAGATATTCAGTTTGAATTGAAAATGCAAATACTTTCATCCAACACTTAAGCATGTTTATGAGTGTATGAGTACATCATCTAGCAGGTTTGCCTGCATATTTAAAGTTCCCATTTAAAGAGCTATGTTACTTGGACCCGGGTACCCCATGTCCGACACGGATACGTGTCCAAGCGTCTGACTCGGCTATTTTTTGAAAAAATTCCATGATTTTGAACTAAGAGTGAAGTGTCCAAGTGTCATACCCATGTCCGAGTGTCGAGGGTCCGACACGGGTACGAAATGAAGAGTCCGAGTAACATAGCTAAAGAGAGGTTAGATTCAAGGTGGCAGGAGAATCACACTACAGCCTTTGAATCTTTGAATATGTGCTGAAGTCATATGTAGCTATCAGCATGCATATTGGCGGCAATCATGTAATGATTGTTATAAATGCAATATACTTACTCCTTTGCTCAATTTCTCGTTTCACTGTCACAGTCAAACTTTGTAACTTTGATCATACTTTTTGGCTAGTATATACGAAAAGAAATTATTATGTGGGATTTTGTTAGATTTGCCATGTTGAGTTTCGATATATTGGGTGTAACCCATATTTTTATAATATCAACATTTAACTTTTTCTAAAGTACAGAAGTAAACTTGTTACTCCATAATAGATTACGGGGAAAAAAAAAAAAAAAAAAACTTAAGAAAACAATTCAATAGAGTGACTATTAAAACGGCAATATATGAATAGCTTCAGCATTATTAGCAAATTTTCTTATTAAGCTGTTAAAAATATAGATAATAGTAATTACATAAAGGAAATGGTATAAAAAGTTGGACAAAAGGGATTGTTTGTTGTGGTAAATCAATCAAAGGAAAAGGCAACTGAAACTCTTAATTTCCCTAGAACATACTTCAGCTTGATAATTCTTGAAAAAAAAAAAAAGAAAAAAAACACACCTCTTTAATCAATTTGGAGCTCACCCATTTCCCCTCATCTTGATTCCCACCTACCATTTGGGACTTAAACTCCTCCACGCCATAACAATCGATTACCGAACCTTCTACTCTACTGCTAATCCATCAACAAATCTTCATCAGGTCATCTCTAGCCATTGGCAACCACCACTAGTGCAGACCTTATCATCCTCCATAAGTCTAGCATTAAACACTTCCCTTTATACCTCCGTTCGCTACCACCATGACCCCTACCCCTACCCCTACCTAAAAAACTTAGCCCACCAACCTGATCCACTTACTCAAAAACCAACAACCACTACAACATCTATTCAAAAAAAAAAAAAAAAAAAAAAAAAAACCAACCACTACAACATACCCCAAAGACCAAAAACCCCCAAGACTTTCAACCACCACAACAACCCTAACGTGGCTAACATCACCGACCACTCCCACCAAAAACCCCATTCAAGGTAGGAATCATCCCCATTCCACAACCACCACATCAAAAACCACCATAATAACACAAACTAAAGCGTGATAGAAAGAATAGAAGGTAGCAAAAAAAAAAAAAAATGCAAAATGACTGCAAATGGTTGAAATCCACCATTAAAGCTCTAGATGGCCACCAAAAGTAGATTTCTTGTGGGGGTGGAGCAATAGCGTTCCTTTAGTGATCGCGAGATGATAGGTGGTAGATGAATGGCTACTATGGTCACATGGTGTAAGAGGTAGTGGTGTTGACTAGGTTGGTTCAGGAAGAGGGCATTCATTCTTCTATCAATGGAAAAGGAGCTATATTACAAGACAGGAAAAAGAAGTGGAGGGTTTTGTTGTTCAATCTTCTACTAAACACAACCAAGAGGAATTTAGACCCATTTCTCTTGCCTAACCAAACAAGCTGGAATATATGGGTCTTCCTTATCTTTACTTTCCTGATTATTCCATTTTTTGTAGTGAACTAGATGCCCTCTAAATCTTTCTCACAAGTCACAATAAAGCCCCCTCCATCCAAAAACAAGTCACACACGTCTTTTCGGCTCATTTATTAATAGATAGATGTTGAATGTGAATCAAAAGTTTAAAAAAGTTAGAGGCTATAAACGAGAGAGAGAGAGAGAGAGAGAGAGAGAGAGAGAGAGAGAGAGAGAGAGAGAGAGAGAGAGAGAGAGAGAGTATGTTGGTTAAAGTGTAAGAAAGTGGATAGATTAAGAAAACATAAGCTGGAATGAATAGAAAGAAAACGTAAGTGAAAGGTAATGAGTGAAAACAACTAAAGGAAGTGGGCAAAGAATGCACAGGAAAGCCTTTCTCCTTTACTTGTACAATGCTTACAGTAGGTCAGTAGTAAAGTTACTATCTGGAGATATAACCTTCAACATTCCAAAAGTAAAGGCAGAGAAGAATTAAACAATGTAGAGCTTAACATCACAATGGTTTTACCTACTTGCATCAGTTTCATGCATGGAAGATCCAGAGTCATCTAGGGGTATGCGCATGGGAAGCCTTGCAACCAGCTGACTGACAAGAGGACCCGCTACTTGTTGGTGTGCATTGCACGTGATAGACATAAATATCAATGTGTGCATAAGTAGATGAATCATGATACTATCCCCAACCTGTGCAGAATATAAATTTGAAGTAAATGGAGGCAAATATTTAGCAGAAACTCATAATTATTTCATCAGTTGAATAGCCAAAAGTGTGAAAACATACCCTTTCTAAGGCTAGTTCCCATGTACAGCTAGTTAGAACCTTTACAATGGTGCTGTTCAGTTTAAACTGTGACAATGAGTTCAATACAGCATTAGAATTTGTCACTGCTAGGAGCCATCTAACTTTAAATGCTGAAATTATCTAATAAAGCAACTTCTTTTCTCCTACTCATGCAAATCAAAATAAGGCACTGTTCTCTTCATCTTATAATTGCAGAACCGAAATTATTTTTACTGATTAAAACTTATTTTTAATGATTCTCTATTATATTTGTTCATCAAAGTTACTAATTTTTACTGATTAATTGAACTTTTATTTACTTAATCAAAGGTCCAATATTATTTATACTGAATTTTATTTGAACAAGGTGAAGAGAACAGGGCCTACAACATAAAAGCAGGAACAACAATAGACCTAATAGCGAAATAAATATTTTGTAAATTGCTTTATATTAGGCGTGGCAACGATCGCATGAACCCTAGAAAAAAGTGTCCGTCACTATTTTAGAATTTAGACATCCTCATTACCCTGTTACCCAGACTCGTGAGTTTCTTATATCATCTGTTGACAATTACTTAAGAACCTAACACCCCTCCCCTTGTCACAAAGGCCAGTCACACATTCCATGCTTGTGTCTTGATTCTGTCTCCAACCCAACCAGATTCCATTATAATTGATGTGTACACAGCACAGGACTTACCTACTGTATAGAACAATGTTCGCCAATCCACAAAGTACTCTACCAACCCATGACACAACCACTATGTACCTTCCTTGCAACAAACTTGTAAGCCAAACCCCTCTACCTAACTTCATCCAATAGCCACACAACCACATAGTCTTGGCTTAATGACCAAAAAACCAAGACCTTAAAAGTTTAAATGAATTGGTTGGGTATGAATTGGTCAAAATACACCTAATCCCATGTAACTCTAATAATCAACATGAAATATTGAGTTGGTAGCCATGTAACTTTGTACGAGTACAATAATAATCCACTTAATTTTGCATTTGGAGACAAAGGCTTTTCTATGGTAAAGGCTAATAATTATTATATTTTGGTTGGATTCAATGGGTTCCATATACTCTCTTGGCCATCTAGAGGTGGGGTATACAAGGTTAGGGAGGTGGAAGATGAATGAATTGTGTCACGATACATTCATCATCAAGTGTCTTCTCCATCATTCTTAGTGCCTCTTTAAGCTTGCCGACATGGGGCAATGGTCTTTTCATGGCATGAACGTTACTAAAGTAATGCATGATAGAGATTTGTTTTCTTCTTTGTAATTTCGTTTAGTAGATAAGTGCCCCTCACTATAATATAATGGAATTTCATCTCTTAAATACAATAAACAATTGATAATTTCATGCTAGACCTTTCAAACATGCAGATGAGAAAGATAACATGATTATTTATCATAAAATTAAGGATACCTTCTGATAACCATGGCATAAGACATTAGATGGTGCAGTTGCCTTATTGAATAATGCTTGAATGGTCTTCTCAACAATCTAAAAGCACAAAATAGGTACAATTTTATCTAGCAAGAAAATAAAATTAGTTTGCACTAAAAACCAATACATGCGAATTCATACAATAATTTTTTATTCAAAGTTTCAAACATGGAAACAACCAGAAAAAAAAGGAAAAAAAAAACACACACACACACACAGCAAACAATAGCAGAAACTTAAACTATGAGAAACTAGTGTGGTGATGACGGGCAGCACAATTTTTTTTCTCAATTTGTCTAAGGTAATATATCCTCAGAATCACCTATACAAATTAAGTTCACTTAATCCCATGGCATATTTACACCCACATTGCTCAGTAGCAGAAAAAAGTATGAAAACAAATCAGCTAGCAGATACTACAATTTGTCTGCTTTCAATAAACAAAAAATACTACTACTTGTCTAGGCATAATTTTGCTGGTTTCTGCACCCAATTCAAAACCATTTTATACCACTACCACTAATCCACTCATATGCAATATTTTGTTAAAATTAAGCTAGAAGCTCAGAAAATTGACATCCAAACCTCAGTACAGCTCGAAAAACGGTAATTATTAATTAGTACTCTGTATGTGAAATGAAAGAACATCATGAAAAAGTTTCAGAGTTTTAAGTAACTAACATCTACTATTCTACTTATGACTAAGGAGCTGGAACTACCCTGAACCTGAAGTTTTTGAGAGAAACCCAAACCCGAACAACCCAAGTTCAACCCGATGTGACCCATGTATCATACATATATTATACAAATACCTAATGTTTTACATTATTTGTATACATTTTTTAGCACAACTCAAAATCAACCCAAAATCTAACCCGCCCAACCTATTGACCCGAAACCTTACTTTGCTTACATGATTTCTCCGTTAGAGTTCACTATATGATCATTTCAGATAATCCCACTTCACTTAACACACAATTCAACCAAATTAGTAATAAAAATATGCTAAAAATTCCACAAAACAAGCAAAACCCAGAAAAATTAACCAACAAAACAGAACTAAAAACAAAGAACCTGCAGCTGAGACCAATGTCGAGTGAAGCTAGAAAGAGGGGGAAAAGGCGGAGCATTATGAGGAACAACAACAAAGCAAGTAGTCATCAATCTACGATACTCAATTGGATCATCAGGTCTAATCAAATACGTCATTGCAGCATCATCATCACCATTGCCGAAAACACAACGAATGCATTTACCCTTTCCATTGCAATTGCAAAATTTGGGGATAATTGAGATAATTGTTTTGGAAAGTGAAGCTGCTTTATCTCTGAATTGTCTCCATAATACGTTTGGAACTCTTTCTTTCTTCTTCTTTCCCATTTTTTTGGTATGAATATGAGATGTTTTACATGATTTGAAGGGTTTTTGTTGGGTTGCAGAAATTGGTGAGCTGATTTTGGTGTTGGGAGTTGGAAGATGAATTGCCACTGACAATTCAAAACTCCATAGACTTAGAAAGTCGTACATTCATGTAATCTTGCACCATAAGCATCACATTTGCCTACGGACTTGCTAGGCTATGTCCTGTTTAACTTATTTTAACTTATTTAAGCGTGTAATAAGTTTATATAAGTTCAGTTCAAATTTAATAACTTTTTATAAGGGTTAACTAAATACAAATTACAACTAAAATAAGTTTTAATAAGATCTAATAAATTCAAATAGTTCAGGTAAGTTCAAATCAGTGAAAATCGGGTGAGTAGAACACACCCTTAGTAAATAAGCAAATAAACGATATACACTTGTCTCAATGTTGTGTAAATTGACAATTATCAACTTAAAAGATGATTTCGCGCTACCCTTGGTGAAAGAAAATATGTCCCAAAGTGTATGGAAATATATGGGTTTGCGAAAAATTGATAAAGTGACTTAGAAAGTCGTACATTCATGTAATCTTGCACCATAAGCATCACATTTGCCTACGGACTTGCTAGGCTATGTCCTGTTTAACTTATTTTAACTTATTTAAGCGTGTAATAAGTTTATATAAGTTCAGTTCAAATTTAATAACTTTTTATAAGGGTTAACTAAATACAAATTACAACTAAAATAAGTTTTAATAAGATCTAATAAATTCAAATAGTTCAGGTAAGTTCAAATCAGTGAAAATCGGGTGAGTAGAACACACCCTTAGTAAATAAGCAAATAAACGATATACACTTGTCTCAATGTTGTGTAAATTGACAATTATCAACTTAAAAGATGATTTCGCGCTACCCTTGGTGAAAGAAAATATGTCCCAAAGTGTATGGAAATATATGAGTTTGCGAAAAATTGATAAAGTGATGAATAAAGCATTATCATTAGACCTTAGTAAGGTATAAGACATTTTTCAGTAGTCATTTTGAACAATGACTAAAGGTATGAGTTGTAAAGGAAACTATTGAGCTTAACCAATCTTTTTTTTTTTTTGTTTTTTTTTTTAATAGGAGCTTAACCAATCTAATCATGAGAAAGCTTGACAAAATCATGGTTTTGAATAGCAAAGTGCATCATACCTTTACTAGAGGATTAGTAAAAAAAAATGGTATAGATGAAATTGATTATTTTTGGTATAATGAGTAAGGGATTGATAAGATTATTGGTACTCGCAACAAGGAATGATTATACAGAAATATTATGATTTTACCTTTAGGTATATGAGTAAGGCCCTGTTCTTTTGAGCTTCTGGGCAGAGCAGAGCAGATTTCAGGCGAGCAGAGCAGATTTCAGCAAAGCAGAGCAGAGCAGAGCAGAGCAGATTGAAGCAGAGCCGAGCAGAGCAGAGCAGATTTCGTTATTATTATTATTATTATTATTATTATTATTATTATTATTATCATTATTATTATTAATTATTATTATTATTATTATTATTAAAATTATTATTATTATTACTACTACTACTACTACTACTACTACTACTAATATTATAATAATAATAGTAATGATTTTTTATTGTTATTAAATATTAAATATTATTATTATTATTATTATTATTATTATTATTATTATTATTACTACTACTACTACTGTTTTGGGTGTTTTTGTCCCTCGGGAGAGTTACAACACGAAGACTGGTCCGGGGTGAGCTGTACCTGCAAAACAAACGGAGACACCAGTTGGGTGGTGCTCCGCCTCCGACGCACAAGTTAGTCACTTGAAGGGAGAAAAAGGTGCGGAAATTTAGGTAGGGATCTGCTCGGATTCCAAGCTCAGGATGTCTCTATCAAAGAGTAAATGTGTAATAAATGATCCAAAAACCTCTCCCCAAAAAGAGGGTCATCTCCCTATTTATAGGGTCTCTGGGATTTGTGCCCCTGATTAGGTCACTGTACCCTAATCAGTGGTGGGCTGCGCCGCTTCGCGGCTTTCTCGGGACTTGGGCCTGAAGGCCGCCCTTTTTCCCCTTATTTTCTGGAGCGACACGTGTCAAGCAGAGATTGGTCCACTTTGGGCCATCCTGAGGCTGACACGTGTCGTCCTCTGATTGGACCACGTGGCGGGGTAAAATTACCCTAAACATTTGCCCCTCACAGATGTGACGTGGCACGCCATGTGGCATCTGTGACATGTTTCACGCTTCGATTGGCGGTAATTTTACCATTAAAGAGTAACCGTTCACCTTCCGGGTAAATTACGGAAATGCCCCCGTTTTTACCCTCTATATATAGCCGTTTACCCTCATAATTTTGGTACTTTTACAAAAAATTTTCTAGAGAGAACTTTGAGAGAGCAGACGTCACCCGTTTGAGTCAGGCGCAAGCAAGAAAGCTCGTCTTCCAGAGACCCAGCCGGACCCGCCTAGTTTCAGATCTCTCTTCAAAAGGTACCGTCTCTGCCTCTTTCAGCTCTTTTTCTTTTTTCACCGCTTGTACATATTTCTTGCAATAAATGGATGCATCACCAACACACACGGCACAGCCTAGGTTAGAGTCCAGCCGGTCACCAGGGACGGCTGAGTCTAGGACTGGGAGTGCCGTCTCGGGGTGTTGGGACCACCCTTTGCCTCAGATTCCGACCAGTTACGTGTCTGTGCAGGACACAATGGCTCGGATAAAGCAAACGGCTACTGATCCAAATTACAAGAGCGAAGGCTCAGGCGGCCAAACGCCTGAGGGAGAAACGTCTGGTCAGGGAGGCCAGACGGCTCTGGAGAGATCCCTTCCGCGCGCCCCTTCAACTCCTGTTGATTCCTTCTTGGAGGAATGCGACCAAGGCGGGGACGAGGCCGCCTCTGCCCCCTTGAATCAAGGTGAGGAGGAGACGGAGAGCGACAGCTCCGCCTCTACCTCTGAGAGCAGTGACGACTTAACCCCGCTTCCGGATAGCGAGGAGGTTGAAAGGAAAAAGTGGAACGAGAAGGATGATCCCTTCAACATCCACGTCTCCTCCAAAGACCGGATCCAAATGGAGGAGAACTTAAAGAATTTTACCCAAATACACCCGCTAGGTGACGGGTATAGAATTCGGGTGCCGCCTGAGAATGGCACCATCGCCTGGGAGAACGATGAACAGAACCCCAACAACTATTTTGGCTGTTATGAGGCGGCGTTCAAGGCTGGTCTCCGCTTTCCCTTTCACCAGGCGGTGAAGGCAATTTTGAGAGGCTACGGCCTCGGAATCTGGCAACTTACCCCCAACTCTTGGACGAACATTCTGGGGTATGTTGCCGCCTGCGAGTTTCAGGGGCTTAACCCCGGCTGGGAGGCTTTTGCTAGTATGCACTATCTTAGCAGAAGCCCAGGCGGCTGGAGGGCGTGGTACACTCTAACCACGCAACCTCAATATATGATGACCTTGGACAAGGTCTCGAAGTTCGATGGCTGGAAGCACAGGTTCTACCTGATGTCAGCCCCAACCAGACGGGAAAATTATGAGTTCCGTCTGTACAATAAGAAACCCGACTTGTTGGGCAGGAAGTGCGCTCTTCCCCGGATCCCAGAGGAAGATTTTAACAAGATAATTGAGGCAGACTTTTTCGGCCTCACAGACGCCACTCTGTCAACCGGGGAAACAATAAAAGTTCCCAAGAACTAGATCCCCAAGAGCGCCTGGTTCAAAGATGAGTGTTTCCTAGCCGCCTGCGGGCTAGGGCACATGTTTACAAAAGGTATGCGCCTGAGTTTATATCCGTCTGTAGTATTTTTCTATCGAAATTGATTTATGATATTGATCAATTTCTTTCTTTTTGCAGAAGAAGCATTAAACATGTTGCAGTCGGAGAAAACTCCCAAGCGGTCTTCTGCAACCATCCGCAAAGATCTTGCGGAGAAGGCTGCGGCTGAGGTCAAGGCCAAGGTATCAAACGCCTGACCCTTTCATAAATTGATCCTTTAAAATCATTTTCCCGGATGCTAACCTTAAATTTGGTTATTTTTGCAGGGAGGAGAGGTTGGAAAGTCGTTTGAGAAACAACTCAAACGGGCTAGGGAGGAGAACCCTGCCGTTCTCAACAAAATCAAAAAATCCACCTCTGCATCAACTCCTGGCGCCTCAGCCGGGCATCAGCAGATGCGGATAGCGGGGAGACTCGAGAAGGTAGGCGGCAGCCTGTGCCTTGATCTTGTCAACCCCTTATCAGCAGCCGCGGGGTTCACCACGCCTGCAAGCGGTTCCCGCTTAGCCGGCTCTGAAGGTAAGAACCCTTTTGAATCCCCGCTTGAGCTGGGGTGGCCTTTACGGGTGAAATCCCACTCTCAACAGGCGTCATCTTCAGACGGCCGACAACAAATAGGTGCCGCCTTAGTCTCGCACTCATCACGTATTGATTGTGGTGCAGATCAATCTCCCCGCTGGCCAAACGTCCAGAAGCATGCCAAGGCCATGCTGGAAGCTGTCCGGAAGAGGGATAAGGACAATATCCCTGGGATAGAGACGTTCAATCTTGAACGCATTCTATCCCTTCTGGCTGAGGTAAGAAACTTGTCAATTCAATTTTGTTTTTTCCAAGTGTTTTATCCCGCCTGCAATACTTATACCGCCTGACTTTTTGCAGGCCATGCTGCGGATGGACGGGCTCAAAAGTCCTTATTCCCGCAAACGGGAAGAGGTAAAAAGGGCCAAGAAGTCCGCCATAGACGCTGATAATATTGCTTTACACTCGACTATCGTAAATGAACTTGAAACTAAAGCAATAATTATGACACAGGCGTCTAGAATCTAGCAGCTGGAGTCAGATCTGAAGACGGCCAATCAGCGGGCGACGAATGCTGAGACGGCTAAGAAGGAGGTTGAGACGGCTAAAAAGGAGGCTGAGGGGGCGCTCAAGAAGACCCAAACGGACCTTGGCACACTTAAAGGTGTTTCCGAAGAGAACACCAAACTGAAGACCAAGGTTCAGAGGCTGGAGAAGGAGGCTGCTCAGGCTCAGATAAACTTTGAAGCAACCCTGGAGGCAGAGCAAAACCGCCTTGTTGCTGAGAGTGACGCTGATAATGACGCCCGGATGAAGATCGCCTGGGCGGCCCTGTAACCGGACGTGGATTATGGAGTCTGGGCACTGGCTCACAGGTACGCCGAGGACGTGGTGTACTTGAGAGAACAAGGTGAGCCAGAGCTTGCCTCTTTCGAAGCCTGGGTCAACTCCAACAACGAGCCGCCCGCGTCTGAGCTTCCTGGTCCTGGTGAAGTTCAGGAGATACCCTCAGATGATGAGGAGAAGGAGGACCAGGAGGCACCGTCTGCAGGCTAGAAGTGACCATTCAGCGGCAGTATGCCAATCTCTGCTTTTTTATCTTTTCTTTTATTCAGCGGCTGTATGCCAAAACTTGCTTTTCCCGGCCTGCGTACCGAGTATCCTTGTATTTACCGGCTGTGGAGCCGTGTTAATTAACAATTTCTTTCTTCTGGACGGGGTCCGGTTAACATTTTAATCCACTACGACCGTTTGGTTGGGTGGACTTTATTAAATGCACCGACTGAGTCGATTTTGATCATTTTGCATCTGAATTTTAATTTTGTGCAAATTTTAATTTTTCATTTTTGCCTAACTTATCAAAAGCATGCGGCGATTTTTCATTTTTGCCTAACTAATCAATAGTCCGGCAGTCCTTGCCCCCGGACGGCTGTGTGGTTGATTTCAAGTGGAGTTGGTTGATTGACTTGAAAACGTCTGATGCTGTAAAGAGCATGATATGTTTGCAAGTCAATCAATCACAATAGTGATTGCCCCAAACCAAGTGCACAGCCGTACACCAACAGGCGTTCCAGTTACTACCCAGACGACGTTTATCCGTCTAGGTAGAGATTTCATAGCCATTGAACAACTCTTTTGCCCCAATTGGGGTGGGAAGTGCAATTTTGGAATAGATAACCTAAGTGAAACCTTCAGCCGGTGACCGACTAATGTCCCATGGCATCCGGTATTCGGCAACTTGATCACTCTTCACAGGTCATTTTGGTCAGACGGCTATGAGTTGACCAATTAGGTCATTCAATCTTTGCCGTCTGCATGGGTATGTAGAACCGACAAATAGTCTGTTCTCTGCGACGATTGCACCCGGAGGGGTGTCGCCGGACGTCTTTGTCCATGTTGGGACAGGCGATTTTATAAAATGAGCAACCATCCGGCCATTTTAGCCTCTGGTCTTGTTTGAGACCGGTTGTATAGCCACTAAACGTTTTTATGCTTAGTTTTTAGTCAAAGTATTAAATTTACACTAAGCATCGAACTCATTTTTTTAAACAAACGAGTCTGTCTGGGTATTACCCAGACGGACAGGCAAATATTTGTTCATACTAAGTATCAAACTTAGTTAGATAAATGGAGAATCCGTCTGAGTATTACCCAGGCGGATAGTCAAGCAGTTGAATAAACATAAGTATCAAACTTAAATAAACAAGAGATCCGAGTATTACCCAGGCGGTCAAACAAATGTAAGCTTCACTAAGTATCGAACTTAGTTAGGTAAATGGGGAATCCGCCTGGATATTACCCGGATGGATAATCAAACGATAACTCAATTTTGCAAACAGTCTGAATCTTCATTAATTGACTCACTGTTTACAAAAAGTTTACATTCTCAGAAGTAGTACTTTTTTAGATTGTCTACATTCCAAGTTCTAGGCAGGCGCCTGCCGTCTGGAGTTTCCAAGCGGTAGGTGCCTTCCCTTACTTCTTCATAGATCCGGTAGGGGCCTTCCCAATTTGGGGTTAGCTTTCCCAGCTCATTGGCCCTATCGGTTGCCTCCATTTTTCGTAACACTAAGTCGTCAACTTTCAAAGGCGGTAAATCTCATGCCGCAAGGCGGCATTGCCCCTGCGTTCTGGGAGTGAATCCAATGCCAGGCGCATTGCTTCTCAATTTGCCTCTTCATCATATAGCATGACTCTAAGATTCGGCTCGTAATGTTCGATGGGCAAGACGACTTCAGCACCGTAAACCATGAGAAATGGGGTTTCACCGGTTGCCCCCTTTGCTGTTATCCGGATGGCCCATAGGACATTGATTAATTCTTCTTCCCATAAGCCACCGGCTCTTTCTATTTTCTTCTTAATGCCGTCTGAGATGAGTTTATTGAAGGCTTCAACTTGGCCGTTTGCTTGGGGCCGGCCAACGGATGCAAAATAGCTTGAGATCCTCTGATCTCCCAACCAAGTTTTTAGCTGAGGTGTCTCGAACTGAGGACCATTATCAAACACCATAGACATAGGTACCCCATACCGGATGATAATGTTTTTTCAGATGAAGGAAATCACGTCTGAGGTTTTGATGTTTTTAACCGCCTCAGCTTCTACCCACTTGGTGAAATAATCCACAGCCACTAAGATGTAGCGCTTTTCGCCTGGAGCAGGCGTGTAAGGACCTAGAATGTCCATGCCCCATTTTGCAAACGGGATTGGGCTGTGGATGGCCGTCAGATCAGTAGCCGGACGATGAATGAGTTTACCAAATTTTTGGCACTTGTCACATTTCTTCACCAACTCCTTGGCGTCTGCCTCAAGAGTGGGCCAAAAATAGTGCCGTCTGGCTCTGACGGCTAAGGACTTTCCGCCTATGTGAGAGGCGCAAAATCCTTAGTGCAAGTCTTCGAGAACTTTCTTCCCCTTTTCTGGGGTGACACACTTCAACAAAGGCTTCAGAAACCCCGCCTTGAAAAGTTCTCCATTTTTCAACTCGAATCTTGCAGCTCGCTTTTTCAGGACGGCTGCTTCCTGTGGCGAATCAGGAAGTGTGCCGTCTGAGAGATAGGCCCGGATGCCATCCATCTAGGTAGAGCTTCGGTCCAGAATTCCAACGGGATCCTCATAGATGCTTCTCTTTTCAAGAACTTCCCAGAAGACTGACCGAGGCGTATCATGGCATGCGGAAGATGCCAGCTTTGACAATGCATCCGCCTGGTTGTTTTCTGACCTAGGCACCTGATTCAGCCGGAATTCCTCGAGTGCCTTGGTCTCTTCTTTGACTGCCTGAAGATATTTAATCATAACCGGATGAGTAGCCTCGTAGCTTCCCTCATACTGGCTAACAACCAATTGAGAATCAGAGTAGGCGTCAATTTTCATGGCCCCTGCCGCCTTACACATGAGAATGCGGGCTAGCAGGGCTTCATATTCCGCCTCATTGTTAGAGGCCTGAAATTTGAAGCGTAGTGCATACTCAAATCTGTCCCCTTCAGGAGACTCGTAGATTACGCCTTCACCACAACCGTTCTTTGTAGAGCTCCCGTCTACATACAATTTCCAAACCTGATCAAGATTATCCAGAGCCACCGGACGGGTCATTTCAACAATGAAGTCGGCAAACGCCTGACCTTTCACTGCCTTTCTTAGTTCGTAAGTGATTTCAAGACTTTGCATTTCAATAGCCCATTTCAACATTCTCCCAGATGAGTTCAAGGTAGACATTGGCCGCTTGAGTGGCTGGTCGGTGTAAATCACCGTCGGATGTGCCAGAAAGTAGGGCTTCAATTTTTTGAAAGCCATATACAGAGCAAGGCCAAATTTTTCAACCATGGGATACCGGAGTTCAGCATTTTTAAGAACATGGCTAATGAAGTAAACCGGGAGCTGCACGCCGTCTTGCTCAGCAAGGAGAACGACACTGAGGGCATGATCTGAGACGGCTAAGTACATGTACAACGTCTCCCTAGGTAAAGGACTGACCAACCTAGGTAGAGAATGCAAGTGCTCTTTCAACCTCTGGAATGCCGTCTCAGCATCATCCCCCCATTCAAATCTGGTCTTCTTCTTGATTGC
Organism: Chenopodium quinoa; assembly: GCF_001683475.1. Taxonomy (NCBI): domain Eukaryota; kingdom Viridiplantae; phylum Streptophyta; class Magnoliopsida; order Caryophyllales; family Amaranthaceae; genus Chenopodium; species Chenopodium quinoa. Next base: position 955,207 of record NW_018745190.1, read on the forward strand.
TTGGAAAAAGTAGAGACATTTGTCGCCTGACCGGCTGAGGAACCTCCCTAGGGCGGCCAGACAGCCGGTGAGTCTCTGCACTTCCTTGACAGAACGGGGTGACTTCATGTCTATCACCGCCTGTATCTTTTCAGGGTTAGCCTCTATCCCCCTTTGATCAATCAGGAATCCGAGAAACTTCCCAGACTCAACACCAAAGACGTATTTCTTAGGATTTAACATAACCTTATGCCGCCTGAGGGTGGTGAATGTTTTTCGGAGATCAGCAAGGTGATCCGTTTGGAGTTTGTATTTGACTATCATATCATCAATGTACGCCTCCACATTCCTCCCAATCTGATTAATGAAGACCGTATTAATCATCCGTTGGAAAGTGGCAGGCGCATTTTTCAAGCCGAACGGCATCACAGTATAACAGAATAACCCCTGATCAGTGACGAAGGCCGTCTTCTCTTGATCTTTCTTCCACAGGGGTATCTGATGGAAGCCAGAGTAGGCATCCATGAAGCTCACCAAGGCGTGACCGGCTGTAGAATCGACCAGACTGTCGATCTTTGGAAGCGGGTAACTGTCCTTTGGACACGCCTTGTTGAGGTCTGTGTAATCAACACACATGCGCCAGGTCCCATTCGGTTTCTTAACAAGGACCACATTGGTCACCCAGCCGGGAAAATTACAAGGCCGGATGAACCTGGCGTCTAGCAGCTTTTTGACTTCGGCAGCTGCCGCCTGACTTCTTTCCTCACCGTGGTTTCTTTTCTTTTGCCGGACGGGCTTCTTTTTAGGATCCACGGCGAGCTTGTGGACAGCAAGATCCGGGCTGACGCCTGACATCTCTTCCACTTCAAAGGCAAAAATGTCTTTGAATTCCTTCAGCAGAAGGTGCAAGTCTGCACCCAAAGTAGCATGAGCGACCGTCCCAACCTTTACAGTACGTTCCGGACGGCTGTCATCCAGAACGAGATCTATGCTTTCGCCAGCCGGTTGGGGACGGAGCTCATCTGACCGTTCACCGATCAGTGATTGCTATTTTTTCTCCTTCTTCACCTCCACCAGCAGAGGTGCCTTTCTTTTCTTTCCGGATGCTTGTGGGACAGGTGCTGGATCAGCATCCTTGACATTGTCAAGGTTAATTGGTTCCTGATCGCCTGGGGCCACAGTGTCCCTGAAGGCTGAGAGATAGCACTCCCGGGCCGTCTTCTGATCCCCATTCAAGGAACCAACAGAGCCGTCATCCCTCTCATATTTGATGAGCATCAGAGACGGGATGATTACTGCCTTGGCTACGTTGAGGGTTGGTCGGCCAAGGATAATGTTGTAGGCGGTCAACTCCTCAACGACCAAGAATCTGACGACAATATGTCGTCCCTGGCCTTTCTCTCCTAGCCGGATGGGCAAGTCAATTCTTCCAGCTGGGTAGACCATCCCACCCCCAAAACCAACCAAGGGGTGGGTGACCGGATGCATGCTGCTGACATTGTATTTCAGCTTTTGCAGGCACCGGAGGCTGATGATGTCTGATGAGCTGTCGGTGTCAATAAGGATTCTTCCAACCAGTTGGTTGGCAACCTTAAATTCAATGACAACCGGGTCATCATGCGCACGACGGACGCTGCCCCTATCCTTCTCAGTAATCAAGACGTCTGGGAAGGAGGTGCTTGCAGACGCCTGATCGTCATCATCCTTGTCCATCTTTCGAAGATGGCTCTTGGTGCCCCGGATGGTAGGGCCACCACAAGAGAACCCGCCTGCTATTGTGTAGACCGGCTCCTTATCGGTATCCGAGCTACTAGTAGGCTGGGGGGTAGTCTTGGAGGACTGACCCTTGTTTTTCTTTTTTGCCCCGGCTGGGGACTTAGAAATGTAGGACTTCAACAGCCCTTTGTCAGCCAGACGGTCCAACGCGCGCTGAAGACTGAAAGAGTCGTTGGTGTCATGGCCGACCTCCTCATGGAACTGACAAAATTTATTTTTGTTCCGTGACTGGACAGAACTCTTCATAGGATTTGGCTTTTCAATGGACAGCCGGTCCTTTACCTCCATGAGGATGGAGTTGCAGTCTTTATTAAACTCGTACTTGGGGACGTATGGTTTAAACTCTTTCTTTTTCTTCTGGGACGGCTGGTCAGAGTCAGTAACCGCCCAGACTTCTTTTCTTTTCTTGCTCTCTTCTTTGTTTTTGGCCGGCTGAGCTGACCGGCTGTCTTTCTGTTTGTCGGACTTCTTGGAGTCCGACTGGCTACCAGGCGAGCAGAGGTCGGTAGCCTGGATGTAGCTTTCCGCCTCCCTCAGGGCCGCCTGTAAGGTGAAAGCCCCTTTTCTGACTAGGTCGAACTTGAAGGTTGACCCGTCTCTCAGACCCTTGAAGAAGTCTGTAAAAGCTACCTCGTCAGGCAGTCCTTAAATCTGAATTCTTATCAGATTGAACCGCCTGACATAGGAACGCAACCCTTCTCTCTCTCCCTGCTTAACAGTGCTCAAATCAAGGCTTGTTTTCTTAGCAGGGATGTTCATTGAGAAGTTGGAAGCAAACAGGAAGGCGAGCTTCCTGAAACTATCGATGGACCCAGCCGGCAAGTTGCCAAACCACTGTTGGGCAATGCCCTTCAGTGTAGCCGGGAAGCACCGACACCAAGTGGCATCATCCAACCCCTGCAGATACATGAGGTTGGTGTAAGCCATGAGGTGGTCTTCCGGATTGGTGGTACCATCATAGGTACCAACCAACACATTCTTAACCTTGGACGGCTGAGCCGCCTCGGTTATCTCCCGGGTGAACGCAGAAGGCTGTTCACCCAGGCGCAGCAGACGAAGCTGCCAGTCCAATGGCTGGACATTTAGATATGCCGCCTGACCTCCAAAGAGGGCCGGCTGCATAAAGTGAGGAGGATACTGTCCGTAAGCCTGAGTAGGCACATACGGTACAGCTCCAATCATGTGAGGGCCAGAATGGACGGTATTACCACCTGTCTGACTCTCATGCAAGGAAGATGCATTCCCGGCAGAGGTATTGTTGAAGCTGTCTGGAAAGTTCGACGTTGAAGCCGACTCAGACAGCGACTGGTTTCTCCTCTGGTTAATGATCTCCCGGGCATCAAGAGTTGATTTTTTACTTCTCACCGGCTGTTGAGTCCGGCGGGTGTTATTGTTATTCCCCTTGGGGAGAAGAATTTTGGACCAATCAATGGTCCCGGCTGCCTTCTCCTTTGGATGGGGAGTCGGCTGCCGATTTTTGACTGACTTCCCCTTTTCCAAAGGAGTCTTCTTGGCCGACTGACCTCTACTTGGGCCAGCCCGGCTCTGGGTGATCAGCTCTTTAATTTCACCCTTGAAAATTGTCATGAATCTCATGAGCTCGTCCCGGGTGAAAGGCGCTGATCCAGCTACCGTTTGGGTTTCCCCTTCCGGTTGCCCAGGGGGTCTACTTGCACCCGCCAGGGATGCACCCCGCTCCAGAGTCTCTCTGGGCCGGATGCGCTTGATTCTGAGAGAGCCGTCTTCGGCTGTGAAGGTTTCGACCTGAGGATCTTCATCCTCATAGTCTGTAAAGAATTCTGGGTCTTCACCCAGACGGTTAGGGGGTGGTACAGACTCTTGAACCATCTTCGAGGTACTCTCCCCACAGACGGCGTGACAGGGTAAAGTCGTATCCCCTAATCAAAAGTAAATACCTAAATCCTCTAACTAAAGTAGATAGGGAAGTAGGGTCGATCTCCACAGGGAAACAAGTCTTTTTACTCCTAATTAATTATTATAATCTAAATTACCTAAGTAACCAATATTTATATTTGAGTATGAAACTAAACTACAAAGAATAGGAATAGGGAGAAAACAATATATAAAAGGATCTAGGGCATAGGTTCACCAATAAATAATACTCCAGGGTAAAACATAGTAATCAATCATTGACATTGCATAAATAACATGATTAACAGGCTCTCGCAATTTATTAATCAATATAGATCTAACAGGCTCTCGCAATTTACTAGATCTAAGTTCTTATTGAAAATAGCCTTTAATATCAAATTAACATCTGCTCGATTCATCAATTTAATATTGCTATACTTTTACAAGCCGCAATTGTAAAACATTAAAATAATTCAATAGGAAATTATCATGCAATATCAATAATCAATAATAGTCAATCATCAATGCAACAATTAACCAGATTGTAAAGGGCTTTCGCTACGTATTACAATCACAGAATTAATCTACCGGTATTAAATCTCATCTCTCGAATCTTGACTTAACCATTTATAAATTAACTTGCCTATTGAAACTAGACCTAAACATTAATTCTCATCTCTCGATTCTTGAATCAATATTGTCAAACTCATGCATAAAAGATAGGCCTAATCTAGTCACAGAGCATTAAATCAATCAATAAGAAATTAATCTAGCATTGATAATCAACAACAATAATTTACCCCTTCATATTATTTATTAGATCCCCATAAACCCTAGAAATTAAACTACTCACAAATCATCATGACTAAACTAATCAAATAAATAAATAAAAGCATAATCAAGGGAGTAAATAAAATAACTGAAATTAAGGGGGAAGAAAATGTTACCAAAAAGTAATCTGGAATTAATGGAAGAATTAAGGACAAAAGTTTAGAGAAAGAATTCTAAGAGAATAATTAAGAGAGTAAAGAAAGAGTAAAGAGGAGAGGAAGAGAAGAAGAAGAAGAAGTGATACTAAAATCGTATTACGGAGGAGTATTTATACTCCGTACAAAAATCCTAAGCTAAAACAAATTAAAACTACGTTAAACATCAACTAATAAAACACGCGCCTCTCCCGATCGGGCGCGCCTTTTTTGTTTCTAATATCAATCTCGCGCCCGCCCGGGCGCGTCACCGAGCGCCAGCCTAAGCTTCTCCCGCCCGGCCGGGCGCGCCTCCGGGCGCCAGCCTCTTTGGCCGGGTGGCTCATTTGGGCCACTATTTGGACTTCGATTGGGCTCCAATTCTTCGGGCCAATCTGGGTTTCCTCTTTGGGTCTTAAATACTCGGTCCAAATGTCCCGGTATCACCTATACCGAGCCCTTAATCACCGGTTCAATGGCTCTAACCGGCCCTGGGCTATAAAATCTGGTCGTGTTTCTCCAATGCTCATGATTGCTCCAAAATATCTCGGGAAAATACTCCAAAAGCATAAATCCCTGCAAAAGTCAACCAAACCTACGAAAACACTAGAAAACACCAATTAGTAATAAAAGTGGCTCTAAAGAGCCAAAAACACTACTAATTACGACCAAGGGACGGGGGTAAAATACAATATAAAATAGACACATCAAACTCCCCCAAGCCAAACCTTTGCTTGTCCCTAAGCAAAGATCTCACCAATGAATCAATAAATATGCTTCACCCCAATAAGTAAAAATCAAGCACAAACGATCCAGGGTAAATCAAATAAACACGCTTCAGAGTCAACCAATCAAATCCATCCTATTACCTTTCTTCCCTAACAATTGTCAAACAGAGCAAACCACAAGAGCATATAGAATTCAAGACTAGTGCTCACACACTCGACTCTCATTTATGTGGCGAGTAAAAGATGTACTCGATCGCTCTCCAACCACCCCTTTAATGTGAACAATGCCCTCCCAACTCACACTCACGTGTGTATAAGAACAATGTAAGCTCAACCTACTAGTCGACTCGAAATATGTCAAATCATAACTTACATTGATAAACAACACTTTCACATTCATACAACTCTATGCACAAAGGTCGGAAGGTCTTTAAAGCTTGTAATGTAAGGCTAGGGTAAAGGGTAGGAATCATTTGGGAACAAGTGAGAGTAAAGCTATGCTTAAGGGAGCAAATCCTAATAAAGCCCATGATCAAAATAAATAATGATCAACATCTCCTACATAACCAACTCTAACATCAACCAAATATACTCCAATCATAATAAATAATCCCAACTCTTACAATTTCACTCATAAGATATAATAATGAAGAAGTAGAGTGAATAAACAAACTTTATTTTCCAAACTTGAATATTTCATTGAGGCTAAAAATTATTTTTCTTTTGATCACCCTCCAACTAGAACATTTGAACATTTTTTCTCTTGAAGTTCACTTATTTTTTTCACATTTTTTTCCTTTTGATCTTCTATTTTTTTTCATAACATCATGCTTTATTTTTTTTTCAAGAAAATATAACTCTCAAACTCATTAAAAATAAACATGAATAATTAACAAAACAACTTCTCAAAAGCCCGCCCAAATTGTGCAAATAATAAGTACACTACAAACTCCCTCACCTCACTCACCAATAGCTCCCCCAAGCCAAGCTTGGGACTAGTAACCAATGGGGCAAAATAGGCTTGTAATGTGGCTTATAAACAACAAAAAGTCAAAGCAACAACATGGGTAGCAAGAAGGGAACAAATGTATCTACAATGTCTGGAGGCTACCTAAAAGAACAAATGCCTTCGTCCTCCTCAATGTGCATAATAATGAATCATATAAACATTACTTATAGTTGCAAACCAATACTCAAATTCATTGACATACCAGGAACTATGGAACTATCACACATTTCCTAACCAAATCAACTAGTCAAGCACTATATTCACAAGTAGTTGGACAAAATTGACGCATGTAAAGGTTTCAAGCAATCAAACATCATATCATGATAAACTAATCCACAATGCCTATCATCAAATACCAAGGATCAAAACAAATTTCTTATGTAAGGGGCACAGGGAAACATAATTTATAATTCATTGGAACGTATTTTTGGTTTTTTTTTTTATTTTTCGATTTTTTTTTTATTTTTATATATAAAGAAAGAAATAAAACTAACCTAGAAAGCGTAAAAACTAACCTAAGAAAACACACCAAAAATAAAAGAAAAGAGAAAAAGAAAAATACCAAACCAAAATCTCCCCCAAGCCCGAATCAGACAATGTCCTCATTGGCTCGAAAACTAGCCCAGCATAGCTAGTCCTCATCATCCTCGTCCATCGAGCCGAAACCTGCACCTCCACTGCCACCTGCACCACCTGCACCAGAAGAGTTCACGACCGACCAAATGCTCCAATCGTTCTTTCTATTCCCGGCTCACGATCCGGATCGTCGGCCAATACGGGAGCTGTAAGTCTGGGTCGTACTCCTCCCTCGAGCTGGAGCTCCTACCAAAAATTGATCTTGCCCTCTTTGAAGCCATGTAGAGAAATGGGTCGAAAATATTTCGAATTAAAACTGAAAATTTTTTGTATGAGATTGAAGAGGATGAAGAGAGGATTACAAATATATAAAAAGTTTTGAATTTGGATTGGTAATGGAGGAGAAATCTTAGAGAGAAGTCAGAGAAAATTTGAGTTATAGAGAGAGAAAGTAATGAAAGAAAGAAGAAATGAAGAGGGAAAGAAGAAAAGAAGAAGAAAAACGAACGACTGACACTCGCGCCCGGTCGGGCGATCTGACCGAAAATTCCCTCCTTTCTCTCGCGCCCGGTCGGGCGCCAGTCGCCCGATCGGGCGATCTTTTTTTACCAAAATCTTCCCTTCTCGCGCCCGGTCGGGCGAGGCTTGCCCGATCGGGCGGAAAATGAAGTCCGTAAACGTCAAAATTCGCGCCCGGTCGGGCGCGTCTCGCCCGGTTACTTGTTTTTAGAACCCTGCTCTCGCGCCCGATCGGGCGAGCTTCGCCCGGTCGGGCCCGAGACTAAATCGGGGAAAGCTAATTTCCTTCTGTTCTCAAAAATTTGTCTAACTCTTTTCCTTCAAACCTGTACAAACACTCATAAAACTCATTAAATTCCCTCATCTCTCCTCACCTAAGAAAACGAAAAGAAAAACTGGTCTAAGAAACATTAAAAATACGGGTTGCCTCCCGCAAAGCGCTGGTTTATCTAGGTCCCGCACGACCTTCTTACCAAGTACAATTCCTAAGACCCTTGGCCTAACGCTTGATCGGGTGGTTTCTCACCCGGTCTAGCGATGTTTAGGCTGCGATGCGGCTTCCTGACATAACCTGTGGGACGCCAAGTTGCCTTATCTGGTGGATCCTCCTTGACTTGGGATGAGGGATCTTCAATGCTACGCACTAAAAACCCTTCTTCGATCGAATGTTGCTTCAACTTGTCATTGCGTTCAACACTTGCAACTCGATCTGGCGGAACACTTACCGTAGGCTCGATTTGCACAACTTGCTCGATCGGTTCCACTTGTTCATCCTCGAAACCAAGACCAACATTGTAGAGTGCTCTTTCTATTGCATCGACTTCCTTCTGCCATTTGTCTATCTCATCTGAAAAGGATGCAACACAAGATACCGCCTCCAAGGGATCTTTTTCAAGTGCTTGGGGCTTGTTAGAATAATTGACAACCGCGGTAACACTGAAACATTTCTCCTCAGTCATGGAGCTTTTGGGGGTATTATTCAGATTAAAAACCACTTTATCGTCCCCTACTGATAGTGTTAACTTACCACTTCTAACATCTATGACTGCTCCTGCCGTGTTAAGGAATGGTCTACCCAAAATAATTGGGGTTTGCATATCCTCAGCCATATCAAGAACAACAAAATTAACAGGTATATAAAATTTACCTACTCTGATGGGAACATCCTCTAAAACACCTAGGGGGTATTTGAAAGAACGGTCGGCCATTTGCAGAGTTATATTGGTAGTTTTTAATTTACCCATATTCAACTTAGAACACACAGATAATGGCATGACGCTAACACTAGCACCCAAATCACATAATGCATTATCAATCAGAAGATTACCAATATGACAAGGGATAGAAAAACTACCCGGATCTTTCAATTTAGGTGGAGACTTATTTTGAAGTACGACACTACACTCTGCAGTGAAAGCTACTGTCTCTACCTCACTAATAGACCTTTTTCTCGTCAAAATTTCTTTCATAAATTTTGCATATGAGGGGATTTGTGTGATCAATTCAGTAAAGGGAACTGTTACCTTCAAATCCTTAACCACCTCCAGGAACTTACCAAACTGTTTATCCAAGTTTGTCTTCAATTGACGATTGGGGAAAGGAAGTTTGATAATTGGCTTTTGAGCATTCTTCTCTTTATCTGGGGTAGCCACCTTCTCTGGAGTTTACCCTACAATGTAGGATTAGATATGTTAGTATTATCCTCTAGCCCTGCAGGGCTAGCAACTACATTGTTTGGTTTAATGGAATCAAGATTAGCATTATTTAATAAAATAGGTTCATCAACTCTGGGCATAGAGGGCCCTTCATAGTTTGAACCACTCCTTAGAGTGATTGCAAATGCTTGATCCGTAGGCCTAGTCGGCTGTGCCGGCAGGGCTCCCTGTTGGCGTGCTTGTAGAGTAGCGGAGAGTTGCGCAATTTGATTATCTACAATTTTATTATGCGCTAAAATTTGATCAATTGTCGCATCTCTGCTCTCCATGTGCTTTTGCATATTGACTAACATTGCTCTAATTTCCCCCAAAGAAGGGTCAGAAGATGAGGGGAGTTGTTGTGGTTGATTCTTCTGGCTAGCATTGGGATGATAATACTTCTGCTGCTGTTGCTGTGGCACCTGTGGTTCTTGTGGTGGTGGATTTTGAACATTAGTGCTCCGATAGGAAAAGTATGGATGATTCCGATACCCAGGATTGTAAGTGTTGGAGTATGGGTTATTCTGCCTATAAGCTTGAAATGCATTAACTTGCTCCACGGAACTCCTGCAATCCTGCTCCCAATGACCTACAATACCACAATTTTCACAGAAAGCCTCATTAGAATTGTTATTAATTGCAGAAACATTGGCTACGTTAGCAGTGCTCAAATTATCTAATTTTTGACAAATAGAGGTCAGTTGGGCTTGCAAAAAGGATACAGAGTCGACACTATGTTTCCCCTTGTTAGCAAATCCTCTGGGATTCCCATATTGGGAATTGTGTATCGCCATATCTTCAATAACCTGACCTGCATCATCAACATTAAGATTCATAAATCTCCCACTAGCCGCAGAGTCTAAAATTATTCTGGAAGAATTTCCAATGCCGTTATAAAAGGCTTGGATTAACTGCCATTATGCTAAATTGTGGTGAGGGCATTCTCTTTGTAAGTCCTTGAACCTCTCCCAAGCCTCATATAAAGACTCATCGGCTTCCTGGGCAAAGTTCTGAATCGCACTTCGTAGTACTGTTGTTCTCTCTGCAGGATAATACTTGTTATAAAAATTCAAAACAAGAGTTTCCCAGTCAGTAATACCAAGTGTAGTTCTATTCAAACCATTAAACCACAATTTATCTTTTCCAGTTAAAGAAAAGGGAAAGAGAATCTCCCTGATTTGGTCTTGAGTGACCTCGGCTTGCCTGATGGTGTTGCAATATTGACAATAGTCGGCAATGTGAAGATTCGGGTCTTCACCCCTGGCTCCACTAAATTGCTTCCTCTCTATCATCGTTATAAATTGGGGTTTGATTTCGAATTGAACCCCATCAAGAGCCGGAGTAGAGGTGAGATGTGGAAAATCCGTGAGCTTTGGTTGTGAATAATCACTAAGCTTCTTTGGAACCGCCATCTCTGATTCTGTGTCTGATGATACCTCTAAATCGCTAGAATCAGTTGGAGGATCGCGGTGATTATTGTTAGTATCACCAGAATCCGCCAGAATTTGCTTGTATAAGTTTTTCTGTCTATGGAAGGAACGTTCGATCTCAGGATCGAATGGGATATAACCTGATCTGGAACACCTGGGCATAAACAAAAACTAGAAGCAAATATGAGATTTGTCTCAGAGAACTAACGCTCTCTGAGACAAAAAGGGAAATAATCTAGACTACAAAAACAATCAGAAATAAAAATAAAATCGTTTCCCCGGCAACGGCGCCAAATTTTGACAGGGTAAAGTCGTATCCCCTAATCAAAAGTAAATACCTAAATCCTCTAACTAAAGTAGATAGGGAAGTAGGGTCGATCTCCACAGGGAAACAAGTCTTTTTACTCCTAATTAATTATTATAATCTAAATTACCTAAGTAACCAATATTTATATTTGAGTATGAAACTAAACTACAAAGAATAGGAATAGGAAGAAAACAATATATAAAAGGATCTAGGGCTTAGGTTCACCAATAAATAATACTCCAGGGTAAAACATAGTAATCAATCATTGACATTGCATAAATAACATGATTAACAGGCTCTCGCAATTTATTAATCAGCATAGATCTAACAGGCTCTCGCAATTTACTAGATCTAAGTTCTTATTGAAAATAGCCTTTAATATCAAATTAACATCTGCTCGATTCATCAATTTAATATTGCTATACTTTTACAAGCCGCAATTGTAAAACATTAAAACAATTCAATAGGAAATTATCATGCAATATCAATAATCAATAATAGTCAATCATCAATGCAACAATTAACCAGATTGTAAAGGGCTTTCGCTACGTATTACAATCACAGAATTAATCTACCGGTATTAAATCTCATCTCTCGAATCTTGACTTAACCATTTATAAATTAACTTGCCTATTGAAACTAGACCTAAACATTAATTCTCATCTCTCGATTCTTGAATCAATATTGTCAAACTCATGCATAAAAGATAGGCCTAATCTAGTCACAGAGCATTAAATCAATCAATAAGAAATTAATCTAGCATTGATAATCAACAACAATAATTTACCCCTTCATATTATTTATTAGATCCCCATAAACCCTAGAAATTAAACTACTCACAAATCATCATGACTAAACTAATCAAATAAATAAATAAAAGCATAATCAAGGGAGTAAATAAAATAACTGGAATTAAGGGGGAAGAAAATGTTACCAAAAAGTAATCTGGAATTAATGGAAGAATTAAGGACAAAAATTTAGAGAAAGAATTCTAAGAGAATAATTAAGAGAGTAAAGAAAGAGTAAAGAGGAGAGGAAGAGAAGAAGAAGAAGAAGTGATACTAAAATCGTGTTACGGAGGAGTATTTATACTCCGTACAAAAATCCTAAGCTAAAACAAATTAAAACTACGTTAAACATCAACTAATAAAACACGCGCCTCTCCCGATCGGGCGCGCCTTTTTTGTTTCTAATATCAATCTCGCGCCTGCCCGGGCGCGTCACCGGGCGCCAGCCTAAGCTTCTCCCGCCCGGCCGGGCGCGCCTCCGGGCGCCAGCCTCTTTGGCCGGGCGGCTCATTTGGGCCACTATTTGGACTTCGATTGGGCTCCAATTCTTCGGGCCAATCTGGGTTTCCTCTTTGGGTCTTAAATACTCGGTCTAAATGCCCCGGTATCACCTATACCGAGCCCTTAATCACCGGTTCAATGGCTCTAACCGGCCCTGGGCTATAAAATCTGGTCGTGTTTCTCCAATGCTCATGATTGCTCCAAAATATCTCGGGAAAATACTCCAAAAGCATAAATCCCTGCAAAAGTCAACCAAACCTACGAAAACACTAGAAAACACCAATTAGTAATAAAAGTGGCTCTAAAGAGCCAAAAACACTACTAATTACGACCAAGGGACGGGGGTAAAATACAATATAAAATAGACACATCACGGCGCCAAATGTTTTGGGTGTTTTTGTCCCTCGGGAGAGTTACAACACGAAGAGTGGTCCGGGGTGAGCTGTACCTGCAAAACAAACGGAGACACCAGTTGGGTGGTGCTCCGCCTCCGACGCACAAGTTAGTCACTTGAAGGGAGAAAAAGGTGCGGAAATTTAGGTAGGGATCTGCTCGGATTCCAAGCTCAGGATGTCTCTATCAAAGAGTAAATGTGTAATAAATGATCCAAAAACCTCTCCCCAAAAAGAGGGTCATCTCCCTATTTATAGGGTCTCTGGGATTTGTGCCCCTGATTAGGTCACTGTACCCTAATCAGTGGTGGGCTGCGCCGCTTCGCGGCTTTCTCGGGACTTGGGCCTGAAGGCCGCCCTTTTTCCCCTTATTTTCTGGAGCGACACGTGTCAAGCAGAGATTGGTCCACTTTGGGCCATCCTGAGGCTGACACGTGTCGTCCTCTGATTGGACCACGTGGCGGGGTAAAATTACCCTAAACAACTACTACTACTACTACTACTACTACTACTACTACTATTATTATAATCATTAAATTTTATTATTAAATATTAATTATTATTAATAATATTAATATTATTAAATATTAATTATATTATTATTATTATTATTAATATTATTAAATATTAATTATATTATTATTATTATCATTATTAATATTATTATTATTAAATATTAATTATATTATTATTAATAATATTATTATTAAATATTAATTATATTATTATTAATATTATTATTATTTAATATTAATTATCATTATTATTAAATATTAATTTATATTATTATTAAATATTAATTATATATTATTATTATTAAATATTTATTATTATTAAATATTATTTATTTATTATTATTATTAAATATTAATTATTATTATCATTAAGTATTAATTATTTATTATTATTATTAAATATACATTATTATTAAAATAATTCAATATTAAGTATTAATTTTAAGTAGAGCAGATTTCAGCAGAGCAGAGCAAAGCAGAGCAGATTTCAGCAGAGCAAAGCAGAGCAGAGCAGCTTTAAAGAATGGGGCCTAAGTATGACCTTAATTGACCTTCAACTGAAGGTCTACTACTTCACTTATTTGTGCTACGTACTTCTACAAAGTACAAGTATTAATTTTTTTTTCTAAAGTCAACTGTTTGTATTGAGTATTTACAAAAGTATTTGATTGAATCAAATTGTTTGCTACGGAGTATTAATGTAATTGATTAGCATAGTAATTAAAATAAAAATGGAGAAAACAAATAAAGTTATAAAAAAATTTAAAAAAAAAGCGATTGAGATAATGCTACGGAGTACATAAATCAGTGAAGTTTTATTCATTATGACATCTGAAAAGCCATTTTCCAACCATATATTTTTTCATTTTATTTATTGATTGTCTACAAAAAAAATCCCATGTTGGATGGAATGAGAAACAGAATAAGATAATTCTATAGTTGAATTAAGTGGAATTAGGGGGCGTAACTCGTTTTCTTTAAGGGGGATAGAGTGCGGTAGAATTACGCGTTTTTTCTTTAATTTTGGCATTTTAAAGTGTTTTTTTGTCAGTTTTGCACTGATTTAATTGATATGTTTGATTGTCTTACACACTAAGATGTGTAAGTTTATTACTAAGGGTGGATCTTACACTGATAGTAGTGTGAGTTTGTTAGATAGCTTGATAGTTTACACATTATTGTGTGTAAATTTGTTAATAAAGTTTTATTACGCACTAGGTTGTGTAAGATGCAACACCCTAGAAATTCATTTTCTTTAAAATACCTGTTTTGCTCTTTTTAAAATATAAAATAGGAAATTCTAAGACATTACCGCCACCGTGAATACGACTAAGGCAATTATCAAAGACACAATATCAGCAAAGCTGAGTACACAAGCGTAAATGACACACTAACATGCTTTCTCCTAACAACACACGCACTTACCTCAATGCACCTATTTACAAGCACACACAACATTCAACAAGAGTTTTCAACTAGACCACTAAATAATTTATTAAGCGTTGATCACGCATCGAACGGGTTTCCAACTCTACCTCCCCCAAATAAATTGAGGTTAACTGACACGGGAGCTAACCGTGCCAGCACAAAACCACACATAGGTGGTGGAATTCCAGCCATAATAATAAATAAAAAGGAATGTACAGCGTCCTGTACTCCATTAGAAGTTATGGTTAAATATAAAACCCCATAACTCCCCCCATATGTTCATACTCAAGGTATATACGTTCCAAGAGTTTTGGTGTGTAATCTCTTTCACTTTACGTTATTTACATATTATTAAACTTGTGATGACTCTCAAAGCATAATAATTCAATCAACAATAGTTATTCAACCAAATAAACATACCATATTAATTCTTGAATATTTAGTGACCACATACTATTTAATGTTGAACCCTTTTTAATTCTACCTCAGTGTCAAAGACACCTTAAACGCAAAAGCGCCAAAATCCTATCCCTCGGTGTTAAAAACACCTTAAGTGCACAAAGGCACCAACATACAATTTACTCCTCGTGTACATAGATACTTATATAGCTCCTTTCCCATGCTTAAAGCATCAATAAAAAATTATATGAACCATAATAAAATTCCTTTTCAATATTCCAAGCCAAATTAAACATGTAGTTTAATTAAACATGCATTCTAACATGCCATAAATAAAAGTGTAGTCCATAAAATCATGTCAAAATATAATTTTCCAATCTATAAACCATCACAAATAAACCATGCTTCATAATTCAATCACCAACACCAATAATTCACACTTCCAAACATAGACCTTAGCATGATACTACTTGTAATTGATTTAAATCAAGCCTAGCATGATACTAAATCACCAAAATATGCTAAGTACGCGAACTTACCTTGAGTACGATATTAAAATCGACACGACTAATAAAAATCACTTACTTCAAAATCTTCTACACATTAAAATCATAGTAGAGTATTAAAATCCATTCTAATCAAATTTCCAGTAATATATACTATTATAAAACCCCTCATAACTTAATTAAGATAAGATGAAATTATATTTAAAACATCATACATAAGTCCCAATTAATGGGTAATTGAAATTTCTTAAAGTAACTTAGTTTTAAATACTCTACTAAAAATTCCAGCACTTTATTTTAATTAAAACTTGCTGTAATTTAGCCTTAAAACACTTTAATCAAAAATCTAAACCATAATACATCATAATCCTTCAATTATTCATAAATCAAGAACCCTCCTGAAATTATAAAGTTTAATCATCAACAATACAATTTGATACTAATTAAATTAATTTCAGATAATAAAATAAAAATCCATAAATCAATTATTATAATTACACAATTATTAAAACAAAAGAGAAGAAAATAAGACTAACCTTTTTGTGTGGGAAATTTTTGGGGATAAATAGAGTATTTATAGTGTAGAGTAGGTTAGGGTAGGTTTGGGCTTCATAAAAATAATGGACTTTAAATGATGAAATAGGTGACCCAAAAGTAAAAATAGGATGATTGGGTTCATAAGAAAGATGGGCTACATTTGGATTAAATACTTGTTGACCCAAATATAAATACTTGATTTATCTATAATCCAATAATTAAAATGGTTTGAACCAAAATATATATTATAATTAAATAAATAATTTATAAAATCCCTAACCCTTTAAAAAGTGGGAACTTCTCCAAATGAAAGGAATAGTGATATGAGTCACAAGTCAATGAAATTTCACTATTCCTAAGTTGCAAAATGGGAGAGTTTGACCAACTTGCATTTCAATGTCATTCCATTCTCATTTTGTGACATTTGGTGACTTGGCAAATTTATGTTGAGCTATCAACTTGCTTGGCAATGAACAATGGTTAATACTCACTATTGCGATTATGTTCATTTATTTATTGCATAAGTTTGATTTGTTTAGGATATTGTAATTAGGGATTTATAATCAAGTTTAATAATTACTATTAGCATGAACAATTATTTATTTAATTTTGTTAATGTCAATTTATAATGCTCAGTATTATTCATTTGTACTCACTATTATTCATTTATTTATTGCATAAGTTTAATTGATCATGATATTGTGAGTAAGGATTCATAATCAAGTTTAATACTCACTGCTAAAATGGATTAGAGTTTGACAATTTTGCATTTGGGTGAAATTTCATTTAATTTGTTGAGTCACCAGATTATACTTTTTCCCTAATTTCCTCCCTTCCATTCATTTCCCTTTTTCTTTCACGCCCTTCCATTCTGCTTTTGATTAAAAAAAAAAAAGCATTCTCTATCTCTCTCCTCCCACTCTCTATCTCTCCACCATTGAAGTTGTACTACGAGCCTTCTCTACTCCACCATTGACGCCAATTTTGCGGTAAGATGTTTATCAAATTATGAAATTATAAGTTTGAGCTATTAAAATGCAACTAAATTAAGATTTGTATTGTGGAATTTCAACTATTTTTTTTATCACTCACCGAATATCAATTCTACAATAGAGTTCATTCTTAATATCATTTTAATTTTAATTTGTGTTTTTTGTGTTTTGCCTAGGATGATGATGCTTCTGTCCGAGTTTCGATCTCTTCTGTTTCGGTTAGGGCTTTTGATTGTCTTTTGATTATTTTTGGATTATTTGAATTCGATTTTGTGATTTTTAAGTGTTGCTTGGATTAGATTTTTTATTTTGTTGTTTTATGAAATGTAGGACTGTAGACACCCATTTGTGTCTCCCCAAAACCAAACCCAGTGATGAGTACCTTTCACGTCGAATCATAATCGAATGAAACGAAAGTGTGGAAAAGTCTAGTGTTGCGGAAAGTTTTTATTTCTTTTCTCTTCTCTCTGTTTTTGAAAACTTTATTTTAAGAAAACAGCCAATCCAGTTTGGTTGGTCCATGATATGGGTCCAATAGTGGTGTAGTTAGATAGGGCTTTTAAGACCTTTCCAACGATATATTATAAGCCCAATTCCGATGAATATTGAGGAAATTATGGCCAAATTACCAAACTGGGCCCGGTTTGAGCTTTATGTACGGCCCAATGATCTTGGGGAGGGCCTCATATGATTTATCATTCCTAATGCAATTAGGAATGGTTTTAGTCTTCTAGATTCTTCTAGAGGGTTCTTTTCATTCCTAATTCAATTAGCATTGATAAGTTGACTTTGTTGACTTTTCAAAGTTTCAATCAAAATCAAATAGCATTTTCGAAGAAATTATATTATTTTATCCTCCAGTACGGTAAACTTATCGGATTTTCAAAAACACGTTAAAATAAAGCTTGGCGTCCAACCCCAGGCCTTGGCGCCTGGAACCAGGCCTGGCGCTAGCCATTGGCGCCTGGCGCTAAGGCTGGTGCCTGGCGCCAGCTAGCCAGGGTTGGCGCCAGCTCTGTTTCCTGAGCGTCAAACTCTATTTTGTTAATTTATCTTTTTTGGCTGATTTTCTCTATAAATATCGTATTTAAAACTCCGTTTTCATTCACGAATCATCATCATCAATCATCATCTACATTCATTCATTCACCAATTGAATCATTCATCTCTTTCTTTCCTCTAAACTTTGCTTTTTTAATTCAAAATTCCGCATTCGCAAGATCTAGAAACACCTAGCCATATTCGAAGTTGCCTTCGCCCTAGACGTGAAAGGTTTTAATTTCTGAGGGTTTGGTCCCAAATCTCTCTTTCCATTATTTAATTTAATTGTTTTGTTTATTATTTTCCTTGAAGTTACTAACGTGTGTATTTTGTTATTAGAAAGAGGTACGAGGCATCAAAGTAAGTACTTTAATGGTTTTAATTGATATTATGATGTAGATATCATGTTTACATTGTTGTTATGATATTCCTAGCATCATGTCTAGGTTAATTTTAATATTAAATATGATTGCTATGATGCCTTTTATTCTTTTCCTAATATTTATGATTGTTAGTATCATGTTAGGGCTAAAGATTTGATTTTTATTGCTTAGTGACATGCTAGGGTTTTTTTATTAATCTTGTTAGTATCATGCCTAGGATCTTGCAATTATTATGCTTTAGTATTAACATGAACATGATTATGATTATAATTGTTATAATTTATTATGAATATTATTATTATTTTGATGATGATTATTTATTTATTTATTATGATTATTATTAATATGATGATATTGATTATTTATTATGTTGCTTGATATATTATTTGTTATTTATTGCTTGATCACCTTTTATTGCAGGTTAAAGGGAATTGGTATTTGCAATCACGCTTAATAAGATAATTAATAATCTTTTTAGGGTTAATTGTGATTATAATTCAAGTGATCGCCAATAATAGATTTATTTGTGCATTAATATTCAACCAACATAGATTAAACAGGTTTAGGGTTAATCCTATTGATTGCATGTTAATTAAAAAGCGCACATGAATACGATCAGAATAAAGTAGAGGCCTATTATTAGGGCAGGTTCAATCTCTTTTAGGTTGGATTTGTACCATCATCCCCGAACCCTTATTTGGTTCTAGACCTTATGGAGTTGACGATCTCTTGGATCGTTAAGGGGTGTAACCTTCACCTCGTGAACGGTTTACAAGTTCCTTAAAAACTTGTTGGCGACTCTTTTGCTCTATCTTCTTCCCTTTTGGACGCCACCGTACTTTAGTGTATGATCACAGTGGGGTTTAAGCTAGTGGGGTTCAAGCTAGTAATCATAATCATAAATGAATATTTTCAAGCCTTTAAAAATCCCACTAGCTTGAACCCCACTGTGATCATACACTAAAGTACGGTGGCGTCCAAAAGGGAAGAAGATAGAGCAAAAGAGTCGCCAACAAGTTTTTAAGGAACTTGTAAACCGTTCACGAGGTGAAGGTTACACCCCTTAACGATCCAAGAGATCGTCAACTCCATAAGGTCATGAACCAAATAAGGGTTCGGGGATGATGGTACAAATCCAACCTAAAAGAGATTGAACCTGCCCTAATAATAGGCCTCTACTTTATTCTGATTGTATTCATGTGCGCTTTTTAATTAACATGCAATCAATAGGATTAACCCTAAACCTGTTTAATCTATGTTGGTTGAATTTAATGCACAAACAAACTATTATTGGCGATCACTTGAATTATAATCACAATTAACCTAACAAGATTATTAATTATCTTATTAAGCGTGATTGCAAATACCAATTCCCTTTAACCTGCAATAAAAGGTGATCAAGCAATAACAATATAAAATAATATGCATATTGTTTCGGGGTTTTCTGATGTCCTGCGGGAGAGTTACAATTCCGAGATTGGAACCGGTCGCCTGTACCTGCAAAACAAACGGATGCTCCGGATGATTGGAGATCCGCCTCCGACGGTCAAGTTAGTACTTGATTAAGGAGTAATTAATGCGGAAATTAAAGTGATTGGGTCTCTCTAGGTGAGAGTGTTTAATGTGTGTAATCTGCGTTTTTTTTTGCGTAATCTCCCTTAATGAGGATTAAGGGAGGTATTTATAACCTCGGGAAACGTGCCAATCTAGGTTTAGGTTAACCTTGGGCTGATTGGGCTTCCCTCGGAAGTTGGGCCTAGGTGGCCGACTTCTCCATTAGACATGGAGTTTGCCACGTGTCATGACATAATTGGTCCAAGGCGGACGAATAAGCGGGTGCCACGTGGCAAGCCCTGAGTGGTCCAACTGGGGAACACTTGGCAGGACCTGATTGGCCCACGTGGCGCATTCCGATTGGTGGGAGCAAAATCCCCTAATCATTTGCCCCTCACAGGTGGCACGTGACTGGTCACGTGTTACCTGTGACAGGTGTCGCCCTGTAACAGGCGACGGCCTGCTACAGGTGTCACTCGGCGAAAGGCCGAGAGATTCTCCCGCCCAAATTTTGAATTCCGGAAGTGACCCTTCGCCTTCTCACTTCGCCTATATAAGGGAGTGTTGACTTCGGTCATTTTCACACTTGAGAATTTTGTGAGAGAACATTCGGACCCCTGAACTTGCTCTGACATTTTGGACCCTTTCTGCCTACCGCCTGCTCTGACAAGCCGACTGCAAAGGATTTTCAGAACTTCACCAATCGTCACTCGTTCAGGTAACCGTCGGTTCTCTTACCCTTAATTTTCTCTTTTATTTTTTTTTTTTTTGAAATGGCACCACGGAAGCACACAACACGACCTAGGTTAGTGATCAGCCGGTCACCGGGGACGGCTGAATCTAGGACTAGGAGTGCCGCCTGCCTTTTTCTGGACCCATCTTTTCCCTTTATACAAAGTCCGACTGTATCTGTGTCTATGCAGAGCATGATGGCCAGAACAAAAAAGACTGCCAGGATCTCAAACTCAGACGGCTCCTCCCACAGGGTGCCGATTAGTGAAACATCTGACCAGGCGCCAGATGTGGAAGTGAAACAAACATTCTCTCCTGCTCCTTTTAAAGGAGAAGAGGCGGGCCCCTCCGGGAGAGGGGAGGAGTCGTCCTCTTCGGACTCGTCAGAGGACGAATCCGCGTCTAGCTCTTCTGACCATGCTTCTCTGGACACAGAAGAGAAAAACAGTCGCCTACAAGAGGCGAGGCTTTCTCACGCAGTTGAGAAGGGGGACGATTGGGCGGAGCCATCCGTCTCTCACCGAGAACAAAATACCCCTTACTACTGCACGGTACCTCGGGGCCGGATCACGGCCATGCAAGAAAAAGTGGGGAGCTTTATCGCAAACCACACAATGGGCCCCGGCTTTTTAGTGTTCGTGCCGGATCCAGAAGACACAGTCGTCTGGCCGGCTGGTACTAGTTATGATGGCGCCTGCTTTGGCTGCTACGAGGCAGCCATCAAGGTAGGGCTGCGCTTCCCACTACATCCGGCTGTACAGCGGATCTTGGATGGGTATGAGTTGGGGTTATTGCAGTTAGCCCCGAACTCCTGGGTCAACGTACTCGGCTATGTGGCCGGGTGCGAACTGCACGGGGTGGAGCCGAACTTCGAGGCTTTCGCCCACATGAACTACCTCAGCCGGACCCCTAAGGCAGGCGGTACCGGCTGGTATCAATTGACGAGCCACAGGGGCTACCTCATGACAAGAGGTAAAGCAAACAAATAGAAGGACTGGCGGAGCACCTTCCTTATCATTGAGAGTTCAGACACAGAGCTGAACAAGCGCTTCAACAGATGGAACAGGAATCCGTCCCTTCTTGCAGGCGGCCGCAGCATGCCGCCTGTTCCCCCCAAGGCTAAGAAAGAGATCCTAGATAAAGGACTCTTCAAAGTAGAGTCGAAGGTGAACTCTACTTCAGGGGTACGAGAGCAAGTATCCCTGCACTGCGTCCCGAGCTTCAAATGGCTCTACGACGAGTACTTTCTGGCCGCCTGTGGCCTCAGCAGTCGGTGCTCAAGAGGTAGCCGGCCTGTCGAATACTCTGTTGTTGCGTGCATTTCTTGCTATGACTTTTATTAACTTTGCTATTTGTTTTTGCAGCGGACGCCATGAGCAAAATTACAGCCTCCAAGACTGCGACGGCCATGTTGCGGGCCTCCATCATGCAACAGTCTTCAACCGACTCCCCCAACAAGGGGGCACCCTTGGTGAGCTTCAAACCCTTCACTCTCTTTTTTGGAGTTGGGTTTATGCATATACTGACCGAGTGGTTTTTTTTTTTAGACGGGCGCTCCAAGAGCTTCTTCTTACCAATAGCCGGACCCCAAGGCCCGGAGGACGACTGTTGCGAGATCTCCTGGTTCTGCCAGGAAACATGCGGCGGCTGAAAAACAGCCGGCCACTTCTTCTAAAACTCCAGCTGGGCCGCCTAGAAGTATGAAATTATCCTTGTAAATTTTAGACTTGCTCCCTTCTTTACTAAGTCTAATCCGTTTGTTTATGCTTGATGCAGCCGGCCCTCAGGAGCCTGACTTGGTCGAGGTGGCCAAGTCTATGATCAAGGCCGTTCCTCCAGCTGAAAGGGAGGCGGTCAGGGGTGTCGGCACCCTTGACCTAGACGGGATTGCAGGGGTCCTTGCTGAGGTATACTTAGCATATTTTTGGTTATTTAAATTCCAGGACGCCTGTTTTCTTTTTTGTTTGGAAACTGACGCCTGTTCCCCTTTTTACTTAGGCCCTGCTCCGAGTGAACGGCCTTCGCAAGCCGCTTGACCGGAAGAACAAAGAGGTAAAGGCTGCAAAAGCTATGGCCGCCTCTGACTGTGATAAGGCAATGTTTCAAATTGCCCAAAATGAAGTTCTGACCATTGATATTCTTTATTATCAGGCGCAGGCTACCGCCGCTATCCGGGCTCAGTTAGAGGCGGCCCAGAAGAGGAATAGCGAGCTGGAGGCGACCATCAACAACTTCAAGGCCGAGCTGAGACCTCTTCGCCAAAAGATGTCCTCATACGAAACCTTGGAGAAATCCTTGGCGAGCGTAAAGGAACGCCTGGTGACCCAGGAGAAGAGTCTTACTCAGGAGCTCTCGGAAAAGGCCGAGCAAGAAAAGAAAGAGCTGGTCCGGGAGATGATGGAAGACTCTGCTCAAATCCAGCGCATGACTTGGGGCCGCCTGTTCCCCAATGCCGACTTTGCCTCATGGGAAAAAACGTACCGCCAGTGTTCTGATAGATATAATCAAGAGATCCTGGCGGCTGCTGAGGAAGAGGCGTTGGAGGAGGAGGAGCAGCCGGTAGTAGCGCTTGTGCCGCTTGGGGGTAATGCATCAAAGAAGGATGCAGCTGAAGCCGAGTCCAGCAAGAAGAGTGCTGACCAGGCGGCAGCTGCTAATATTGAAGATCTGCCCCCTTCTTAAGCTTTATGTCTTTTTTCCACGGCCTGCGTGCCGTTTGTTTGTATTTACCCGGCCAGGGGGCCGGGGCTCTGAATATTTTGCCGGTCTTTAATGACCGGCTTCCTTTTAATGAAAATTTTTATTTTGCTTCAAATTTGTTTAACTTCAAATTTGTTTAAGTATTGAATATTCTGATATCCAATTGTACACTATACCGACTGTTTTACATGGCCGATAGTTGCAGACAGGTACGGATAGTTAGTCACGCCGCCTATGCCCCTGGACGACTGGTTGTCTGTTTCCAGGCTAGACGATCAGTCGGCCATTTATCCAATCGGTATTCGAACCATTTTAAAGACTGGATCCCCTTTAGACAGGCGGTCCTGTCATTTG
This sequence comes from Chenopodium quinoa, assembly GCF_001683475.1. Classification (NCBI taxonomy): domain Eukaryota; kingdom Viridiplantae; phylum Streptophyta; class Magnoliopsida; order Caryophyllales; family Amaranthaceae; genus Chenopodium; species Chenopodium quinoa. The sequence goes on from NW_018745190.1 coordinate 978,884, forward strand.
TAAAATTAACCAAGTAGTTCAGTCGGTCGGTTGACCCGGATGGTTACTGCGAACACTTGCTTGACGTGATTAGTCAGTTAAGATGTCGATTCTTTGCCCCACTATGCAGATAGCCTCTGATCAGGTGGACTGTCAACTATTGCATAAGGGGTAAGCGTTTAGCATTATTCGGCCATTGGCCTCTTTTGATTCAATATACTAAGTTTGGTACTTAGTTTATTTCGTTGGGGGATGGCTGGTCGTCTACTTTGGTGGCTGTTAGGTTCCGTACTAAGGAGGGCGACTGGTTAACCTTGCGGTTAGTCAATCACTGCCTATGTTGTTTGAGTGGTAGGGAAACCAGGCGGCGGGGGCCGGATAGTCCCCTTGATTCGCCAAGTTTTTCTTGGCTATTAACTCTTAGGTTGTTAACCTAGCAGGAGTAGTGGTTGAGAGCCCCTGTTTGCTAAAAACAGGCGGACGACTCATACCTTTTAGGCTCCATACTAAGTTTGAGAGAGTGACTATGAGTTAACTTTGGTGTTACTCAGTCGCCGTCACTCCTGCTTGAGTAGTAAAGGTACCAGGCGGCGGAGGCCGGCTGAACCTTTTGATTCGCCAATGTTTGTTGGCTATTAACTCAAGAGGTACCCCCTGAATTTATCCCAAGTAATACAGGGGGTCATCCGACTCAGATGTCAACTGCTACCACCGGTTTGGTTAGTGATAGAGTTATCCTTGTCTCAAAACGGCTACGTGGTTGCCCTTGGGGACAGTCGTATAGGTGCCGTGTAATGATTTTATAGAACAATGTTCCACCCAAAAGGGAGCTGCTCTCTGCGACGAATTTCATCCGTATGGATGCCGTCGGACGCCTGCTATAATGTTGGGACAGGTCGAATTAAACTTATTTTTGGATCAGTTGGCTTGGCGCCTGGTCTGATCATTTCAGCCATGAGCCTTTGATAGTTCTTGGTGAACTGTATTATGGGAGAGTAGCCGGTTGAGCGAAACAAGCGGCGTGCCCCTCTTAAGTAAAAAATTAAACATGGAGAGTAGCCGACTGTTTGTCAGTAGGCATGCCCCTCTTAGGTAAAATTAAATATGGAGAGTAGCCGACTGTTTGTTAGTAGGCGTGCCCCTCTTAGTACAAAATTGAATGAAACAGCAAACTTTTATTAAGTAGCCCTTGACTATTTACATCATTCAAAAGAAATATTTCTTAAGATTATCTACATTTCAAGTTCGAGGCAACGGTTGGCCGTCTGGTGTTTCCAGACGGTAGGTACCGTCCCTGACCTTTTCACAGATTCGGTAGGGTCCTTCCCAGTTGGGAGTTAGTTTGCCAGACTCATTAGCCCTACCAACTGCTTCCATTTTTCTAAGTACAAAGTCCCCTATTTTGAGTGGACGCCTGTGTACTTTTTTGTTGTATGATCTAGTCATTCTCAGGCGGTAAATTTCATGGCGCAAGACAGCATTGCCCCTCCTTTCAGGGAGTGAGTCTAATGCCAGGCGCATGGCTTCCCAGTTTGCCTCTTCGTCATATAGCATTACTCGAAGAGTCGGCTCGTAGTGTTCTATTGGAAGAACAGCTTCCGCACCATAAGTTAGGAGGAATGGAGTTTCTCCAGTCGCCCCTTTTTCAGTCGTCCTAATGGCCCAGAGAACATGTGGTAATTCATCCGCCCATAGGCCGCCTGCTCGTTCAATCTTTTTCTTGAGACCGTCTGAGATGATTTTATTAAAGGCTTCTACCTGGCCGTTTGCTTGTGGACGGCCGACAGATGCAAAGTAGTGTGCAATTCCTTGGTCACCTAACCAGCTTTTGAGAACAGGCGTCTCAAATTGGGGACCATTATCAAAAACCATAGACATGGGAACCCCGAACCGAATGATGACATTTTTCCAAATAAATGAAATTACATCCTTCGTCTTGATTCCCTTTACAGCCTCCGCCTCTACCCATTTAGTGAAGTAGTCAAATGCAACAAGTATGTACCTCCTTCCGCCTGTAGCAGGCGTATATGGACCCAGAATATCCATGCCCCACTTAGCAAACGGTAGTGGGCTATGAATGGTAGTGAGGTCAGTAGCCGGACGGTGAATTAGTTTGCCAAACCCTTGGTACTTGTCACATTTTTTTCACCATCTCCATCGCATCTGCTTCTAAAGTAGGCCAAAAGTAGCCCTGCCGCCTTGCCCGTTGAGCAAGCGTCCTACCGCCTATATGGGAAGCACAGTAACCAGAGTGAAGATCGTCCAGTATCTCTCGCCCCTTTTCTGGAGTAACACACTTTAAGAAGGGTTGAAGGTACCCCCTTTTGTGAAGTTCTCCCTTTATTATTTCAAAACTGGTTGCTCGTTTTTCAGTGCTTCCGCCTGTTGATGATCATCCGGCAGGGTACCATTTGTCAGACATGCCCTGATTGGATCCATCCAGGTTGAGCTTCTGTCTAAGATTCCAATAGGTTCTTCCTCAATGCTTCTCCTCTCCATTACTTCCCAAAAAACAGTTCGAGGAGTATCACAGGAGGCGGATGAGGCTAATTTTGAAAGTGCATCCGCCTGGTTGTTTTCAGATCTCGGTACTTGGGTCAGATGGAAATCCTCAAGGGAGCCGACTGCTTGTCGGACCGCCTGTAAATACTTGATCATGGCCGGATGGGTTGCTTCGTATTCGCCATTGTACTGACTCACTATCAATTGTGAATCGGAACAGGCGTCTATCTTTCGTGCCCCTGCCGCCTTGCACATGCGGATTCCAGCTAGTAATGCTTCATATTTTGCCTCATTGTTTGAGGCTTGAAAACTGAAGCGTAGAGCATACTCGTACCTGTCGCCCTCTGGCGACTGACATATGACGCCTGCTCCACAACCATTTGAAGTAGAGCTTCCATCCACATATACCTTCCAGACTTGGTCTGGAACTTGAGAGTCAGGAGGACGAGTCATCTCAACAATAAAGTCAGCAAAGGCTTGCCCCTTCACTGCTTTTCTAAGCTCGAAAGTAACTTCGAGGCTCTGTATTTCTATGGCCCATTTGATCATTCGGCCTGACGACTCCATGGTGGTCAGTGGCCGCTTGATAGGTTGGTCTGTATACACGACGACTGCATGTGCCAAAAAGTAGGGCTTCAATTTTTTAACAGCCATGAAGAGTGCAAGACCAAATTTCTCCACTAAGGGATACCTCAACTCGGCATTTTTCAGTACATGACTGACAAAGTAGACCGGGAGCTGACAGCCGTCTCTTTCAGCAAGGAGAACAGCGCTTAACGCATGATCAGAGACGGCCAGGTACATGTAGAGTACTTCTTTGGGCAAAGGGCTGACCAGCCTCGGCAAGGAATGCAAGTGAACTTTCAATTTCTGGAAGGCCGCCTCAGCATCCGGCCCCCATTCAAACCTTGCCTTTTTCTTAATTGCCTGGAAAAAGTATAGGCATTTGTCGCCTGATCGGCTTAGAAATCTTCCCAAGGCCGCCAGACAACCTGTTAACTTCTGAACCTCTCGGATGGTACGAGGCGACTGCATGTCGATGACCGCCTGCACCTTCTCAGGGTTCGCCTCTATTCCTCTCTGATTGATAAGGAATCCGAGAAATTTCCCAGACTCAACTCCAAAGACACATTTCTTGGGATTGAGCATGACATGGTGCCGCCTGAGTGTGGCGAAAGTTTCTCGGAGGTCCGACAGATGATCTTTCTGAAGTTTAGACTTGACAATCATATCATCAATATATGCCTCGACATTTCTCCCAATCTGATCAAAGAACACAGTGTTTATCATTCGCTGGAAAGTGGCCGGGGCATTCTTAAGACCAAACGACATGACCGTGTAACAGTATAACCCCTGATCAGTGACGAAGGCCGTCTTCTCCTGATCTTTCTTCCATAAAGGAATTTGATGGAAACCAGAGTAGGCGTCCATAAAGCTCATCAAAGCATGGTCGGCTGTTGAGTCGACCAGGTTATCAATTTTAGGCATAGGGTAACTGTCTTTGGGGCACGCCTTGTTTAAGTCTGTGTAGTCTACACACATTCGCCAGGTGCCATTCGGCTTTTTAACAAGCACCACATTTGCAACCCAGTCTGGGAAGTAACATTGCCGAATGAACCCTGCATCAAGTAATTTTTTAACTTCGGCGGCTGCCGCCTGACTTCTTTCTTCGCCATGGTTCCGCTTCTTCTGCCGTACCGGCTTCTTTTTCGGATCCACGGCCAGTTTATGTACCGCCAGATCAGGACTGATGCCTGGAATTTCATGGACTTCGAATGCAAAGATGTCCTTGTATTCTTTCAATAGTCTGTGAAAGTCGTCACCCAGGTCCCTTAGAGCAGTCGTCCCAACTTTGACTGTTCTGTCAGGACGCGAGTCATCTAAGATCAGGTCCGTATGCTCACCAGTTGGCTGAGGGCGGAATTCATCCGACCGCTCTTCTGCCAATGATTGCTATTTTCTGTCTTTTCTTGCGGCCCCTGTCTGGGATGCCTTTCTCTTCTTGCCGCCTGCTTCTTGAACAGGCGCACTCTCCTTGACATTGTCAAGGTCTATTTTTCCACCACTCGACCCAGTGGCCATAACGGTGGGCTTGACATCCGAGAGATAGCACTCTCGGGCCATCCTCTGATCTCCCCTTAGGGACCCGACTGTTCCATTATCCCTCTCAAACTTGAGCAACATAAGAGATGGGATTATAACAGCCTTGGAATTATTCAGCGTTGGTCGTCCCAGGATCATGTTGTATGCCGAGAGTTCTTCTACTACCAGGAACCGGACTACCATGTGTCGTCCTTCCCCTTTTTCACCCAGGCGGATGGGTAAATCCACTCGTCCCACTGGGTGGACTCCTCCTCCTCCAAACCCTACTAAAGGGTGGGATGCCGGATGTATGCAATCAGTTTGATATTTTAGTTTCGACAGACATTTGCTACTGATGAGATCTGAGGAGCTTCCGGTATCTATGAGGATTCGGCCAACTCTCTAGTTAGCCACTTTACATTCAATAACGATAGGGTCGTCATGCGGCCCTCTTACCCCTCCTAGATCTTCTTCAGTGATGACAATCTCAGGAAATGAATGTTTGGAGGGCCGTTCTTGGTGAACGGAATTTACAGCTAGCCGTCTGATATTTTCTCTGTTGCCCCTAATAGTGGGGCCGCCTCCTGAGAAGCCGCCTGCAATGGTGTAGACGACTGCATCATCTGTATCGGAGCTGTCGGCCTGTTGATTCTTTTTGACCGACTGCTTTTTCGAGGAAGTGTTCCCCGTAGATTTCTTGACATAAGTGTCAAGATCACCTTGCTCAGCCAGGCGGTCCAGATACCGCATGAGACTGATGCATTCATTGGTGTGATGACCAACATCTTCATGATAATCACAGAATTTTTCTTGGTTCCGGTTGTTTGCAGAACCCTTCATGGGGACCGGCTTCTCAATTGAGATCCGTCCCTTGATTTCCTTTAGGATAAACTTGTTATCCTTGTTAAACGCATACTTTGGGGAGTATGGTTTGAATTCTTTTTTCTTATTCTGGGACGGCTGTTTAGAGGAATCAGCCGCCCAGACCCCTTTTCTCTTCTCATCTTTGTTTGACGACTGTTTCTGTCGTCCTTCTCTTTTGTTGGACCTTTTCCCGTCTGACTGTTTTACCGTACTACAAAGATCAGTCGCCTGTATATAGGCTTCCGCTTCAATCAAGGCCTCTTGAAGAGTCGCCACCCTCTTTCGGACTAAATCAAATTTGAAGGTCGACCCGTCTTTGAGACCTCTGAAAAAGTCAGTATAAGCTACTTCATCCGGTAACCCTTGAATCTGTATTCTCATCAGGTTAAACCGCCTGATGTAAGAACGAAGCCCCTCCTTCTCGCCCTGCTGAATTGTTCCTAAATCAAGGGTCGTCTTCTTCGCAGGGATGTTCATGGCGAAGTTGGAGGTGAATAGGTAAGCGAGCGTCCTGAAGTTATTTACACAACCAGTCGGCAGGTTGCCGAACCATTGTTGTGCGATTCCTTTGAGAGTCGCTGGGAAACACTTGCACCAAGTGGGATCATCCAACCCTTGAAGGTACATCAGGTTGGTGAATGCCATCAGATGGTGTTCTGGGTTAGTAGTGCCGTCATAGGCGCCTACTAATACATTTTTCACTTTGGCCGGCTGAGCGGCTTCAGTAACTTCCTTGGAGAAGGCCGACGGCTGTTCGCCAAGTCTAAGCAACCGTAGCTGCCAGTCCATAGGTTGGACATTTTTGGCTGCATGCCCACCAAACGGAGGTGGCTGCAAAAAATACTGTTGTTGCGGTACAAACGGTAAGTTTGGTACCGCCTGGTCGCTATGAAAGCCGGACTGACGGGAGGTGCCGCCTGACTAACTCTCATGATACGACTGAGTATGCCTCATCGAGGTATTGCGCAGACTGTCTTGGAAGTTTGAAGTAGAGGCCGACTCTGACAATCGGTCACTCTTCTTCTGCTCTAGCAGTAGCCGAGCGTCTGTGTATATTTTCCTCGACCCGTCCGCCTGAATATGACGCACAGGTTTCCTATTTCCTGGAGTAGGAAAACGGTATTTTGTGAAATCAAGGGCAGGCGGCTCCCACTTCCTAGATTTAGGATGAGGGGTCGCCTCTCGCCCTTGAACTGGCTTCCTCTTCCGTGAAGTGGAGGGTTTCTTAGCCGACTGCTCCTTGTCAAGAGCAGGCCGCTTCTTGTTGATCAACTCTTGAATTTCTCCCTTGAAGTCCCTCATGAAGGTCATGAGTTCGTTCCTTGTGATGGGAGCAGATCCATCAGTCGGCTGCTGCCGAACAGGCGGTGCGCCTGCTGGCTCACTTCCAGTTTGAAGATGGCCCCGTTCCCTCCTTTCGGTATGACGGGTACGTCGGGCCCTTAGGGTCCCGTCTGAAGCTGTGTGAGCGTCAACTTCAAATTCATTCTCAGTATCGTGGTCCGACTGAACTAGAGGATCGTCCAGGGGACGTCTCTCTTCAGGAGCCGGTACAAACGTGGATGCCATCTCAGAAGTACTCTCCCCACAGACGGCGCCAAAATGTTTCGGGGTTTTCTGATGTCCTGCGGGAGAGTTACAATTCCGAGACTGGAACCGGTCGCCTGTACCTGCAAAACAAACGGATGCTCCGGATGATTGGAGATCCGCCTCCGACGGTCAAGTTAGTACTTGATTAAGGAGTAATTAATGCGGAAATTAAAGTGATTGGGTCTCTCTAGGTGAGAGTGTTTAATATGTGTAATCTGCGTTTTTTTTGCGTAATCTCCCTTAATGAGGATTAAGGGAGGTATTTATAACCTCGGGAAACGTGCCAATCTAGGTTTAGGTTAACCTTGGGCTGATTGGGCTTCCCTCGGAAGTTGGGCCTAGGTGGCCGACTTCTCCATTAGACATGGAGTTTGCCACGTGTCATGACATAATTGGTCCAAGGCGGACGAATAAGCGGGTGCCACGTGGCAAGCCCTGAGTGGTCCAACTGGGGAACACTTGGCAGGACCTGATTGGCCCACGTGGCGCATTCCGATTGGTGGGAGCAAAATCCCCTAATCACATATCAAGCAACATAATGAATAATCATCATCAATCATAATCATAAATGTTAGAAAGAACATAGGAAGCATCGTATTCTTAATCATGCTTAATATTAAAAACACCCTATACATGATACTAGGAATATCATAATAATAATAAACATGATGTCTACATCATAAATCAATTAATCAATAAAATCCCTTAAAGTACTTACTTGGATGCCTTGTACCTCTTTCTAATAACAAAATACACACGTTAGTAACTTCAAGGAAAATAATAATAAAAACAATTAAATAATAATTGAAAGAGAGATTTGGGACCAAACCCTCAGAAATTAAAACCTTTCACGTCTAGGGCGAAGGCAACTTCGAATATGGCTAGGTGTATCAAGATCTTGTGAATGCGGAATTTTGTGTTAAAGAAGAAAGTTTTGAAAGAATTAATGAAAGATTAATGATTCATAAACTAATTTGTTGACGATTGAAGATTGTAGATGATGAATGAAATTTATTAAAACTTAAGAATAAAAGAAGTGGTGAATGATAGATAATAATCCCTCCCTCAAAACGGAGTTTTTGATACGATATTTATAGAGAAAATCGGCCAAAAAAGATAATTTATCAAAACAGAGTCTGAAGATCGCAAAAACAACTTGGCGCCAGCCCTGGCTCATTGGCGCCAGGACCAGTGACTAGCGCCAGGCGCCAATGGCTGGCGTCTGGCGCCAAACCTGATTCCAGGCGCCAAGGCCTAGGGTTGGATGCCAAATTAGATTTCAACGCGTTTTCGAAAATCTGATAATTTTACCGTACTGGAAGATAAAATAATATAATTTCAGTCGAAAATGCTATTTGGTCTAATTAAAACTCTAAAGAATCCTAATTGAATTAAGAATGATAAGAACCTTCTAGAATGTTCTAGAAGACCAAAACCATTCCTAATTACATTAGGAATGATAAATCATATTAGGCCCTCCCCTAGATCATTGGGCCGTACTTAAAACTCAAACCGGGCCCAGTTTAGTAAATTGGCCATAAATTCCTCAATATTCATCGGAATTGGGCTTATAATATATCGTTGGAAAGGTCTTTGCAAGCCCCATCCAACTACACCACTATTGGACCCATATCATGGACCAACCAAACTGGATTGGATGTTTTCTTAAAATAAAGTTTTCAAAAACAGAGAGAAGAGAAAAGAAATAAAACTTTCCGCAACGCTAGACCTTTCTACACTTTCGTTTCATTCGATTATGATTCGACGTGAAAGGTACTCATCACTGGGTTTGGTTTTGGGGAGACACAAATGGGTGTCTACAGACATCTCTTTGCCATGACCCCCATTCCAACATGATTGTCCACACCATGCTGAAAAAACAAGGACAATTCCCTGGGATGACCCTAGGAAAGAAGAAAGGGATAGCAAAATCGCTGGAGTCACCTAGCCTTCCTAAGCTAGATACTTTCGGACTTGGTTTCGAACCGACTCGGAAAGATCTCAAGCGAGCTCAGGAAAAGTTGAAGGCGCGTAGGGACGCTCGCATTCAAAAGAAGGCAATTCCAGTGGATCAGTACCCTCTTACACTCAATGGTCAATTCATAAAAGAAAGAGAGGACTATCCATGCCATGAATTTCCCAAGCCATTTGTTGTAAACGGCATACGACAACCAGGATTCGAGATTTTCTTGGATTGCTACTTCACTGACGAAGTCCCAACTCCCGTCCACAAGGAGAAAGCACCCCCATGCTTTGACTTTAACGTCATGGGATTATTGTTTGGGCGAGAAAAGAATGAGCCAACCTACGAAGAAGATAACTCCTCGCTCATTCAAACAGTCCTACAAAGTGAAAGCTTCGACCCCTCGAAGTTAATTACTCCAGCCGAAGGATCACTACAAGGGTGGCGCAAGACTATCAAAGTGACTACTCCAAGCGGAAGGTGAAAGGAATGGTGTCCTTCGAACAAGTGTACTATTCCGTTAGTGGGTTCAGAATTATTAGAAAGCTAATATATTCAGTGAGGTCAAGTGATCGGAATGCCTGGGTGGAGGCCGCTTCCGATCAGTAATATTAGTGAATAATTAATATTACAGCTTAATCTTGACTGAACTCTTCGGGTCACACCCAAGCTTTCAACAAACCGAACCGACGAATTAATTCGGAAGGAATTAATGAGTCGACCGAGTGATATTTATTTAGACGTCGGAAATTCGAGCTTAGAGCGTCGAAACCGAGCGTCGGAAGTCGAGTCGAAAAATAGTGAAAGACGAGACGAGAAATAGTAATAAATCAACAAAATACCAAAATACCCCTAGCATCAGAATGCCCAAGCAAACCGAGTGTTAAGGGTGTATGGCCTAGCATGGTGGCTAGCATGCGCACCAAGCCGAGCCTAGGCTGGCTGGTGCGTGCTAACGCACCCATGCTAGCATCGCAAGGCTAGGCGCTGCCTAGTGCGTGCTAGCATGCTAGGCACAGCCTTGTGCGCGCAATGGCTAGCAAGCCATGCCGCAACAAGCTGCAGCAATTAGCACGCTAGGCGCGCCAGCTTGCCACAGCTAGCAGCAGCATGGCTAGGCCATTGCTTGCTGCCTAGCAGCGCTGGCCAAGGCACAAGGCCAGCAGCAGCCCGCACAAGCATGCTGGGCTTGCTGGCCAGCAGCGCCTGGCAGCCCGCATGCAAGTGTTGGGCCTGCTGGGCTTGCTGGGCGTGGCTGCCACGGACAGCAGCACATGGCAGCCCACCTTGGCTGCCTTGGTGCCCAAGGGTGGGTGCCATGTGGCTTGTGGTCCTTGAGTGTGTGTGGAGTGAGGTGGCCGGTTATGGGAGAGGGAGTGGGGAGCAAGTTTGGTCCCCCCTTCTCCAAGTGGACCTCACCTAACCACTCACATGAGCTTTCCACTTGTTGATTTATTACTAGCTTGATTATTAATTTTATTTTAGCTTTAAAATAAAATGGAAAAATCATATTATCCCACATTGATGGGAGAGTAAATGATACTCCCATCATTTCCTATAAATACCCAAGTATGGGCATTGGGAATGATGCTTGAGTAAGAGTTGAAAAAGGCATCACAATTAGTGAAAACCTTTGAACTCAATATAATTACTCGGGTTTTATTGGTCGGGTCTTGCTAACCCCAAGACATTGGACCTAGTCGGTTTTGTTGGTGCGGGTGGACTTCGTAGGAGGTCTCCGTGTGAGCGGGACTTGAAGCTTTCAAGTAAGAGCTCATTTTGGAGCGAAGCACGCGTCAAAGGTAATTAGCTTATCTTAATCTTGTGATTAATTTAATTATGTTTATGGTTTTATTTATTGCGAGTGTGGTCTTGTTTTTGGGTTTGTTTCCGCGATGAGTCGGACTCACCAAACCCCAACAGAAGGAAGATATCAATCACGACAGGGCAAGGATCGATGTTCGAAGAGTCGTCTGAGTCAGAGTCTTTCCCTTTAGAGTCTTTCCCTCCTATTTCTTCTCCTAGGATAGTTAGTGATCCAGTCCCTGAGGACATATCACTCTTTGATGTAATGATCTCAGAGTATAATAATATTTCTCATTCTCCTTACTTCTTGTGTTCTTCCCTAACCCAAGATGACGAGCATTGCTTAGCTAATGATGAAAAAGACAAAGAAATTATTAAAGCAATGGAAACACTCGAAAAGAAAACACCGGTAATTGAAGAAACTGAGAAAGTTGACATTTCAAATGATTCAACTCATAAAAGAGAAGTTAAAATCGGACTAACATTGAATAAACAAGAAAGAACCGATTTAATTAACTTACTTAAAGAATTTATCGATGTATTTGCTTGGTCATATGAAGATATGCCAGGCATTAATAGAGAAATAGCTCAACACACTATACCACTAATTCCAGGAATGAAACCCGTAAAACAAAAGTTGCGTAGAATGAAACCCGACGTAGCACTTAAAATAAAAGAAGAAGTTCAAAAACAAATAACTGCAGGTTTCATCAAGGTATCTAAATACCCCGAATGGGTCGCCAACGTTGTCCTAGTTCCAAAGAAAGACGGAAGGGTAAGGATGTGTGTCGACTATCGAGATCTAAATAAGGCAAGTCCAAAGGATGACTTCCCTTTGCCACACATCGATATTCTGGTAGACAACACGGCAAATCACGCGCTTCTCTCATTCATGGATGGATACGCAGGGTACAATCAGATTCTCATGGCAGAAGAAGACATGGAGAAAACAACCTTTATAACACCATGGGGCACTTACTTCTACACGGTAATGCCATTTGGGTTGAAAAACGCGGGTGCTACTTACCAACGTGCAACAACTGCCTTACTTTACGACATGATGCATAAAGAAGTCGAGGTATATGTCGACGACATGATTGTGAAATCAAAGGATCGTCCAGGCCATCAAGTAGCCTTAAGGAAACTTTTCGAAAAGCTAAGAAAATATAACATGAGGTTGAATCCATCGAAATGTGCTTTTGGAGTCACCTCAGGCAAGCTCTTGGGATACGTCATAAGCTCTAGAGGAATAGAGGTAGATCCAACCAAGATTAAAGCAATCATGTCAATGCCACCGCCCAAGACTGAGAAACAGATTCGAGGATTTATTGGCCGGTTGCAATACATAAGTAGGTTCATATCAAAACTGACAACGATATGTGAACCAATCTTCAAGAAGCTCAAAAAGAATGTACCAGTAATATGGGATGACGAGTGTCAAAAAGCCTTTGAAAAGATCAAGGCCTATCTCGCAAATCCTCCCGTATTAGCACCAGCGCTCCCCTGAATACCTCTTAGGTTATATTTGACGGTTACCAAAGAGACAATGGGAGCAATGCTAGCACAAGAGGTAGAAGGCAAAGAGAACGCAATTTATTACCTAAGTAAAAAGATGCTCGAATACGAAACACGCTATACACCGCTCGAGAAATTGTGCCTCGCCTTGGTGTGGGCCACAACTAAATTAAGACATTACATGTTGGTGCATACCGTTTTCGTAGTCTCCCGATTAGATCCACTCAAGTATCTATTCGAGAAATCTACACTAAATGGACATATTTCAAGATGGATAGTCAATCTAGCCCAGTTTGATGTACAATTTATGCCTCAAAAAGCTATTAAAGGATCCGTGGTGTCAAACTTTCTAGCATATTTTCCAATAGAGGACTCGACACCAATACAAGACAATGAATTTCCAGATGAAGACTTAATGGTCACTGAAGATGATACTTGGACCTTGTACTTCGACGGAGCCTCAAACCAAAAGGGATGTGGCGTCGGAGTGCTACAAGTATCACCTAAAGAAGAGCACGTTCCAATCTCAATAAAGCTTGATTTCGACGTTACCAACAACGCTGCTGAATATGAAGCATGCGTGGTAGGCCTTGAAACATCCTTGGCATTGGGAGTAAAGAAGTTAAGGATATTCGGAGACTCTTCTTTGATCATCAATCAGATATCTAAAAGGTGGAAAGTAAGGAGCAAAAGCCTAGCCCCTTATCAAACCTATCTGGAAACTCTTACCGATCAGTTAGAGAAGGTAGAATACACATATCTACCTAGAGAAGAAAACCAATTTGCTGATGCCTTAGCAAGATTAGCCTCAATGGTTAGGATTCCCATGGAAATCGAGCAAATGCCTCTAACGATCGAAAAAAGGCACAAACCAGCATATATCCAGGCTATAGAAGACGACGACTTAGTCCAAGGCGAAGAAGAAGAAGAAGAAGAAGAAGAACCGTGGTACACGGACATACTCAACTATGTCACCAATGGTGAATACCCTCCTCATGCTGACAAAAGAGCAAAGCGAGCCTTAAGACTTTGGGCTTCTCATTATGTACTCATAGACAACGAGCTACATAAAAGGGTACCTAAAGGTCGAGCCCTCCTATGTGTAGGAAAAGTGGATGCACAAAGAGCAATGAGAATAGTTCACGAAGGAATTTGTGGCACTCATGTAAATGGCAAAATATTAGTCCAGAAAATAATGTGAGAAGGATATTATTGGACTACAATGAATAGGGATTGCCATCAATATGTAAAAAGATGCCCTAAGTGCCAAATTTATGCCAATTTACAACATTTCCCTCCATCTTTGCTCTACACCTACACATCGCCATGGCCATTCTCTACATGGGGAATTGACATAATTGGCAAAATCACTCCCTTAGGAACAGGAGGCCACGAATTTATTCTAGTAGCAATCAATTACTTTACGAAGTGGGTCGAAGCGCAATCATACGCTAAACTCACTGCAAAACATGTAGCACTCTTTATCGAAAGAAATATTATTTGTCGATACGGAGTCCCATATGAAATGATAAGTGACAATGGAACTCACTTTCAAGCCGAATGTGAAGAATTGCTACAAAAATATGGCATCCAACATCATCATTCTTCCCCTTATAGACCTCAAGCAAACGGAGCAGTCAAGGCAGCCAATAAAAATCTAAAGACTATCATCGAGAAAATGACAGAAAATTATAAGGATTGGCCTGACAAGCTTTACTTCGCATTGTGGGGTTATCGCACGTCAATTCGTACATCAACAGGAAATACGCCATTTTCCTTAGTATATGGAATGGATGCCGTACAACCTGTCGAACTAGAAATACCATCTCTACGCATTGCGCTTGAGAGTAAACTCAAAGAAGTTGAATGGACTAGGGCAAGATATGAAGAATTGATTCTACTCGACGAAAAACTACTAGAAGCTCTACATCACACTCAGTGTTACCAAACTCGTATGGCTAGGCATTTTAATAAGAAGGTCAAGACAAGAAATATCAAAGTAGGAGATTTGGTATTAAAAGCACTAAGGAAAAATATTTTAGACCCGAGGGGAAAATTTAGACCTAACTGGTCTGGCCCCTACATTTTCAAAACAATCCTGTCAGGAGGTGCAGCAAAACTAACTGATATGGACGGCAATGAATTCTCAAACATGACCAATCTTGACCAACTTAAGAAATACTACCCATAATTACTTGAGTAGAATACTCAAGAGAGCTACGTTCGGCCTGATTCCTTAAGAAAGGATACGTAGGCAACCCTTTACGGGTGCGGCCACTTTATTTTTCGACATCTTCGCGTTCCAGAATCAATTAAAAAGTCAACAGAAAATCGACAAATTATTGGCGCCACAGGATAGAACCTGGCGCCAGCCATAAGTCATCAGCGCCAGCCGATGGAATTGGCGCCTGGCGCCAGACCTCAATAGCTGGCGCTAAACGCCAATTACTGGCGCCAATTTGGGAATAAAATCTGGGCGAATTTCGGTGTTTTTCGGAAAATTTTCGACTTCCGTACTCGAAGAATTTCTGGAAAATTATTTTTTTCGAATTTCATTGCTTTAATAAAATAAATTTAAAGTAAACAATTTAATTGAAAGCTAAAATTTCATTAATAAAATAAAATTACATTATTGATGAAATTTAAATAAGGCTGAAATAAATAAAAATAATCGTTTAAGTCTAATAAATCTAAAGCTAAGCAATGTTTTTAATCTTTCTTTTCCTTTCTAGCTCTTTTCCAATTCTCTTCTGCTTCCTCCTCTTCATCCATTACTTTAGCTAGTAGGCATCCTTTAGAGGAACTACATTCAATTTTGGAGTAGATGGTCTCCCCCTCAGCTAGCACTCCATGCTTCTTCTCCACCCAAACTTTTTTGTCTGTGGTGTTAGCTTTCCTTTATCCTTTGTCTTTGATAGTATTTTTCTTCCTAGGAATTGTAGGTGTTTTGAATTCAATTCTTGCACCTAAGCGTTCTTTGGCAGGAGTCACCCTGTCACCTAGACGATTCTTCACATCGGTTCTACCCTGATCAATGGAAGATTTCTTCAGCAACCATTTCTTTACATCATTAGGCAAAGAAGGAGGAACCTTTTGGGTAATCACTTCCCATAAAGTTCTAGCGCTCCAATAAGCATCGAATCTATCTATTTCTTGGGATACAGGGTACTCATAGGGAGGACGAAGATCCCTGGAAGGAATATTCTGAAGCAAGCCGTATTGTCTTTCACCCTGCAGGAATAATAATAGGTTACACGAGAAAAGCTTGGAAGGCGGCAGAAAGGTTGCTTGTTAACACCAACCATCCTTTCTATTTTCCACCATGGGATGACCCACTTGATGGCAAAATCACGTGATTCAAATACTTTTCTCCACCCATGACACCTAATTTTAGGGATGCGCTTCTTCCTTCTCACGAAGCAATTGGGAGTATATTTTTCAATGTCATCCGGAGGGCTAATTAATCCTAGCCTCTCCATTAGCCACATCTGTAAAAAAATTGCAATGCAAATAAATTATTATTACAATACAAAAATATACATTTTGATTTCTGTAATTAAAAATATTATTTTTCTACCTGTAATAAAATTGGAGAACCGCGAAGAGGCGCTTTTCGGTCCCTTTTCAAGTCATCTAGACTAATCATGGTTTCTCCAACTATTAATGGCATTGGATTCCTCCCTGATTCAATCTGTTCTAGTACAATGGTGATAATTGATTGACCCTCATTATTTTTACCGCTACTAAGAAAAAATTGATTGAGCATGCAAAATAAGAACACCCTTCTTCTATATATATGTAAAGATTCAGAAAGAGATTTATCAAAATAATGGCGTGCGAATTCTTTCAAATTAACTATGTTGCCATCCACTATTTTTGATAAATCCCTTTCCTTCAAATTAAAGAAACGCTCAAAATCCTTATAGTAGTATGCGTCTACTCTAGGGATTATTACGAGGTCTATTGCAGGGAAGCCTAAGATAGCACCAAATTCCTCTGGCAAAGGGCTAATCTCATCATACCCTATTCTGAAACAATGCGTATCAACATTCCAAAATTCTAAAGTGGTATGTACGTATGAAGTCTAGGTCTAGATCTACCCCTTTGATGCCATAAATTCCCCCCAAGTGAAATAAATCTAATTCTTTTCTGTCTCTAGCATTAAGAGATCGACACCATTCATGAGTGTATTGGGTGAAAGTTTTAGTGGCTAAAGACATAATTATTATTTTTTTTTTCTAAAGAAGAGAATAATTTTATTCGCTGGAATTATGAGAAGAATCGGCTGGGCAAGGGGCTATTTATGCACAAATTGCAAAGAGTTTTAATCAGAGTGAAACACGGAGTCAGCGTCAATTGGCGTCAAACCCCCGAGCTTGGCGCCAACCGCCAGAGCTTGGTGCCACACGCTAAGCTTAGTGCCTGGCGCCACGCGCCATATTGTTGGCGCCAAGTCACCAAGACAGCCGCGCGTGCTCAGCTTGCGTTTTTAATATTAAACTCGAGTCGGTTAATGACTTTATGGCTCCGTTTAATTCTCATAAACATTTTTTTTATCATCCTTTTCTTAATTAATTAAATATAGCTATTATTATTTTTTTAATTTATATTATTATTTTTGGACTTTATTCTAAATTCCAAACACCCGACATTCTATTTAATTTTTTCCTTTTTATTCTTTCTTTTTGGGGGAGAGAGTCGGATAACATCCTCCATCAATAATAAAATTGACGGAATTTTTGCGCAAAATTGTTGTCACACTTCTTCTGCACACACTAACATACACATAATCATAAATTTATGATAACATAAAAATACAAAATGTGTCTTTAAATGATGAGTCAAAGGCAAAGTTCTATAAAAAAGTCAAAATAAAATAGTCACAGGAACGAACTACGGCGCCGGAGGGCGTAGGCCCATCATGTCATAAAATTGCGCCGTACGAGGAGTCACCTCTCCACCGGCTCCAGCTGTAGCGCCAGCACCAATCTCCGTGGGAGGAGGGAGACTCAAGATAGGACCACTCCAGTCAGGATCAACCTGAGGCTGAGACCGCGGAGGCTGCTGCGATGACGAGCCAACCTCGTACATCCCGCCACCTCTGAAAGCCGAGGTAGCCTCTCCTACCGGTGCAGCAGGAGCACCTTCAGAAGAAGATCCCGAGCCCTCAGCAACGTCGGCTCGAGCAGCCTCAGAGCGACCGCCTCTACCCCCTGACGAAGTTCGACGACGTCTCGAGCTAGACCTCGCCGGATCTCTTCGCCCCTCCGGTCTCGTGCGGGTGTGAGAAGCGATAGGCTGGCCCTGCAAAAAGAATTAAATCAGAAACAAGGTAAAATTGAAGCAGTAATGCAAAAATAATAAGTAAAGAAAGGTTACCTCTCGGACAACGTCATCCCGACGACAGGTGGCCGCATTTCTCATCCGGACAAGCTCGCTCCGGAAGGCATCTATGCATCGTGCCATAGCCGAAACCACCTTGCGTGAAAACTGTCAGAAAAATAAGTCAGTAAAAAATGCATGATATATGAACACAAAATTCTGAAAAAAACTAGGCTTCCTCTAGTCTGGTGGCGAGGAATCGACCGCTCTACAAAGCGCTCACCCTCGGGAGCCGGAGAAATCATCTCCTCGATCGGCCCGTACATCCCCCGGTAGTGGATGGACATACGGGGTGGCAAGAACTCAGCAGCACCGTCCTGATAAAACGGAAAAAATCAGTAAAGTATTACTTGGGGGCTACTTAGCGAAAAATAAAAAGCTAAAGAATCTTACCCTCACATCCTCAGCCGGTACAGGGGCTGGAGCTAACAAAGGTAGTAGCTCCTCAGCATAACACCGCCCGAGGATCGCATGGGACCGCCAAGGGGTACCAGCTCCCTCAGACATGCTCGACAACCGCGCCTCGTCGAACATATGACGTGGTGGAACGGCAGGAACGACGAAAACATCAGAAGAGTGCTGTTTAGCGACCCTCTCTCCTAAGTACGCGACCGCTCCATAGGTCCCCAGAAAGTAGCGATGCTCAGCAGAGTATTGTGCGGCTAATCCAGGGACTATCCAACCGCCCCACGGTCGGTATACCACCTCAGGTCCCTATAAAAAGCATCAATCAGGCCGGAATATATCTAAGGCACCGTGGAAAAGTAAGACAAACGATAAAAGTCGTATCGAGATGATCCAGCTCCGAACATGTGTAGTAGGCATGTCCACATGGTGGCCGCCCCAAGAGGCGCTCACCGGAAATCCCTTCGGCAATGGTCTCGCTGGCGCAACGGAAGGAAAGTACTCGTAGAACCAGATCTACAAGGAGTTAAAAGTATGAATAAATGCTAACTAATATGTAGGGCTAAAACTTTATAGGGAATAATGTTTACCTCTACGACCTTCCAAAAAGCAGACAAAGCGATGTTCGTCCTAAAGGACCGGTGACGACACGAGTCTCTCAATGCACGAACAAAGTCATCATAGGCCAAGCTGGCCCAGTCATAAGTCCCGATCCGCTGAAGATCACGGATAGCAGGGAGGTAGTAAAGCAATGCCCTACTACCCTTGTCGGGAGAGAATGTCCCTGACAACAACATCAACACAAAGATGCGCACCCACTGCTCTCGGGTGGTCGCATCGTCATCAAGAGCCGCTGCCATCGTCGAACGGCGAATCCCTCTAGCACTGAACTGAGTCGTCTCGACCTCAGCTCGAGCCCGAATAACAATCGGCCCCAACAACTCCTCGACCTCTGAAGAAAAGACGTCGATCCCACCGTCAAACGGCAGTGGCACAGAAGTGAACTCCAGTCCTGTGATGAGACTGAAGTCCGTAGGGGTGACTATCATCTCGCCCCAAGGAAAATGAAAGGTGTTAGTGGTGTCCCAGAAGAACTCCACCAAAGCGCGCACTATGTGATGACCCCCGCTGGAGGCGACTATAGTCTCGGAGGTCTCAAACAAAGTAGCTAGCCCGCAAGACTCCCATAGGAGCCTCGTCTCAAGGTCCCTAGCGATGTGCATCCTGTACAAATCGCCTAAGCCGTCACAGCCAGAGCCGTGATGCCGTGTCCTCCCAGGCTCGGTACCCTGTCTCACCCTCTCGGAGATGTGGTGGACAGGGGCGAAGAACAGAGTCCGCTCGTCCCACTTCGGAAGTCGACCAAGCGAAGTGGACGGCGTGGCGTCGTCCTCTACGGGCTCATGCTCCCGTCTAGTGTTTCGGGACCGTGAATCCGAGCCTCGTTGTCTAGCCATGCTACATTGTGCAGAATCATAATAAATTAAGGTTCTATAGTATCTAAGGTTCGCCTAGCCGTATGATACTATGTTCGCAAAAACAGAGTATGTAGTACTAAAACAGAGCACAAATTCAAATCGAGCATAACAGCATTTTTCAAGCAAACAAACAATTTCTTGCAACACTATAGTGATTATTTTGACAAATTGGACAAGAATTTCTAGCAAAAATGTCAAGAACGAGTCACATTGTTCTTCACGACCTTAAGAGGTCCAACAATGGCAAATTGCTTATTTCTTCACCAAATTGAGTCAAACAAGTCTCAAATTACTCCCAAGGCGATATAAAAACATAATCAAGCAATTTTATGGCATAAAACTTGACAAACAAAGCAAATTGAGCATCATAAAATTCGAATTTTCATGAAATTCGTGAATATGCATGTTAAGAATTCATAAAAACTGATGTGAGTTTGAGGAAAACTTACATAGATCAGGAAAATAGATGAAAAGAGCTTTGATTTGCAACAAATTTCAGCGAATTCGGTTGAAAAACGAGCAAGCAATGAGCAATTGAAGCTTTCGGTTTCCTCGAGCAGTTTCGCGACGAACAAGAGCAGCGAAATGAAGAGAAAATGGGAATTTAAAGAGATTCTCGTGCTGGCGCTAGTCCCTAGGCATTGGCG
This sequence comes from Chenopodium quinoa, assembly GCF_001683475.1. Classification (NCBI taxonomy): domain Eukaryota; kingdom Viridiplantae; phylum Streptophyta; class Magnoliopsida; order Caryophyllales; family Amaranthaceae; genus Chenopodium; species Chenopodium quinoa. The sequence goes on from NW_018745190.1 coordinate 999,097, forward strand.
TCACGAGTTGGGCTTGGCGCCTGGCGCCAACGTCAGCGCCTGGCGCTAACGCCTAATAGCTGGCCCTGATGGTCTTTCAGCGATGCCAAAGTATCTAGCCACCTGATGAGGTTATGCTAGCCTTATGCAACATATTTTTGGGTTCCTTGGTACGCCAGTTAGCCCCTCTAAGCAATTTGACATGATTTAGTAATCGGCTTGATTACATAAAGTGATCGACCTGATAAGAGATCGTCTCACTTAGCTTAAAGCGCCTAAGCATTAGCTCATTAGCAAAAAAGGCACCGACACATAGGTTCAAGAGCAAAGAGCACCGACATACAGGTTCAAAGCAACAGCAACGCCGACGTACAGGCATAGCGGAAGCAAAGTTCAGGCGAACTTTTAAAGATCGACATGCGTGGATCTTTGGTAGTTTCCTTTGGGAAATTGTCGCATCAAATGAAGATGACTTCAAGAGAAGATATTTTCGACAGCATTCCCTAGCGCTCGGAGAGTTGTCACAAACAACTGGAGGTAATTTCGGGCGAAGTTGTCTTCGATCATATTCCCTTAGGTATGGAAGATGATCATAATGCGGAAGGAGATTTTTTCAAGAGAAATAATCTTCGATGATGTTCCCTAGGATGTGGAATATTGTCAATGAGACTGAGGATTATTTCAAGAGAAATAATCTTCGATGATATTCCCTAGGATGTGGAATATTATCATTGCGGAGGGGATAGTTTCAGGCGAAGCAATCTTCTAATTTGGAAGCAGTTACGGGCGTAGCGGTTTTCAAGCGGGATGGCATTCTCTAGCTTGCAGGAGGTCATCAAAACAAATCGGTTACTTTCAGAGACGTGTGCTCGACGGTGCAAGATATGCGTTTCTTAACTCTTTTATCTGTTTTAACTAATGCTAGTTTTGCAGGTATCGGCGTTACAAGAGTGATTAAGGATCGCAGAACGTTCTTAATCATTCTCCGTCCCTATCGATACTTTGACTTTTGTTTTCGAAACTTGCGTTTCTCCAAACTCAGTCAAAGTGGGGGCTTCTGTAGACACCCATTTGTGTCTCCCCAAAACCAAACCCAGTGATGAGTACCTTTCACGTCGAATCATAATCGAATGAAACGAAAGTGTGGAAAAGTCTAGTGTTGCGGAAAGTTTTTATTTCTTTTCTCTTCTCTCTGTTTATGAAAACTTTATTTTAAGAAAACAGCCAATCCAGTTTGGTTGGTCCATGATATGGGTCCAATAGTGGTGTAGTTGGATAGGGCTTTTAAGACCTTTCCAACGATATATTATAAGCCCAATTCCGATGAATATTGAGGAAATTATGGCCAAATTACCAAACTGGGCCCGGTTTGAGCTTTATGTACGGCCCAATGATCTTGGGGAGGGCCTAATATGATTTATCATTCCTAATGCAATTAGGAATGGTTTTAGTCTTCTAGATTCTTCTAGAGGGTTCTTTTCATTCCTAATTCAATTAGCATTGATAAGTTGACTTTGTTGACTTTTCAGAGTTTCAATCAAAATCAAATAGCATTTTCGAAGAAATTATATTATTTTATCCTCCAGTACGGTAAACTTATCGGATTTTCAAAAACGCGTTAAAATAAAGCTTGGCGTCCAACCCCAGGCCTTGGCGCCTGGAACCAGGCCTGGCGCTAGCCATTGGCGCCTGGCGCTAAGGCTGGTGCCTGGCGCCAGCTAGCCAGGGTTGGCGCCAGCTCTGTTTCCTGAGCGTCAAACTCTATTTTGTTAATTTATCTTTTTTGGCTGATTTTCTCTATAAATATCGTATTTAAAACTCCGTTTTCATTCACGAATCATCATCATCAATCATCATCTACATTCATTCATTCACCAATTGAATCATTCATCTCTTTCTTTCCTCTAAACTTTGCTTTTTTAATTCAAAATTCCGCATTCGCAAGATCTAGAAACACCTAGCCATATTCGAAGTTGCCTTCGCCCTAGACGTGAAAGGTTTTAATTTCTGAGGGTTTGGTCCCAAATCTCTCTTTCCATTATTTAATTTAATTGTTTTGTTTATTATTTTCCTTGAAGTTACTCACGTGTGTATTTTGTTATTAGAAAGAGGTACGAGGTATCAAAGTAAATACTTTAATGGTTTTAATTGATATTATGATGTAGATATCATGTTTACATTGTTGTTATGATATTCCTAGTATCATGTCTAGGTTAATTTTAATATTAAATATGATTGCTATGATGCCTTTTATTCTTTTCCTAATATTTATGATTGTTAGTATCATGTTAGGGCTAAAGATTTGATTTTTATTGCTTAGTGACATGCTAGGGTTTGTTATTAATCTTGTTAGTATCATGCCTAGGATCTTGCAATTATTATGCTTTAATATTAACATGAATATGATTATGATTATAATTGTTATAATTTATTATGAATATTATTATTATTTTGATGATGATTATTTATTTATTTATTATGATTATTATTAATATGATGATATTTATTATTTATTATGTTGCTTGATATATTATTTGTTATTTATTGCTTGATCACACCTTTTATTGCATGTTTAAAGGGAATTTGGTATTTGTCATCATGCTTAATAAGATAATTAATAATCTTTTTAGGGTTAATTGTGATTATAATTCAAGTGATCGCCAATAATAGATTTATTTGTGCATTAATATTCAACCAACATAGATTAAACAGGTTTAGGGTTAATCCTATTGATTGCATGTTAATCAGAAAGCGCACATGAATACGATCAGAATAAAGTAGAGGCCTATTATTAGGGCAGGTTCAATCTCTTTTAGGTTGGATTTGTACCTTCATCCCCGAACCCTTATTTGGTTCTAGACCTTATGGAGTTGACGATCTCTTGGATCGTTAAGGGGTGTAACCTTCACCTCGTGAACGGTTTACAAGTGCCTAAAAAAACTTGTTGGCGACTCTTTTGCTCTATCTTCTTCCTTTTTAGACGTCACCGTACTTTAGTGTATGATCACAATGGGGTTCAAGCTAGTGGGATTAAAGACTTGAAATTATTCCCGACGTTGGAGGAAAATCTACAGATTCTGAAGTTTTCTATGGTCGTAGCAATGGCAGCACTAATTTCATGAGTATGTGTTCTTTTTCCTAGCTTCTTATTTCAATTCTTTTTATTTCATGCCGATAAATTCAGTTTCTATTATTTATGCCAAAGATTAACTGGGGCTTCCTCTGCTTGCAGTGTGAAGTAATTTCCTCCTGTTTCTCTGTTTTCTCTCTAAGATAGGCGGAAGGAGGAAGATGGAGCAAGGTTTGGTCGATTCGAGTTTGAGGTGAATAAACTAAGGTATTATTGGATGTACGGCCTGTTTTTTTGTATTTAATTTCTAGAATTTTTTTTTCCTGCTGTTGATGTCTGTGTTTTGTGGAATTGATGGAATTTCACTTTGATTTATTGAGAAACAAGATCAGTTGAAGTTATGCAAATTTTTTTTTGTGAAATTCGAATTAATTTTAGTAAATTGGTAAGTGAATTGGAGAGAGTTTTGAGTGGTTATATTACACATTAATGAAGTACTTTGTTGTTAAGAATTTTGGGTAATGCTTAAATTAGGGTTTCTCGCGATGACTGCACATAGCGGATGAGTACAGAGGTTGGTGGCCTTACAGCACACGCGTCGGAGGAGAGGATCGGAAAAGAATACAGCAGCTTCTGAGGTAAGATTTTTCTTTTTCATCAAATACCAATATTAGGGTTCATCATTAAATTTATTGTCAATTTTGGGTTCTTCTAAGCTTGATTATTTCTGATTTTATTTTTTGGGGGATTTTGTAGGAAACCCATATGTTCAAGATTATTGGATTAGAGAAGATATTCTTGATTGAGTTGTCAATGTATGTGCCAAGGTGAGTTCATTCGAATTTAATTTGATGTTATATTATTTGCTTTTGTCTTGTAAATATGTGATCTTAAAGTGTTCGATGAATTGCTTGAATGAACATCGATTGTGGGTGGTAAAACTTTTAATCTGAAAATACATTGATCGGATGTCAATTGAATCTAATTGCGGATAAATTATGTGCCTTTTATATGTCTGTCAAGTGTTAAATTTATTTGGAGTGTTACACCTGTACAATGGGTCTTATGAACGACAAATTGTACACCTTGATAATGGGTCCTATAATGGCTACAAAGCATGATCACATCCCTTCCTCTACTCCCACATAACTAATGGGGTTAGTTGGTTTGAATTCAGTAGTTATTATATTGCTTTTCTTTGCTCATACCGATGTCATCTCCATGCCTGACATATTTTAGTGTAATTCTTTGCTCCTTATGAATGTGGGAGTAATATCATCTAATTTAAGTGGGTTGTCCAGCGGCTTTAGATAGGTTTTCACTATTGGCTGATCTTACAGTTCTTAATATTTTTCTAATCACAAGCTAATGTAGTATAGATCTTTGGATTATTCATGCAATTTAACACTATAAAAAAAACAATGGTATTTTAGTTTATAGTGGGTTTTTTCTGTCAAAAGTGTAATAAACCCACATAATTATTAAGATATCTGTTGGTAACTTGACAGATTTTCCTTAGTTTTTTAAATTTTTAGATTATGATATGCTGAATTCTTGTTTAAAGTAAAGTTATCTAATTCTATGCATGGTTTCTTAAGCTTTTGCCAAGTTTTCATTATGAACAAAGAAAGGACCTTGCTAGGTTCATTATGAAAACTCCACAATTTATTTTACTGAACTCGTTTGCTTGCTAATCATACGTATGCTGCATGAGATATCATAGAATTTGCTTCCATTTTTGAAAACTTGTTCCACTTTTCATTTTTGGCCGTTTTTAAATATTTGCTCCATTTTCTTATTTGGAATGCTTTTACAATATTTAATTAATTTCTCTCACATAGTGAACCCACCATGAATCATATTTTATTAATTTCATATTTTTTCTTAATACTTTTTTTCCAATTATTATTAATTTCTCGGGTTGCATATAACAATGAAGACAGCTGAAATTCTCCACTCTTACCCAATTAATCTTCTCTCTTTGAGCTTCCTCACAATGAAAAAACAAATCAAAGCACGTGCTATTTCACCTCTGTCAAAGTAGATATGTTTTGAGAGGGAACTTTGTGTCCTTGTCGGATGTTTTGTGTATAATATTATTTACTTTTTAAAGCTAATCCACACTTTATGTTAGTAGGCACTTTGGACCTCCATGCAAAGGCCAAATAAGCACAAATGGGAATTTAATGAGATAGATTACATGCTCATGAATAATTAATTATGTGAATGAATTCTCTATAAGAATAAAGATCCAAACTTTTGTCTTCACATCAAAAGGTATTTTACAAAGTTTAAAACACCTGGCATAGCAAAACACCTTAAATTCTGCAAATGTTTATCTTGTGGGATTGAAGATTTTGGGAAGGGTACACCCTTAGTCACACAAAAAGCATCATCAAGGGGAACATGGAACAAATGGGAAGACCTTGTAGGAAAATGCCCCCCTCTTTTCCATGTATTGTCATCATTGAAGAACCTATCTTTTTGTAGGAAAAGAGAGACACATCAAACACATTGAATTAGCTTACAAGTGAAATCATGAGTATAGTGATGGAGCCAACATAGGAATTTAATGGTTTTGCAGAAGTTTATTCAAAGGGGCCTTATGCTGAGGGATATTGGTTTCTAAAGGGAAAGTACTACCAACATTACCTCACTATGATATTAGTGGACTTCATGTTACCAAAGCCACTCTACCCTTTATATACTTGCTTACTCTGAATCTAACACATGACAAAAGAAATAATAAGTCCAATACAGACATACAGTGTTAATGCCAGCTAGGCTTTTCACAGGGTGACCAACCCTAAGGCCTGAAATGAACCCAGAAATTAGGTTGATGTTGCAGGATCTCTTATACTCTTAGTTGAAAGATGTAGAAAGGATCTTATTATCTGAATATTGAAGATAAAACACTAGAACACTTCCCCTGCCCTGCACCCTATTCTTTATAGTATTGACTATAGATGTTTGCTCCCCTTCAATCACTGTTGCTGGTATGGTCTTTGTTTGCTACTTTGCTGGTTTCAAATCTTATGTCATTCTCGATAAGTGTTGCAATGCAATTGTTATATCATGGACATGAGACCATTGTGCACATCCTGATCCTGAATGCACATATTGTTAAAAATTACTGAGCGTATAGTTCAAAGATTGCAGGCATATTTTCCATATTCGTAATTTTTGAACTCTATTTATTTGCTGCTGAAGTAAATGAGAATTACTTGTATATCTTTGAAACCTATAAACCATGTGTTCCTCTGGGATTTGAATGAATGACTACTAACCAATGACCTCCATAGGATTCAAGGTGTGCTCATTTCTGTATTTGTGCCCAGGAAATTTCCTGTGCTATCATCAGGCTTGAAGCAAACGTTTAGTATGGTTTCTGCCTTAGAGAAGCAGAGAAGCACATTACTGTTGATGATTTGACTTTCTTAGTTAAAATATGTTTGTTATTGAGGATCTAAATTCATTCAAGTCATTCTTTCACACTACATTCACTTTGTAATTCTAATCCTTTTCTGAAATCTAATTTTTATTCAACCTTATTTTGCAGTCCATCTCGGACATTACCGTCCATCGATCTCGGACATTACCGTCCATCTGATGACTGCCTTGACGCCTTTCTTTCAGTTTTAAAGGATAATGGTATAGACCTCAGTGAAGTTGAGGTAAGTTGGTGGTTCTTTTCCTCCCACTTTTCTTGGATGTGTAGAGAACTACGTACTTTAATAAATCAATTGGGACTATCAATTGAGACATTACAATCATGGAAATTTTTCAATTGGGGCTATCAATTGGGACACATAAGAATAAGGGGAAAAGAAGTTAAATTGGGGCTATCAATTGGGACATTACTCACAAACCAAATTATTGCAATATAGCATTTTGGGTTACTCACGAATTGCCTTGTTCAGCTAATTGGGACTATCGAAACTTTAAGCCTTGGTGATTACATTGATTATCTCATGTGTAAAACGGTCAGTAATTTGGTTTATCTTTGATTAATTTTGTTTAGATGTTTGATTAATTTTGATCAATGACCTGTAAGCTGTTTTTCTTTTCAATTGAGCTTTTCTTGACAATTTGCCATAATGAAGATGATCAGTAGCTGATAAATTTATTTTTTCTGGATTTATTTATGAATTACCATCGTTGTAAATGAATGATAGTATGATACGTGTCGATTTTGAGCTATTGATTGTATTATCAATGGATAATAGATTTTCTTCAGATGATATATATAAGGCTTACAGACCAACTTGTTGTGATGTTAGCATGAAAACAAATAATTTTGGTGATTCAAATATAAATTAGCATCAATGAAATACACTAAAATGAGGAATTCTTATTTATATTGTAAGGCCTCGTTAGTGCTCTTATTTTTTTTTAAACATTCTTATTTTAATCAAACCAAGGTTAAATTATGCAAACTTTGATTTAATTTGCGAAGAAATTTGTTTCATATTAAACTGAGTTTTTCTGCAAAATTGCAGAGATGGGTTTCACGAAGAAAGAGTATGAATTTCTTATTATGTGAGCGGAAATTGAAAATTCCTATAATTATCTCACACCTTATCTTTGCTCCGCTTTAATTTGTTGAATTTCAAGGCGAAAGAGGGAGAAACCGAGAAGAATAAATGGAGGGTTGTGACTTGTGAGCAAGCTCAACTCGGTCAATTCAAGGAGGAGATTAAACGTCGTGCTTTGATTCATAAGGTTTTGCTTTCTCCTCTTTCTAATTTTTCCTAGCTGAAATTTTATAGTATATAGAATTTGTGATTATTCCTTTTTTAAAAACAAAATGAAAGCAGAACTTCTTTATTTTGGATTTAATTTCTATGTTCATCTGATTATATAGTAAAAGGATGGGAATTTTTGTTTTAACTCACTGAAATCTAATATTCATTTACACCTTCACCATTGGAAAGTTTATGGAGGCTTCTCAATCTATCCTCTGTCTTAGGCGATTCATCTTTGTTTAAGTTTAGGGCTATTCAAATTGATGTACTAGGAATTTGTCTGGTCTTGTAGAGAAGCAAGTACTAGCATAATTTTTATTTGTATCTCTTTATAAGATTTGCTACTGTTTTCTTAAATTTCTATATTCTGTGGGGTATGTAGCCTCTAATATATTATGTGATTATTTCGGTTTATTTACGAGGAAAATTCATTCATTTGTTTTTTATTCATTCCTAAGTGTGTTCATATTGATACATGTATATTACCATGCTATGTTGATTCGTACATCATTTTGGTGATGTTGGGAAAGACGTACGACTATTTGTTTCTGTCCATGGGTTTCTTTGCTTAAATAGATGACCTGTCAACATGTTGGTTTCCAATTTGGAGAATTTATACCCTTCTTTTAAATTTTAGGTTCTGTGATTTTGGGGGAAAATAGAAAGAAACTTGATTTGGGTTGTATAATTTGGATCATTGGTTACAAATAACAGCAAATTTTTGTTTTTCCTAGCTTAAGTTTTACAGTATTTAGAATTTGTGATTGTTCCTTTTAATAAATCAAATGAAGGCAGAAATTCTTTATTTTGGATTTAATTTCTGTAATTTATATGTTCATTATGTGTGATTGCGGTAATAGAACAAGATAGAGCCCATAAAGAGAAAGGAAGTGAGAAAACAAGGGCCTAGAAAGATAAATGGATATATTGATGGATATCAATCAGTAGAAATAGGTCTTCTGAAATTCATGATCCATAAAAAAAAATGAGTAACACCAAGAGATAGGGTTCGTAGAGGAAAAGGAAATGAGAAGGGGGAGGAGTAGGAAAATTTTCGAAATCATTAAAGTCAAATGAGATTGTTGTGGAAAATTTTCTATATTAAAACATACCTTTAATAAGACATAAATTTTGTGATAGAAATTCAAAAAAACACGTGGATTGAAAAGAGAAGAGCTTAAATGAGATATCTGTGTAGATAGCAGTGTGTTTTAGTGAAGGGGGGAGGAAAGGAAAGTGGTACACTAATGGAGGGAGCAAGTAGGTAGAGACTTACTAAAAACTACAAATTCATAAAATATGAGTGAGGTCAAATAGATAGAGAGTGAAAAATGAGGGATTAGAATTGAATTAATAGATAAATTGATGGCTAAAATGTAGGAAGAAGCCTTTCAATATTTACAATTCGTACAAATGAGTAACAAAAGGTGATATATCCCATATATGAAAAGGACGTGAGGAGGGAGGAGGGGAAGAGAGAAAGGAATGTGGTACACTAGGGAAAGGGGGAAAAAAATCCAAAAACCGTAAAATATGAGTAAGGTAAAATAGAAAAGCAGTGAGAAATAAGGGCATGGAAAGATTAATAAATAAATGTTGTATATCAAGTAGAAAGAGACCTTTTAAAATTCACAATGCGTAAAAGTGAGTAACAATTAACAAAAGCCAACAGGAGATACATCCCATAGAGGAATAGGAAGTGAGAAAACTAGGGCTTGGAAAGATAAATAGATAGATTAATGGATATCAAGTAGAAAGAGACCTTCTAAAATTCACGATCCATAAAAAAAATGTGTAAAGCATGGAGGTAGAGCCTATAGGGGGAAAGGAAATGAGAAGGGAGTGATGGGGCCATGGGGGTGTGGAAGGAGTAGCAAGTAGTGTAATACTTTCTAAATTTGCAAAATCAATTGGGAGCTCATTGGATGATTTTGGGGGGAGAAGAAAAGTAAAATGGTACGCTGAGGAAGGGAGCAAGTAGGTAGAGACTTACTAAAAAATTACAAAAATCATAAAATAAAAGTGAGGTAAAATAGAAAGGGAGTGAGAAAATGAGGACTTGGAAAGATTAATATACTACGTATAAATTGATAGATAGCAAGTAGGAAGAGACCATATTCACAGTTCATAAAAATGTGTAACGGAAGGAGATATAGGTCATAGAGGAAAAGGAAGTGAGGAGGGGGTAGAGGGGGAGGAGAAAGTAATATGATACTTTATAAAATTTGCAAATCCATAAAAGTCTATTTAGAAGGAGATAGGTAGAGGAAGCTAGCTGTTATGGATGTTGGTTGTGGCGTTGGTAGAGTTCATTTCTTCATGGCAGAGAATTTCAACATTGATCTCATTGGCATTGATATGAGATCTCTCCACCAATATGATCTCTATTATTGTTGCGCATGTAGTTGGACACAATAGTGCAAAGGTAGCTGATTGTAAAATGATTACTTACCTAGACTATACTTTTGATGTGATCTACAGTCGTGATACCATTCTTTATATTCTTGTAATGTATGTTCATGCTTTCCAGTAATTTTTTTCCATACATCCTTGGTAACAACTTAATTTTAGCGTTATAACGGTGCTACTCTGTTTTACATTTCAGGATAAAGCTAGCTATTCACATCGTTTTATAAATAATTGAAACCCGATGGGAGAATTTTAATCATTGGTTACTGCAAGAATGCTGGTATACATACACCCATCACAACAACGCCTGAATTTGTTGCATATATTAAGCAGACTGGATGTGATCTCTATGATGTGTAGGCAAGTGTCTAGGTTTTATTCTCAGTTCCCCATCTTCGAAATCAGAATTTCTTACTATTAGCATATATACTGATGATGTATTCATTCGTTCCAAATACTTATGAGATGCAGTCGAGAAAGAAAAAGAAAGATTTGTTACAAACATTAGAGTTTGTTCATTTTGTTGAGAAATCATTAAAGAACTAATCGTTGTCGATGTCTCTGATTTGTTTTTACAAGTATTCTCAGTTATAACTTATGAATCATGTATGCATCATGTGTAATTTGACAATTATTAATAAAGGTTGAAACTTGTACACCAAATAATAGAACCAATAAATTGTAGTCTTTTACACTACTAAATTGTCTCTTCAATTCACACTACCAAATTGTTCATATAGTCTGTATTGTTTCTTGTTAAAAAAGGCTTGTGTATACATGAGAAAGATTGTATCAATTTTTAATTTAAAAAGCTAAATTCTCTGACATTAGTAAAGAAGATGTTACATTCTACATCTATAACTAAATAGTACAATGGTAAATTTTAATTTTTTAAAAAAGAAATTAGTAATTTTTAATTCGAATGTCATTTCAAATATGTAATTAGTAAAATTTAAAGTAGTAATTAATTTACATTAATGTAATTTATCACAATATTTTTAAAACAAAGAAAAAAAATTCTATAGGTATCATCAATACAATATTGTTTTGAAGGCTTTAAACAAAGATATTAGTCTCCATTTTTACTTTTATATCTTTTAAAACCATGCAAAACATACCGCCAACCAAAAAAATGCTAGCTTTTTGCTTAACAACAATCATATTGTGCCAATATTGTAAAGTCTTTAGATGAAAATAATATTTTCATGAGAATCCTCCATAGTCTAATCCAGTATTTTTTTTTTTTTTGGATTTTTTTTTTTTGGGTGTAACAACAAAATTTTAATTATCAATTCTATATAATTCTACATAAATTATAAATTCTATAATTTTGCTATATGGATAATTTCTATATAATTTTCTTAATTCAATATTTTCTATAATCCAATACAAAGCCTAGGCATTTGAATTTCATACTTCCAATTACAAAAGCACAATTTAATGTTACCCTTACGAATTTAAGAAATTGATGAAAAAAATTACAACCAAACAAAAAACACGCTGAACTATTGCGCGCGTAGCGCGCGAGAGGGCGACTAGTATATTTAAAATACGGGGCATTACAGGAGACGTCAGTTTTTTTTTTTTTTTTTTTTTTTTTTTTTTTGAAGGGGGGAGATAAAATTCATTAATAATAAGCCATACGACACTTACATAAGAGATCGTAATCGAACAATACAAAGACAAAAGAACCAATTACAAGTTCGTTTTAGTTTGTTTTGTTTTGAGTTGCCCTTTGTCAAAAAAAAAAAAAAAAATAAAAATAAATAAATACTTTCTCACTCTAGAGAATTTCTCACTCTAGTTTTAAGTCGTATCTTGTTATTTCTTCAGTTTTTTAATAATTAGGCGGTTAATGCAAGTTATGCAACAGAACTTCAAACTATATAATCCCTTCTCAACTTCAGTTTTCTGTTACTCTCTATCTAACTACCTTCACCTGAAAAACACTCTTCATTCTTCATTCTTCCTTCTATTCTTCATTCTTCTTTCTTTAACTAAAAATGGCATCTCATAAAAACCCTGAAAAACTAATAGAAATTGAACTAAGTCCAGCATTAAGTCTTAAGCAATCTGCAATGTGTTTGTGTGACCATGAGTTCAACCCCAAAGCTATGGGAAGGCTGGATATTACCGAAAGAGGTTTCGAGATTACAGTCCGAAATACGGACTCTAAAGCTGCCATGGTTCTGTTCTTCAAGTCTACGGAGATGATGAAATATCACTGCAAGAAACCCATTTTTGGGAAGTTGATTAATGTGTCACAAATGTACCCGATTGCTGCTAAAGATGATGATATACTTAACATATATCATCTTGATGGGTTGAATCAACTCACATTCTCACTCGGTAATTTCCATATTTATGTGTTTTTTTTCCTGCAATACTCTGTTTTTCGTGATATTATTTCGTATTAATCAACCCCTAATTTTCGCAATTAAGGCTTTAGTTTTGTTGATTTTAGTTGAATCTTGTGTTTAATTATATAATTTGTCGATTAAATTATGATTTGTGAATTTGTCGATAAAAGTTCCAACAATTATGATTTGTTAATTTGTGATGATAACTTTAAATGTTTCTTGATTTTTCATTTCTTGTATATTAACTTCTGAAGTATTAATTTTTTTGTAGTTGAATCTTGTGTTTAATTATATTGTTTGTCGATAAAATTTTTAATATAAAAAGTTCCAGCAGTTGTTATGATTTGTGATTTCGTGATGATAATTGTGAATGTGTCTTGATTTTTCATTTCTTGAATATTAACTAGTATTAATTTCTGGATTTATTTTGATTTTTGTGAGTATTATATTTGATGACAGTAACATGACCTCATTAGGATAAAGTACGATGTAGAATCGCTTTAGTTGGGCACAGACCTACCATTGTTCATATTGATCATAGTTTCTTATGAAATTTTAATTGCAAAACCTTACTGATGGTCTTTTCAAAAGTGCAATGAATTTTACAATTAAGGCTGAAGTTCTTACTGACAATAGTTTTAGGAGTTTCATATTATTCTAGGATAGTTTAATTAAGCATTCTCTACTTATTTCAGGGAGGGATCCAAATCAAAAATATTATGTAGAATTGTTGAGCATGGATGATAAAATTCTGAACATTCCTGACATCAAATTCCACTGTGAGGTGGTTCTCCCACATGAAACCTTTAAGAAAAAATTAAAACAGCTTGAAGATGTTGGGGTTGTTGCCTTTAGTATTGGAGAAAGATGTTTGCAGATTGTCGGAAAGAAGGGAATGACTGCAGGGCAAAGGCATCTAGCATCATTCATCATGCCTCATCTGGGAGCACTACAGAAAGCGTCTTATCTAACATCAAGTATCCAAATGAGTTTTCCTAATGAACAAGTTGCTACTATCATGCTGCGATTCTTCCTCCCAGCACTCGGGGATTTGCTGTTCATATGCAAGACAGATCAGGACTTCGAAGGGGAGAAAGAAGAGTTAATTTGTGGCTCGGATTCTGGAGGAAATGCGTTGGAAGAATTAGAGCATATAGGCACTACTGCTGGTGGCAGACTTGGAGGATATAGTGCTTTGTCTTATACTGTTTTGGAGGTTCTCCCATACAACATCGACAATGCAGTAATTACTGAATTTGAATGTACTACAAAAGACACCTCTTATTGTGCAGAAGTGACAGACAGTGAGCTCAGAAAGAGGAACAGAAATATAATGAAGGCGATCTTCAAAACATGTCTAAAGGAGGCCTTTCCGTCAATGAAACACATGACCCTGATGGTCGTTTTCATGGATCCACAAAGAGAGGTTGCTATCGAAATTTGTTGTGCAAATGCTGAAGCTGCTAGGCTGGCACGCCATGGTATGGATCAAATAACAGTTTCTAGGTGGCTATTCAACAAAGTTGGTCTTTCTTTTATTGGGAAACACTGGCTACATGCGAAGTTTTTGGTAACTGCATTCCCTTCTCTCTCTTTTTAATTTTCATTTTATCCTTTGTTTTCTTTTACCTGCTACAACATATGTGTTTTGTTGTTGTTTTCAGTTGAAGAGAGGAAACTGTCCAGTGGATGTCAGTGACAAGTTCCTGATGGCAGACCCAATAGGTTTGCTATGGAATGAAACTGATTTGTTAAATGAAGGTATGAGGGGCACGGAGGTGTTCGTTAGTCTTGTAGGCTATTTGGGGGACGTTGATGGTCTAAATTCTGTTGAATCTGTTCAGAATTTTCTTACCAATTTGGACTGGAAATCTATAAATGTAAGTCTTATATGAATATTGTTTATGCTGTTTGTTAAGTAATTTAGAAGCTACTAACAAAAATTATCACCTGCAGAATTTCAGCATTCTGGCTGCAGCTGGAAAGATTGTGGTGCCGGGGCTCGGAGACTTTGCTGAGGGGCTGGGAAACAATAAGGAGATGAAGCAAGATTTAGCTGTGTGAGCTGTCTCTTCTTGGTGCAGATTGACTATAGTGAACTTCCTAGAATGTGGAAGTAACTTTTTCATATAATAAACAAACCAAGCTGGTAGCCTTGACAGATACTGTGAAATGCTTGCTTTATTTGTGACTACAGTATAGTTACAACTTGTGAGGCATATGTAATTTCTGTTTAGTGTATGTTAAGCTGTCCTAGCGAGGGCATAGCAACATCTATCAGTAGTTAGGTTGTTATTCTCTCATCTATCCTGTATCAAATTTTGTTACTTTAGATTTGTGCTGTCCAAAGTTTCAATATCCTATGCATGCATATAGTACTTAAGAATTTCAAGAATTTCAATATATGCACTCTTTTATTTTTGGGAGGGTGGAACTTTTGACAAATAAATGTTCTTATTGAACAATATAAAATACAAGAGAAATGATATACACATTAGTAATTTCAGTAATAACTTGAATTACAGCTTTGAACAATCCTTAGTGAATGGCTTTACATATGCTCCTGCCAAAGTCATGCTCATTAGTAATCCAAATCCTGATACTTCACATTAAATGTGTGTAACTCGAGTTTTTATTGCCAATGAAAAACAATACAAAGTACAAACAATACAGATCAACGCATCTAGGAAGACCTATCTCAAGCCTCTAAGTTTCAAAGAAAGAATAAAATGCTACATACAATTCCTATCATATATGCTAGTATTTCTACATCGAACACTTGAATCTCAAATGAACTTCATCACAGAGCTTATTGGGTCTGTAAATTCTCTGCATTAGGAGTTCAGACAGCTTCATTCCTGCATCTCCATGTACAGTACACCATAGCTGAAACGTAAGCATAGCAGACTAGCTTCCAGAATTTTTTTTCCTTATGACTCATAATCCATTTGCAGAGATACTCTTAACTGTTTGCACTTTAAAAAAAAACCTAGTTTCGCCATGGTTGATAAGACGTGTTGTCTGCTGAATTGATTACTGAAGAACATATGATCACTTGTATCACACTCTCACCTTCCTTAGCACACACAGGGCGTATATCCTCACAAATTCCAAAATGTTGAGAGTCTGCTTCTTTTGTTCGGCATCATTATATCTAGGACATGTGAGCCAGCAGATCGCATCATGTTTAGGCAAGTTAAATCTTTCAACTCAAGATCTAGCCTCATACCTACTTCTTAAGTACCTCTCACATTGAATTTGCTTGAAATTCCCATTATATAAGCATTTAGTTGCCTTTTAAAGTGACCTTAGTCAAAGTGACACAGCATACACTTCATTAATACAAACTTTGACAATGTAATCTGACTTTCTGTAATCCATATATAATCTTCCACATAGTCACTGTCAGCTGTACTCTTTTTTGCACCAACATGCTCCCCTAATCTGTGTAATAGATGCTTATTGGATGATTTCCGTCAAATGGTGGTGAAATCATTTTTTTTGGTTTTTATGTGGTGTTATAATAAAAGTTTTTAATTAGGTGGTGTTATATTCTAATTTTTGAGAATTTTATGGTGTTATTTTCTAATTTTTCCCAAAATTTTTATTAAAAAAAAAAAAAAATCT
Organism: Chenopodium quinoa; assembly: GCF_001683475.1. NCBI lineage: Eukaryota > Viridiplantae > Streptophyta > Magnoliopsida > Caryophyllales > Amaranthaceae > Chenopodium > Chenopodium quinoa. The sequence goes on from NW_018745190.1 coordinate 1,015,287, forward strand.
AGTCTGGAAATTTTAGTGGCCAATTGGGTTAGAACAGCCAGTTTCTTTAACAATATCTTCAGAAGCAATGATAAGAATAAGGACTCTAGCATAGTAAGTTCAATAATTGTAAACCGAGAATAAAACACTTGCATCAACCAACATGAAAAATTTTAACACAAAAAATCATTCAACTGTCAAGTAATGATTCGAGTCAAATATCCATCAATATCATTAGGAGTTGCAATCCATCTAACTCAGTGATGTCCACAGAAGGCACTTGGTTCCAGAATTTTGAATATCGAAATTCAATTGTATAGGCAGGGCATATACTTGAGACTGGTGCGATAATCTTAAATAAAAAAAAACCAAACAAAACAAAGATCACAACCAATATACTAGAGAGCATATGAAGGGTGGGCAATAAAATCAGATTTAAATGTATATTTGCAATATTTTCAACAACGGTAACACACTCCCATAGAGCAAGTCAGAAAAGGCATGAATTCTACATAGTAACTAATTCTAGGGAACAAAGCTTACAAAGGTATGCATTGAAGTCTAACAGTTCCTGATGCATAAAGTTGGAAAATCGAAATGAGCTGAGGTTGACAATAGGTTCAGAGTGAGTTGTGTTAGACTTCACAATAGTTTAGAAACACCAGCAATTTTATTTATTAAAAAAAAAAAAAAAAAAAAAAAAAAAAAAAAAAAAAAAGAAGAAAAAGAAAAAGACAGCATTGGGATATCAAGATTTTTATAGAGTGCAAAGTTGTGATGCAGTTAGGGAGAGTGAAATCTAGTCCATTTAGAAGAGAAGTGAATGAGGTTTGTGTTATAGTGTACTACTTTATAGAAACCGGTATCTCAACATTGTCATTGTTAATGCTCAAGAATTCCAGCCCCAATCATTAAACAGAACCACAGCCAAACAAGATCCCAATTGATTTGAATTCAATATCCCACATCTCCCTTTAATTTCTGCAGGATGCCTGACCAATTTTGGGCTGCTTACATCTACATTCCCAAGTGGTCACAAACCAACACAAACATAACAGAGATATTAGACACTCGTACCCGACCCAACAGCAGACAGTCCAACTCCCAATATACTGGTAAAATAGACACCTAAACCCAAGCCATATGCAATTTAAAGTAGATTTGAAACTGATATCACCAATACTTTCAATCTAAACCATTATATTCCACACCCAACCAGGAACAAAACCTGATTCAACTCAATCAAGACCCTCTTTTAATCTGAGTCACTCCTGGACCAAACTGTTTATAGCCCACCCCATATCTAAACTGATCTCTTGCTGACCGGACTAAACCGTTTCCATAAACGGATGAAGTGAATTATTATTAAAGTTCACATTCAGTAGTATAGGGGATAAGGTTGATGACAGAGTCACAGAGGTGAAGTTCTACAAATTCATCCAAGGTAAATGCAAGAAGGATAGCACTTAGCAGTCATATATTCATTGGTATGGTCTGGCTAGAATCTCACAAAAGTGTTTCCATCGCTATAGATCTAAACAGTATTATGTGTTTCATATACGAAGTACAATCTATTATTGACCACAAGTCTACAATATTTAACTCCGTATATTGATGTATACAGATTTTCAATTTGCTATTATATGTCTTATGGTTTAGTAAATTAAACCCTCACTATCCAACCCTGAGTATGGGACTGAGAAACTTAGGGGCAATGGGGTTAATAGTATGGCATACGAAGATAGGAATTTAAAAGAAAGAACTTTGAAAACAGAATTTTCATTTACCGAGTTAGAAAAACTCACAGTGAAATATTATACATCTTTGCCATCTGGTGACGAAGTAAGTTGAACAAGCCTTCATTCTCAATCATATTCCAGTATTCCACTACAAGTTCTTTCAGAAGGCTATTACAAACAAAAAGCACCTACTACCAAAATTTATCACTTGCAGATTTGGCATTAGCTAATTTTATTCCTTCTGAGACTCCATTCTCCTGAGAAATTCTCTTTGAAATCTCTTGGGCACATGCTTTTATAGTTTTATATCAGGACTCGTGGTCACTTATAGCTTTCTTCAACACATTAGTACCTTCATTGACGTAGTCTAAAATGCAACAAAACGTAGCAGGAGATAATATGATGTTTGTTTACAGGGTAAACTAGAAAATGGTCAAGAAATAGCAGTAAAAAGGCTTTCAAGAGCATCTGGGCAAGGTGTAGAAGAATTCATCAACGAAGTTGAATTCATCTAAAAACTTCAGCAAATTTCAGATTTCTAATAAAGCTGTAATCAAGCGAAACAGGAACATCATTATAAAACGGAGGGAATAGTACATGTTAAAAGAAAAAATAAAACAAAAACACTCAAAATTACATTAATTATACTAGTTCGTATGTGATATATTGGCCTTGGATTCTAACACCTTATTGCAGCTAGATTGATGGGGCAGTAAGCTGTGTATCTCCTTTGTGTATCTCCTTTATCGTTAAAAATTATGTACTAATACAACGGGACAAGCGAATCGACCCAAGGATGAAAGGAAATGATCCTTTCGGTACCATCTGGTAAATTTGTGGCTTCGATCTCCCTAGCTTGTTTGGATTGTAGATCACAGCAGATGAAAACCTTTTGTAGAGCTCTTGTACGGTCAGCTATTGCTAATATGATACTGCGTCGTTCAATCTCGGAAACCCAAATTATATATTTTAGCATGATGAAAATCAACATGTTTCAATTGCCCGAGAGATGATGAAAAATTCGAGTCCAAGATATCTTCTTCTTGTTTAATACCCATATCTCCAAAGTATATGTTACGATACACAACTGTCCTTCTAAAATGGTCAATTCTGAGTCATCTTCACAGTTGGTATAGTTTATCTCTCTCTTTACCGATGGGGTATCTGGTAATACTTTGAGTGAAAAGATCGAAAACACCTTATTCCTGTAAACAACAAAGGATTCATCCAATGGAAGGAGTTGTCAGCCAAGATAAGCAGGTCGGGGGCTCATACAAATTGATTCAACTGCCATGGCGGGCTCGGTATGTTCACCCAGGCATCCGTTTTCAAACTGTATAGTAGAGCTTTTTCGACATTTCGATCATTCCTCTCCATACAAATGGCTAAAACCTTATAATCATCGATACACTGTCATAACCGAATGCAACTTCACGTTTCAAATAAATTATTCATCGGGGAATTGAGTGGTGGTATCAATCTAGTGGCTCGAGTCGCAGGGTTGTAGAGAAACAGGCCTAGATTATTGTTGTAAGCAGATTTGTAAAAGGGTTGTAATGTTATTGAATGAAAAACAAACTAGGCCATTGCATGAGCCTAAAACACCTCCCATGGTGCGAGGCTTTATGATGTCTTTCGGATAAGCAAGTTCGAAGCATGGTAATAGGGATGCTGCGATGTAGCTCTAAAAGAGTAGACTTTGGATTTCCAGCACTCGAAGAGGAAATGCGTTTCCAGGTTTGCTTTGAGGGATCGACTGCGATGCAACTTCATGAACTTTGGATCTTTGGTAAGCATATACCACGAATGAAGAGACACATGCAGATCGCAGCAGAGACCTTAGCGGGTAGCCATGAGAGTATCTCAGTGATTAGTTCAAACGGAAGGTAGCAACAATCGGTCTTCGCTTTCTTCTCCATCCTCAGTATGCTTTAATTTAAACAACTACACTACGAAATTGTTGGTGCTTAATTGCTTATATAGGGAGATAAACAAAGATCAATCATACCTTTTACAATTCCAATTAGGATTAGGATTAGGATTAGGATTAGGAATAGTTATTGCGGTTGTATTAGGATATTTACTTCTTACAAGATCCTTGGTCTCCAAGGTTAATTTAAACAACCTTGATACCCAAGGATGTGTAATACACTAATACTTGGTCTTCAAGACATTATATGGTCGCCAAAAGTTAAAAAATAATATTTTTTTTTTATTTTTTTGTTATGATAACCATTAACCAATGAGAGAAGATGTATTTCCTAAACTAAACGTTAGATATTTTAATAGATATTTAAAAAGATTTGATTGAAAAGATAAACCAAATTATTATGGGATACATGATGCATCATTTAGTAACAAAAGTATTGACCAATTTACTTTGAATAATCTCAATTGTAAAAAATTTGCAAAAAAAAAAAAATAAAAAAAAAATCCCTTAAAATATCCTTTTAAATTAGGAAAAATATACTTTATTAATCCCAAGTTTGACCAATTTGCTTTGAATAATCTCAACTATCGATTATTTTGCAATAATCCCAACTTTCACCTTCGTTTTCTTCTATCAACCTTGAAAACCAGTTACCTGCTGAAGATATTTTTTTTAATAAAATATAAAAAATGTCACGTGTCACGAGATACATCCCTTGAAGGCTTGAACAGATTCCTCAAAATTGACATCTTGCCTCATAGCTGCAGTCTTTTTTTTTATCGGAAAACGAAGATTTATAAATTAATTAAAACCAAATCCACAAGCATAAAAAAAAAAAAAAAAAAAAAGCAGATCAACAACAAAAGCTACAAATTTCAACATGACAAAGCACTTGAATTAGTCTTATTCGTCCAAAAGCAAGAACAACAGCGCCTCCTACTGTAAAACAAGTCCACCAGTATCTGATATGCTCTCCCTAAGGCCTTCCTCAAATGCATCCATGGCACAATGCGTAGCCCCAGTATGGATCTTTTCTTCCTCCTCCATGCTTAAGCATGATTAGCTGAACCTAAAGTTGCCATCTTTCTTCAGGAACTCTCCTATATCAGCAAGAATTAGCGTTAAGAAAGCTATGTAGCCCTGTATGAATTGAACAAAATTCCCTTCTTGAATCAAAAACATCTCGGCAACTGTTACATGAAAACTGCCACTTGCAAGGTGATGACCAAAACCCAGAAACTCGACATTTTGAAGGCCTGTAATTAAAATTCCCTTCTAGATTCATTATTACAATTAAAATTACTACTAAAAATTCAACAATTAACAAGATTATAAGAAGTCTTTTTTCATTGCAAATATGCAATTAGACTTGTTAATTTATTAAATACTTGATAGCAATTTTTTTTTAAAAAAAAGCTTGTATCTCATCATTTTATCCTGACAATAGTTACATCCTTGCTCAATACAATAGCCCTATTATCCTTCAAAAAATAAATACTCGTAAAAAAATAAAAATAAATAAATAAAAAAAAAAAAAATAATAATATAATAATAATAAAATTTCATCAAATTAACAACAACAACAAGAAGCATAATTTAATGACAAAAACGAGGTAAATAAAGATAATGGATGTTTATCACATCAATTCATGTTTATAATTATCAAAAATCTCATCAAAACATCCCTTCAAAAAAAATCATAACAGTTGAAAAAAATATTTAGAAATTAGATAAATCATAGAATTAATTTGTTTAATACATCATATAAACAAAATATACAAATAAAAAAAATGAAGCTGAGAATAGGTGAATACCTGAAACCTCATGACTTCATTAGCCATGCTTGCCTTCTTCGCTTCTTCAGTAGCAGAAATTAGAGACAGAAAAACTAAGGAAGATGATACTGAGTATAAACTTTTTGGGCCTAGCCCAATTGCTACATTTTATCACGGCCCAATATATTTTTCTAACTGGGCCTTATGTTGGGCACGTAATTCAAGTCAGTATTGTTGTATAATTGTATCAATGGTTCAACTGTTAACCAACCCTGACCTAAACTGAAGAGTATTGTTTGAACTGAAACTAACCAAACCCCGAATGGTTCATAACTGAAAATTCAATGGGAAAAAAATTAATTACCACTTAAGTTAGTTGAAACTGAATTAATTTATAAATTGAAGTTAACTTAACTGAACTGAATTGTTTGGCCTTGGCATTGATTATTTTACATTCTCAACCCTTAAATGTTTCACCTTGTTCCCTTATGAAAAGTAGCAACATGTGCCAATTGCATGTGTGAGCTTGTTTTCTTTCTTTTGGTGTAGAGAAAATTTGAGAAAGTTGTGTCCCAAGTACCAACTAATGTCGTTCCATATGAACTCATGAATGATCTTGCATATTAATTTATCTTGCTATGTACAATACAAATACTTTGATCATTTATATATTTGATTTCAGATTAGTAAAATTATTAAAGTTTATATATATCAAGATTTTTTTATATAACGCATCTCATATAACAATACGGCTAGTCAAACTCGAAATATTTTTAATCTACTCGTCATAGTCATCAATCAATACAAACCTTAACAACAGCACCAATACACTAGAAGTCCAGAACATCCACTAGTTTTAAAGCGAGTGAGTCTGGGCGCATAGCATTTATGGGCGAGTTATGTAAATAGGAGGGTAAGGAAGTAATTTCCGCTGATTCAATTTTTGCTTCTAGAATAAGTTGACTCTCTAGTGGTACATTATAATGCACCATTATGCATGTATAATGTACCATAAAGTAAAATTTGTCTGAATAGTACGTTTTGTGGACTATTACGAGTGTAGTGGTACTTTTTACCATCCTATAACTTTCAATTTCTTGAAAAGCTGACTCTCTAAGGGTACATATAATGTACCATTATGCATGAATAATGTACCACTAAAATATAAGTTATCTGAATACTACTTTTTAATTGCAAAATTGTCATCCTATATGCTTAGAAATCAATAGGCGCTATGAGCCAAGACTTAACCGTTTAACGCACTCATAAGTTCACGTGTTTCACTCAAAGAGCTAACAGGCCTAACACCAAAGACCTCTGAAATTCTGAGCAAAAAAAAAAAAAAAAAAAAAAGACAGAGAGAGAAAAACACACACACACACAGCTTACCTTCAGAGCCCTGAAATTATCTCTAAATTGCCAAATATTACATGATATAATCAATTAAGCAAAGAATGATACCTATTTTTGCATTAATTCCATACATTCTTCTTTTCAGTTCTAAAATTTGCTCTGCAATTGACAGTATTACACCAACACAATTCCTAAAAGACTCAGAATCAATACTTTCTAAAAATAGCATTTTCAAGCTAGGATTTTTCAGCCCTCAAAACTCTTCCAATCGTTATGTTGGAATATGATA